>NC_143217.1:3023193-3356950 GCF_030267445.1 Bombyx mandarina
AAAACCTTTTTTCTTTTCGACTTTATTTCGAAACTTTCAGAATACGTTCAAGTTAGTCGATAGTCGATTGCATCGGGGTTCGACATTGACTGATCCAGTTTTTTTTTTTACAATTCCACTTGGGGCAATCAGGTTAACGCGATTGAAGGTGTCTATTCTTTAAGAATAATGCCTTTTCTTATCTCGATACGTGGTTTGAGAACAAAATACCTCTCCGTTTGGTTCTTGTTGGCCGTTGATTCGTTTCAAACTTAATGGACTGATGTTATAATAAAATTTGATTTCATTCAACTTCCTTTTGCCTAATTGATTAGTCGAGCAGGGGCTTTGTTTGAGTTATGATTTAATTTTCTTGGTTTGTTTCTTGAAGTTGGACTATTGACTTGGACGAAGAATTGTTGGACAAAGGTACTGTTAAAGTTGAAATTTTCTTACCCTCAAGCTATTGAAAATATTAGATATTCCGCATGAATTTAATGAAATCCCCCGAGATAGTTTTCTGAGTGCTATCACCTATACCGCTTTTAAAACGAGGCTGGAAAATGATCTTGGGTGTTGTGAAGAAAATACTCATTTTGTGCCCACCTAAGTAAGATAAGGGAAAAAGGATAAAATGTTCAGTACTCTAAAGATACTTATGAATTGTGTCGTAGAATATTAAGTGAATATTAATGGTAAGAGCGTAACAGTATTTTCGCTAGAAATATGAGTACACTTATTGATGAATTAGTTCGTACAACACGACTGCTCGGGCGAAACAGGCGGATGGCAATATACGAATGGGTTTCCATATTTATCAAGACTTCAGGATTTTTTTTGTATAAACAAACAAATATCCATAATTTATTTATTTATTTATAACTTTATATACTTGACAGTATAAAGGCAGACTTAATGCCATAGGTATTCTCTGACAGTCTACCTTAGGGGAATGCAGAGATGAACGTTGGTAGGTGTAGTGTTATAGTAATATTAGGTAACTAACATATCGACGCTTGAAAGGCAAACGTTACTAAGCGACAATGCGTGAACTTTACAGTAGATTAATTTGAAGTTGAAATACCTGAAAAAAATCTATTTTGACGAATCTAGCTGTAGGATTGAAATGATTTTAATAGACCTAAAAATATATTTTTTTGCGCATCGAATATGGTATATTTCGAATATAATATACATATTACTATATATAATATGCATAATATTTATATACATTTACATAATTAAATAGCATATAAGTAAATTTTAAAAGATTTTTTAGTAGGATTTTCGCCAACCGTCCATACCAACGTCCGTCCGTCCGTACCAACCGTCTTTAGTGCAGAAGCCGCCGAGACGATAAAATTTCTTAGAAAATAAATTACTGCTTCTCTAATGTTTATTAAATTGGAACAAAATCTAGATTTCGATCTCGTATGTCAAGGTTTTACACCAGATGGACTCTGAGCTCGTTCACCGATCGATGATATAAGAAAAAGATGCTTGTGTTCGTTTGCAGTGGATATTACAACTGATTGACTCTGTTAATTAAAAGTTCATCTGACAATCTATTTTATGCCTACGTTAATGCTCACTGAAAAATACTTCACAAAACATATACGTATAAAAGTTTGCACAAATGCGAGTTTAACTCAGACATTAAAAAATCATCAATCCAGCAAATCCCAAATCATATTAGCAAAATTTCGAAGCTTAAGTACTTTCATAATACTTACAAAAACACATGGTTTAGATTATCGTTACATTTGTTATTGAATAATTAAGAGACTAGCTGTACTCGTCCGCTTCACTGAGCATTTAAAATCTATATATTAATACGTGAAGCAAAAACTTTGTGCCCCTTTTTACGAAAATTGCGCGGACGGAGGAGTATGAAATTTCCAACACTTATAAAGAATATAGGGAAGAAGTGCACAATGATAAATATTTTTTAAAATAATGCACAAAAGATACATTAAATCAATAAAGAAAACATTACACACACTGCCATGTATTTGACACACACATATATGTATATATGTGTTATAATTTCAATTAATTATAGTCGATTTTCGACTACTGCGGGACCACTAGTTAACATTATTATTTTTATCCTCACAAAGATTCTCATCATTAACACCCCCGCAACTGGTGTAGGGAGTCCAACACTCATATAAATAATAGTTTCAAGTCAATCGGATGCACGGTTCAGTAATTATAGCGGAACATCCGTAAAAACCACTGTAGATTTATATATTGGTATATATTGGCTCAAATAGAAGTTTCCATAGTTAGTACATTCAGTAACTGCATGATATTTGGTCCGTTTCGTTCTGGATCGGTCGGCCGGAATAAGCCGATAAACCCGTGAGGTTTATTTATTGGTTGCCTGCGACTGCCGATTACACATGTTTCTTGGTTTGTTGAGTATTTGCCGTTCGGAATTTGATTTACGTCTAGTGGTATATTGTGTTATGAATTCGAGAAACGTTACGTTTTATTGGCACTCAATTTTAGTGGAGTGACAGATGTAGAACTTTGTAGATAGTTCAGAAATTGGCTCTCTATAAAGGGCGTGGAGCAATCATTCAGGAATGCTCTACAATTTCATATATTTGCACGACAAGGCATACGCGAGTTCTTGTTTAATGGACCGGATTAGAAATAAAAGTGACCTTCTACAAAACCTAAAAAAAGCCTCATTCTTTGGCTATGGCATAATTTACTACAGCAAAAGCCGCAGGACTGCTATTTATTTAAGCTATTAATGTTTTAAATTTCAAAATGGTGGCGTTAAAGTCGGTAAAGTTTTATGATGGTATACTTCATGAAACGAACCTTTTTGATCCCGATTTCGACGTCTATGGGAGTTGACAAACAGTTAATACCAAGTGGCGTGACCCATCTATCTACCTAAATTTAGCATTCCAAAAAATGGGATGGAGTATATTATTAAGTAAATTCAAATGCCTTCGGATAGCTTATCATACAAACAGTAACCTTTTGTTTTAGTCGAATTTCTAGTTTCACGGCCTAAATATAGAAATTTTCTTGTCTAACGGAATTTGGTTTTCTCTGTATTACTATGATCAGAGTGTCCGTCAGAAGTGCTGTAAGAAATTATCTGTCACTTCCATTTTACCGTTGCACCATTTGCGCTCATTGAGTGCATCGATACCTATTGGAAATATTGCGCTCATATACAGTCCTCGTCCACTGATCTTTTGTTAAATACCATTCGCTTCTGGAATTGACTTTCCTCGACGCTGTTTTCATGAGCTCTATTACAAGTTGTTCTTCAAACGAGGCTGGAAAAGTCTTATGCCGTAAACAGCAGCTCAGCTGTGATTCTAGTACTATTCATAAGTAAGATAAAGTCGCCGTGGCGTAAAGCACAAGACGGCCTGGTGCATTTGTTTTGAATGATGCAACTGTGCCAGTGTTCGAATCCCACAGGCAAATACTAAATAAAAATAAAAATGAAATACGTACTTAACGAACTTGACGATGAAGGAATAACATCGTATAGTATAAATCAAACCCCCAAAAACATTTTTTGCTTAATGACTGTTGGTAGGTTGTATTGTGAGCCCTTACGGGTAGATACCACCACATTGCCAATTTCTGCCGCGAAGCAGTAATGCGTTTCGCTTTTAAGGGTGGGGCAGTCGTTGTACTATAAAACTGAGATTTAGATCATATGTCTCAAGGTTGGCGACAGCATTTATGCTGTTGATGTCTATGGGCTCCGGTCATCATAAGGCGGTCAGTTTGCCTATTAAAGATTTAAAATAATATTAATAAACACATATGAGACAAGAAAAAGTAAAGTAAGTAATTACTTTTTTAAGAGAGAAAAAAACTTGATCTCTAAGTAAATACATTAACAAATAGCATTATCGTCGTTGATAAAAAAGTATTACAAAATATTCCAAAATTTTTTCGATAAAACAGACGTCTGTCTCCCAGGACCATGGAACCAAGTTTTGGAGCGAACAAATAAATCACATTAACCAAAATAAATAATGCGAACGTCGCTTCCAGGCGTGCCTCACATTTCAGTAATCACTCACAATATTCTTTATTTATCTGTGATTCGACTTTGTCAGCACCCTTACTATTTGCTTCAGATATTTACATACGAGTACTAAGAATTTCAGAATTTCAATTGTGTATTTATTATGGATGTATTATTAATAGTAATAATTAATCATAATTGAAAACAGATCATGAATGATGATTCGGCCCCAATTTAGGATTTGCTGTTATAGGTACCAGAGACTGTCAAGCATACTTACATATATTATCTATACTAGATGATGACTATGATTGACTATGATTTTTTTGACAACGCCATCTTGCTGTGTCTTTAAAGCGGTTAGTTGCCCGCAATTAAGAAAAATAGTATTATTATTCGCCAATAGATGTCAGGAAGAGTTGATTATTGAAAACACGAATAAAACAACATTTTCTGAAAATAAATCGTAGCTAGATCGATTTATCGCCCCCGAAATCCCCTGTATACTAAATTTTATGAAAATCGTTGGAGCCGTTTCCGAGATTCAGATTATATACATATATATATATATTAATATACAAGAATTGCTCGTTTAAAGGTATAAGATATTAACACGTGAAGCAAATAATTTGTACCCGTTTGTGTCGACGGAGGAATATGAAATTTCACACACTTAAAGAGAATATAGAGAAGGAGTGCAGAATGCTAATATTTTTTGTAAATTATGCATTAAAAATACATTAAATCGATAAACAAAAACATTACACACACTACCACATATTTGACACACACACACACAAACACACATATACTCTTTGTTTATTGTCAAACTTTTGTTATTGCTTAAAGTCCGTGGTCAAATTGAGAATATATTGAATATTGTTTGTCTCTTTTTTTACATATTTAAATACATATATAGATAATAAACAACAAGATAAAGGACAAAAAATCCTTTTTTTTTTCTTTTGTTTCGACTGATCTCCGAAACGATTTTACAGAGCTTTCACTAAAGTAGTTTTTTTTATTTACGAAAATTTATGTGTTGGTCCAGCCAAAGTCACATAGCAAAACATAGCCTGGTTAAGTAATATCACTAAAGACCTAATGACTGTTCCTTTAAAACATGATTTATCATGGTACTGATCTGAACGCATAGATACCCGTATTCTCTACCTTTCACAGTTACATTAACAAAACTCTCGTTTCACACATCTGCTCAAAGCTCTAGTGCTCTATGTGCAAATGGTATACGAGCAGTGTGCTTAGTGCGAGTTTTTTAACGTTTTCGATAGCGTAAAAGTTAACACAAATTTGTATGGAGTTGGAGCGTTTGCTTACGTTTGCCGCTAGGGGCGTTGTTCCAACTGCATACAATTTTGAGTTAACTTTTACGGTAACGAGAACGTTAAAAAACTCGCACTAAGCACACAGATAGGCCTCTTCATCCTCTGCCATGCGAGAGTGAATGTGTTCATTTATACAATATCTCACACTGGCGTCGGTTCGGTAATTTTGTGGTTTTAACCAATTCGCTATATTTGACTGCCTAGATTAGTAGATTCGAGAGATTATTCTGGTTTCACCATGACTGGTTGTCGAGCTCACAGGACTCAGATTAAATGAATTTACTAACATCTGTCCCAGCAAGAGTAGTGTTTTGCTGAATCTACCACCGGATTGAAATCGTGCCCCACTGAGAAGGTCAAACGTGAAACTCAGGAGGTAACAAATTCGCAGGACATGGTAGAATTGGTGTGTTGTCTGTCAGGTACTCTAATATTTTGGTGAGCATCGAGAATAAAGGAGGGTCGCACTAAAATCGCTTTCTTCAGTTACAAAACAAACTTTGTCACTATGAAAAATACAACAGATAAGCTGCAATGCATGAAAAAATATGAAATGACATTATACTTTGTAAAGGAGTTCCGTTGGTACGTACTACGTTTTTCGTCCATCAGGAGGAATATTTTATTACTGTTTCATTAGCAAAAATTTGCAACGAGAGAAAGCTGCTCAGTAATTTATGAGCATGCGATGTTTGTTTCCGGAATATGTATCTGTGTTCATGTGACATGTAAACGCTGTTTTTACTATCTTATAATACTGCCCAAAAATATAGCTCATACTTGCATCGCTAATACAAGGTTCTTCTCAATCTTGACAGAGTGAGTGGTCGTGACCGTCATATAGTGTTGGAGAATGCAGTTTTGACATGCTCATGATGTTCCGCCATCTCTCAATATATGGTTTATCCAATACAAGGTTAGTTAGTCATAGAATTTACTGAAATACAAACCTCAACATCATTGTCACAAACGAGACAGTAACAAATATACCCAGATCCGGTCCAATACCAAATATGATCGACATAAATACTGACTGACCATTAATCCAACTGGTACAGTCAGTCATACACTAACTACCTGATCAAAATAAATTTCATCATAACGGAACCATGTGGGTTGCGAAATCCTCAATTAATCTTATTGTAGAATTGATTTTGAAGTTTGAGAATTGTTTTAAGGAACCAAATTCGTTACGATCAAGTTTTATTTTAAATACGAATCAAACAAACCGCTACTAATGGCGGAGTTGAGTTTCTTTAGCAACTGTCAGAATGTTTTATTTGTGGGGTATCTGTAATTTTATTGGAACTGAAACGACGTCGAAAGTCAATTAGGAAGTGGCAAATTCGATTTCTGAATTCACCTCATCGGTTCCGGGATTGTCCAGTACTTTCATTTTGGTTTGTATTCAGAAAATTTTAAATAAAAATTGTTGGGGCTTCCTTTTCCTTATTCCTTCCTCAATCCCCTATCCACGCCATCTGTTGACACTACAAGAAAAACTACGCGCGTATGAAAATGGCGCGAAGTGTGTAAAAAAAACTAAAACATGGTGCCGGTGCAAAAACAATAAAATTGTGATTTGTTGATCAATCAGCACATATAGTTCTCGCCAGTGAGAAAATTGAATAGTGCATCAATGAAATACAGAGTGAGTCCTAAATCTTATCCTTTTCTCAGTCCCAAACATCTAAATTCAAAACAAAAATTATAAAACGAAAAAACGACACTAAAATTCCTATCACAAGTATACTATATAACAATTAATATGTGAAGCGTCAGTACTGAGGTCGGGTACAATACTATCTTGGCTTAATTCGAGACTTTCGTTGCATCTTTACTACTCAATTCGTTTACCCAGTCCATTGGCTGTTGGAATAGTTGGTGCATTTAACGAGGCTTGTGGAGAGTACTCAACGGTAGGCAGCGGTTTGGCTTTGCCCCTGACATTGCTGAAGTCCATGGGCGACGGCAACTACTCACTATCAGGTGGGCCGTTTGCTCCTCTGCCAACAAGGGCAATAAAAAAAGGATTATGACAGAAGTGAAACTTTTTTTCACATTATACTCTGACAAACAACATTTACATTAAACACCGACAAAAACAAACAAAATAGCGTGGAGCACTGGCACAAATGTGTAATAGTCTATACACTACATGGTTAGCTGCTGCGAACTATAGGCGCCACCATATTGGCGTTGACTGCTCTGACGAGCGCCTTTCACTTAATCCCTACTCCGCGGCCGACCGTCACGCGACATGCAACACGCAGACGAAAAAGTTTGAGACGATGTAAGTAAAGAAAGTTTCTCCGACAAGGCCTGGACAACGCACTGCCTCTACACGAGGGTGATTAAGGTCGATGGCCCGAACAGGGCTAGTCCCTTTTCATGTCAGTAACAAAGCTATTGCAACAGATGAAGGTGCTGCTGCAGCTGGAGCGAATCATCACGGTCAGGTTCATTCGAGGTTACTATTATGAGAAAAAATGATTTAACGCAAATGCATCTACAATGAACACCTAGTCATTTATAATGTTTAGTTTTTACAATTTATCTCAGTCGTATCAGAGAAAGAGAGCAATAGTTTATTTTAAGAGAGCAATGGAGCTTTCAAACTATCCACAAACATTTTTTCCATGCAGCTTTTTTATATTTCAGAAGTGTTACTGGAAATCTCGTTAGACTGTGTCGCCTTTTCGCTTGAATAACCAAATTTCAATCTCCGAGTTTTGTTTTAATCCATCGATCTGACAAGGGTCAAACGTCACACCGTCGGTTTTGCTTATTTTTACGAGAACCAAATAGCACTGTATTTTTACGAGTTGGAATGTATGAGTTTGTTTTGTTTTTTTTTACATTAAGCTAGGATTTATTGGAGCAGTATTTTAGAATGTTGGTTATTTAAAAAAGTTAATTGCAAGCTTGTTATTTGTGGGTTTTTTGCTTAGATCGGAGGACGAGTTCACGGTCCGCTGTTTTTAGAGTCATAGATAAATCAACAACGTAAAGGCTGTTATCGACCTTGAGGCAAAAGTTATGTCTCGGTTTTGCAGTATAACGACTGCCCTGCCCTTCAAACCGAAACGCATTACTGCTTCACAGCAGAAATAGGCAGAATGGTGGTACTTACCCGCGCGATCACAGACGATACTCTACCACCAATAGACACTCTATCATCAGTTCTAGAAATGCTGATTATACATACTGCTTTTAAAAAAAAATTAAAGTTTCTGTGTTTCCTTAAGTTTGTCATCTTAATGCTGAAAATAATGGATTTTCAGAAAATAATGCAATGACGAATCTCTGCCAATGTCATGACTATTAAAGTATTTTTCAAGGTGGGTGGCGCATTTACATTGTAGATGTCTATGGGCTCCAGTAACCACTTAACACCAGGTGGGCTGTGAGCTCGTCCAATCATCTAAGCAATAAAAAAAAATGTAAATTTATAATTTGAATTAAGATATTATAAAAAGTTCTCTCCGATTTTTCATTATTTCTTCGCCAGCCCAAAATTGATTAGTGTTTAGTATGCATTTATTTTTATGTAGTATTTAGTATGTATAGCATTATTGTGACGACGAAACCGCAACCGGGTTGGCATTTAAAATTTTATGTAGTAGGGCGTATTGTGGGCATGAATTTGGACCACCATTCCATTTTTCCGCGTAATAGTGACGTTGCTTTCTCTTCATGTGAGGATAGGGCAGCCTTCATCAAAATAAATTTGAGACTTCGATGATGTCATCCATATTGTAGTGCTCCGTTTTTTTTTTATTGTTTAGGTTGGTGGACGAGCGCACAGCCCACCTGGTTACTGGACCCCATAGATATCTACAACGTAAATGCGCCACACCCACCTTGAAATATAAGTTCTAAGGTCTCAAGTATAGTTACAACGACTGCCCCACCCTTCAAACCGAAACGCATTACTGGTTCACGGCAGAAATAGGCAGGATGATGGTACCTGCCGGCGCGGACTCTCAAGAGGTCCTACCGCCATGGTATCCATTGTGTATGTTCTCCGATTACCACTTATTGTCTATATTGTCATACAGTGACTACGAGAAAATTTTAACGTCGCCTAATATAGAGCTTACGGTCTCTACGGTCTGATAACCACATCAGGAACCATTAGGTGACAAGCAAAGGTCATTTTTTATTATAGAATAAACTCCATCAACAAAAACAATCTAATGCTTAAATATTTGTACCATATATCAAACAAGCTAATTAATGGTCACGTTCCAATATGTAGCAATAAATATATCGCTTAGTACGTATATTGTATGTAGAAGAAATCGAAAAACAAGTACCTCACATACGAAACTTCAATCAAAAACTTTAGTTATTTACTGCCTCGTACGTGCTAGTAAAAGCAAAGCCTAGAAACTACACATGAGCCAGATTTATAGACTTTACTAGACTTGTTTTTACAATTAATTATAATTAGCGTTCGCTCTATGATTGAAGTAGGACCAAAATCATTGAGCCCTCATGATTTCATTTTACGTATTACAATATCAATATAATTCAATAAATAAAAATAAAAAATTATAAATCATTAAAACAATTTTTCGATGTGATTGAATTATTCAACACAAAGTCAAAACACTTAAATGTGTTTTTATTATCTACTCAGTAGTTCTGTATGTACATAGCTTAGAGAGAACATCCTATTTTGGAGATCATGATTTTATGCATGATGTCGGTTAGAACGTCCTATATCTAAAAAAGTATGTACGTATCTTTGTCATTCTGTAGACAATCTTAAAAATAAGAAAGTAAGTGTTATTATTGTATTCACACAACATTGTTGTACTTAAATTACCTTGTTAGAATGTTTCTTTTGAATATTGTAAATTTTAAGTAATAAAGACTCGTTTTTATTTAAGGTGATACTGACATTAAAATCTTGTTTAATTCAATAACCAATTATTAGTCGAGACGCAGTAAATATTTAATAGCAACTATACATTTACACGGAGCATCATACGCGAAGCACGTACTCACCGACATCCATATTCGGAACACGTGTATTGTGTCGCCTTCTTAAAAAACTTGTAGGCAACCTTTAATTGAGTCTTGGGTTAGTATTATACTCATTTCGGGAAGTAATTAATGGTTTTGGGTTTCCTCATTACGGAATCTAGAATTCCATATGTTACATTTTCGTTATTAAAGTTGGAATCTGTTATTTTGGATTTGTTTTTTGTTTTTAATAGGTCATTGTTCCTTTTTAATATGTACTTTTATTATTTGAACTGCCGTCCCATAGTGTCCTGTGGAATTGATTGGTATTGAGAATCGTCGAGAAGTTTACTTGATAAAATCTGTACAGGAAATAGATACCAGTGAAACCTGATTACGCACCGCTAGTTGTATGAAAAGCATTGATTTAAACCATTCACGCGTCATCTATTGTGCTAAGGAGGTAGTAAAACGGGAACATATACCCCTGGAATTCCAACTGTACTAAGTTTCATTAGAATCCAATTAATGTTTTGGGTTTGGGAGGATTAATCGGAGCGAATATCGCTGATTGTAATAAAAATTCCCAATTCAATACATCCAATATCTTTAAAACAGTCGACTATATTATATACTTCGACTTAGCATATTCTTTTAGCCTAGAAGGAAGTCGAATTTGAGGAAGCGAGAGGCCGCGCCGCGCACCCAAAAACAGGCCATACTCAAATTTTACAGCGTCTGAATTTTGAGAACCTCATTAATTTGGATTCTTTGAAAAGTTTTTCCGTAAGACCTCGTTTGTGGCGTCTTAATTAAATTAACTTTGAGTTTCAGGAGCTAGAGCAAACTATTACTGAAGATGGGAATGCTTAAATACTGAATGCGTTGAAGGACTTTTAGTGTAAATACGAAAATATAGAAAAAAAAATTGAGTTCAACTCAACGTTCGCGTCTTTGAATTCTTGTAATTGAAATTGAATTACTACAAGACTTACCAGACGCTTTCATGTAAGATTTTAGTAGAATAAAAGTTAATTTTGATTGACTTAGTAGAAGAATAGATTAAGTGATTGATTGGTAATGAGTAGCAAGGGAAACAAGTTGTCGAATTTTTACAGGTAATTCACTTATTTGGTCAAGAATTTACGGTGATATATATCTGTATACTGTCTCCTTAGCAATTAATTATTTTTTATTTTAATTTAATTCTACTTCATTTCTGTGTATCAATTAGTATCTTTACAAAAAATCTTTAAAATCAAATCGAATAAAATTTAAAATAGTCTTGACACGTTCATTGTGATACCAAAATCGATTTGTATGAAAAAAAACAATCCAAGATTCAAGGATGGACAGGTTCGCCTAACATAATGATGTCTCTAAGCTAAGTTTCTCAATGAACTAAGCTTGATCACTCTCGATTTGATTAATAGACGTTGCGCGAGATAATGTTAGATAAGACAAGACATTAGTAAACGAACCATTAAAAAGGTTCGTACATAGCAACAGATTCAGAGAGTCGACTATCAGATTATCTTATACCTTTAAACGAGCAATTCTTGTATATTAATATATATTTATATAATCTGAATCTCGGTAACGAATCCCACGATTTTCATAAAATTTAGTATACAGGGGATTTCGGGGGCGATACATCGATCTAGCTACGATTTATTTTCAGAAAATGTTGTTTTATTCGTGTTTTCAATAATCAACTCTTCCCGACATCTATTGGCGTATAATAATACTATTTTTCTTAATTCAGGGCAACTAGCCGTTTTAAAGATACAACAAGATGGCGTTATAAAAAAAAAAAAAACCGGTCATCATCTAGTATCTATTAAAACGACACGAATGTATTTATCGAAAAATGTTGTTAGAAACTTCAGGCTAGGGGAATGTTAATATGATGTAACAGATTATGAGGAGTTCTCTAGTAGATAGCACCCTCGGACTTGATCTTTCTGAGTCTTTTGAAAAGTGAGACAGCTGCTAAATAATACAATTGGGATTCTAAAGGGTGGTGGCGTCATTCACCTTGTGATTCTATGAGATTTGGTTACTACTTTGTATGAGGTGGATTGAAAACTCGATCAGGTTATTTGGGTGTATATGGGCGAATAAATGAGAATTTAAGCCAAAAGAAAAAACCTAATAAATCTACTGTTAGGTTAATTTGATTAGATCGTAATTATAATAGACCCCCTGCTCTCTACTCTAGTAATTAGCTTAAGATAAAATTTCACTTTAGAGCGGTAGCGAGTACGATGCTAAATTTAGTGGATTACAAAAAATGAGTTAAAACTACAATATGTAGAGTACCATGACATGTCTTCCTTCTAACGAGGCTTGAAGGGAGTATTCAGCGATTGGGAACGATTTCCTCTGCCCCTGTTATTGTTAATTACCATCTCAGCATAAGTTTGGCCCATTTGCACATCTGCCGTTGAAGGAAAAAAAACGGTTGTTTGTAAAGTTGGTGTACGCATGATAGTTTTACGTGATACCGTCCTAAAGAAACATTAATAAAAAATTTAATACTTTTATGATTTGAATTGTATAATACAAAGAAGAAGTTAATTGAAAATAACAATTATTTCAATAAATTCACGTTTGGGCTGATCGTGCTTATCTGTCGCTTGTTCCGCGCTCTCGCTCGCACGCACAGGCTCAGGCGGAACGTGACACTTTTTTGTGCGTGCAGTCAGTGTTCATCGATTTATAAGAGGTTATTATCACGTCCAAAAATTTAATTCTTTGGAAAAGTAACATGAAAATCAGTATTTCGTTTTAAAAAAGATTTTAAATAAAGCAATCCGAATCATACCGTAATGCTGGATTCAAGGTCATAAAATACATTCAGAGCAACGGAGTTATTCTAACCACTTCACGATCCGTAAGTGGGACAGTCGGCCGGTATATAGTACGTGTCTAACGGCACAAATGCTCCTTTAATTTGCATTAAATAGCATACGAACAGATACGCGTCGATCCCATTTATTTTGTTTGAAGTTAACCCAATTTCACGGTGGTATGTAACGCTGGCGTAACGTTTCCAATATACGAGCATGCACGCTTTGTGCTTCTGGTTAATGATTCTAAAAAAAAACGGTTTCATAAAATAGGGTTTGGGTATTCGACCGCGACTCTACTGTTGTGAGACTGATTTGGCGATCAAGATCGATAGTAGCGAACACATGAACTATAAAAAATAGACGGTGGTTTCGTACAGTATTCAAATTTGAATGGATTAAAACCTTAGTCAGTAGTTACCACGAAAACTGTATTTTTTTTTATTGCCCTTGTAGGCAAACGAGCATACAGCCCACCTGATGGTGAGTGGTTACCGTCGCTCATGGACTTCAACAATGCCAGGAGCAGTGTCAAGCCGCTGCCTACCGCTCAATACTCCCCACAAGCCTCATTTAAAGAAGGACATGTCATAGCGCTCGGGAAACACCGTGGAGGGGGCTCATTCCATAGCCGAATGATACGTGGCAAAGTATTGGAAATGTCGAAAAAAAACAACATTCTAACCGACACTAATTAAATTTGATATTAAAATTAATATAAATTAATATAATGTAATATCATAATATTAATATTATATGAAAGTGTGCTTGATAATCCTTTTTTCATGTCGAAACGAAGCAACGGATTGACGCAGTAGTAGCTCGTGCTTTTGTCCCGAAAAAACATCTATTCCCATGGGAAACTACAATTAAATTTTTTCTCGATCATGCGGGAAAAGACGAGGATAGCAAAAAATAAAAAGTGAGATCAAACCGTAAAATTAATTTTAATTATTATCATATTTTATATTGATTTTATTAGTTTTTTGCACCGCTGCGCTGTACGTTTATTTGCTATGATATTTGTAGTTTATAGTTTAGGACAGAATCAAGTGCTACTCTAATCTTCAAACGAGTCTAATTTTATAAAATATTTAGTTAATGTATCTTAAATCCGAAACAATTGCTTTTTTCTTTCAATAACAAAGTTCTCCAAATGTAATTCGTTGCAGATTATAAAACACTGCATTGTTAAAAAGAACAAATATGACATATGAATATGAAATTATTTTATGTCAATGATTTGTTTTATAAAATGGTAAATGACTCAGTGAACACTATGTTCATTCGTTTTCTCAAATTAGTTCTTTAGTAGTTCTTCAGTAATCAAACAATGCATCAAGAAGGCTTAACTTTGAGTACAACATCTGTTTTGTATCAGACACGTGGGGGCCCGTTATAATACCCATTCCTTCATCCCTTATGGTTGGAAATGAAAATCCTAATAACGGATGGGATGGACTATAGCGGTCTTATTGATGATCATCATTAAAGTTTGGTTAGATCTTATCCACGTTTGTACCTACCTAAAGTAGTGAATAAATTTAGCGAAGAAATTTATGGACCGAAGAAGTTTTAGGAATAAGTTTATGTTAAGAAATTATTCAAAGTAATGCTCGTATCAATTTGAATATTAAAAAAAAAACTATTGTAGTATTTGAATGATTGAATTTGGCCATTGGTATGAGTAAGAGCTCAACGAAGGCTATGCACATCGAAGCTTAATCAAGGGCGGTTTTTGTAAAATCCAAACTTTTGGTTTTTATGTGCTCTAAAATTTAATTTGCTAAATTTAATACTCTCGTAATTACCAAAACGCTGAAATAAGCACGCACTTAACACCGAAGACAAGGGCTATTAGCTCCATTAAATACGTGGACTAATTTCTATCCAGACCAGGCGCCAACCCTAAATTTTCCTCAGCCCATGAATCCAGTTAGGTCCAACATTCATCCCTCGAGAGTTTCCATATCTCATTAGGCATTAAACTTAAGCTCCTTCGCATCGAGACTGGCCTATAGAAGACTTATCTTATTGAATCGGTTCCAACAGACGACCTTTTTAGATTTATTGGTTTATTCGCGTCTACTAATGGAATAGCTGATAAAAATTTGGTAATTATTTTAGACGAATAGTGGTTGGTGCAGAATATTGGACTGTAACGATTCGGTATAATCATTAGATTATTCATTAGAAAAAATAATACAGCTAATTTAATGTAATTTTATCACGTTTATTGATCAGCGTCAATCACAAGGAATATCGTGTTAAGTGAATTTATTATTTAACCAGTACAATGGTGTTGGGTCCAGGATTTGGGCGATACATTTGTTTTATTTAGCAGTAAATGATGGTCACCCATGTAAATTTTGTAGTATGTAAGAAACGTGTCTTTCCGATAAATTAGTATATTAGGGTGGGAATGTACCATGACCCAAGTGTGGAAGTTTTTTTCATGAGTGTGCATACATATTATTCTAATAGGAACAGAAAGTTCGACTTTAAGTCCTGGTGGGTGGGTACTCGTATTGTCGATGGACTTCAAAAGCTGCTTAAGACATAGCGTATTGCTTGGTTATGATCTGACACTCTTGCATCTATTAAAACGTTACCGTTACTCTTATACCTTCAGCAGTTTTTATGACTGTGAGCAATTGTGAACACTTCACTTTAACTACTTACTCCAGCAATCGGTTGATATAGATAGGTGCAAACAATAAAAATATTTATGCGTTTCGTTTTCAAGGGTACACGGTTTTTAATTTTTTACATAGAAAATAATGATACCGGTTAAGATGTGAGGTTAAAGAAACCATACCGTATACCAAAGTTGGAGCTACCCGAAGTCTTTTCATCCATGTTTCTACTAATACTTTGTGAGGAACAATTCAAAGGAACAGCGGCTATAAATTGACATGTTGTAGCGAATACGGAATGCAGGCGAGGGTCAGCCGTGGTCGGCTATTTCATTAGACCCTTGACCTTTCTGATGGCTTCATCCGGAGATCGGGAATAAAATGCGACACATTTCCAGCGCGCTCGCAGTTTATGGACGACGAGTTTGTGAAGGTCACTCTGGAATATTGGGTCCGAAGTTAAATGTTTTCTACATTTACGAAACTATAAACAAGATTCTCTTTGTGTTTTATTATTTCATAGAACCAGATAGTCTTGCTTAGTAGGATTACATTAAATAAATGTAAGTAAATAATAATTGTATTTCCAATTAATCGAAATATCGATGTATTGGAACGAATTGCGGTAAGCAATGACTTGACTATGTTTCTTGGCATTACTGACCTCTGTATAGTATAATCACTCATCAGGTGGGCCGTATGCTCGTCTGTCAGGAAAGATAATAAAATACTCAATTTAATGATCTCGAAGAAAGTCTTTATCAAGTGCAATTGACCTTAAAAACGAAGAAACGAGTCCAGAGACTATACATACGCCCAGATCACAAATACCATCATCATCATCATCATCATTATAATTATCCTGCCCTTCTCCCAGTCACCTGGGGTCGGCGCAACATGTTTTCTCCTTCCATACTCTTCTATCATATACCATTTCTTCGCTCACTCCCCTCTTCTTACCCATATCGTCTTTCACACAATCCATCCATTTCTTTTTAGGTCTACCTCTTCCTCTATATCCTTCCACATTCATAGTTAACACTCTCTTACCAACTTCACCTCCATTTCTTCATTTCACAAATACCAATTGTCTTAAAAGCCATCTGATATCGGCTATAAGTTTTCATTTCTAACATATTTTTTTCCTTTTAACGCAGTATATTAACACTGATTGCGTGACCATTAAAACCAGTTTCTCTCGAAAAGCATTTCCAAACCCGATCAAAGAAACAATTTTGATTTTACGATACCTTTATAACAATAGAAAAACTCGTTGAATGTCGTGAGATCGCGAACTGATCGTAAAGCTTGAAGCTTGATCGTTCGTTTATTGGCTCAATGGTATTTGAAGCGATAACTAGCTTCCTATAAACTGTGGAAAGCTACGAAATGCTTCCAAACTCACCAGAATCGTATTTACCAATTTGATAAACCAAGCAAAGCGAAACGACGAATTTGAAAGGAATAATTTGATATTTGCATTAATTTGGATAAATTACTAAATGCTAAGTTTTTAGCAAAATTATTTTAGTTACGGTAAAGCTTTAGAAATTACACTACTGTCCTACCCAAAAAGCCTTAAACTATTGTATAGGGTATTAACAAGTTTCAATCTTTCCTTCTACCTTCAACCTTTGCAATGAACTAACCGTGATATGCGCAGAGTGTTGTTGCATAGCCTAGTTCAAATTAAACGCAATCAAATTACTTTATGGAAATCATTTCCAACTATTTTCCTTTTGCACGGGCTTGGATAATCCTTAGTCGAACACAACCATGGCAAGGTTATCGGAGGCGGTTGCCAAACAAAAGAGGAGTCGTTTGGTGGGTAGGGCCCTTAAACGTCCTGGGACTCGCGGTCTGCATCCGATATCTGCAAACTATCAAGTCTCACATATCCAGTGTGTCCTCTAGGTGCGGAAACCTCGTATGGCGTTGGACCCCCTGCCCGAACCAAAAGGCGTAAACAATCAAGACATGAGCAAATCAATCAGAATCCGAACACCAGAGTATATATCACAAGCTATCGGCGATCAATCATATTGTTAACATATAATTTTATTGCCGTAACGGGTGAACGAGTTCACCGCCCACCTGATGCTAAGTGGTTAATGGATCCATCACAGCGTGAATATTGTCACCTTGACGTATGAGGTTAAATTGTGTTACGGATATCTCACCGTTCAATCCGGAAAACATAGCTCGCTTCATACGAGCTTAAAATAATCAAATCAAGCTTATAATTATAATCAAATAATCAAGCTTAAAATATCAAGAATAATTATTCAGATTAATAAATTTTGTTACAATCACTTTTATTATATCAGATGGATGGTTTTAGTAAACGGGTCCTAGTAAATGTCTATCAAAATTAAAAATATCAAAGTAATCTCTGAGTAATCGACTGCCATGCCAACAGATCTGACTTCAAGTCATCGGTTCCATTTGATTAGCTTCTCATTTCGCTCCGCTCACCCTTAGCTCACATGGCAAAACACTCAATTTCGTTTCCGGGAACAATTTACCCGGGCAACGTAAAAATTTATGAATACTGAAATGTAGTCAATTTTTCATGTAAATTCCGATAAAGAATAATTTATTGGTTCAATTCAACACAATTGGTTTGTCGAGTTTATTTTCGTGACATATTTTGTGATGGAATTACGGAGAAGCCAAACGTGTCCTTTGGAAACGAATTAATTTTTTTTGTTTGTAGTTGTTACGTTTTTAGATTTACAAGCGTCTAAAACAGTACACATATTAGTATGTATTGTATGTAAGTGTAATATTGGTATATAAATCAGTTAGCTATATATTTCATATTATATGCAAACGGTATATATCTGTTTATTATATGTATATATTTTCTATACTATGGTATTGTCTTTAGTACACCGCAATATACCTGCTATATTTTACCGCTATTTTTTACCGGTGGTAGGACCTATTGTGAGTCCGCGCGGGTAGGTAACACCACCCTGCCTATATCTGCCGTGAAGCAGTAATGCGTTTCGGTTTGAAGGGTGGGGCAGCCGTTGTAACTATGCTGAGACCCTTAGAACTTATATCTCAAGGTGGGTGGCGCATTTACGTTGTAGATGTCTATGGGCTTAGGAACCACTTAACACCAGGTGGGCTGTGAGCTCGTCCACCCATCTTAGAAATAAAAAACAAAAAAAAATAAAAAATATATTTTCCAGAATTTCTGTAAATTAAAGTCCTGTCTGGAAGAGTTCGCTTTTAGCGATAAGACCGCCTATTGTACAAATGTATCTGCTTTTTGACTGTTTTTTAAATGTAAATAGTGTTTTGGTGTGCAATCAAGTGTATTCTCTCTCTCTCTCTCTCTCTCTCTCTCCTTTTAAAACACAATATCAATTAACGTAGTCTATATTATTTTATCGAGTTAGATTCGTAGATGAGTTTACGGGCCATTTCGTGCTTGTCTAAGCCGCAATGAAGCAATATTTATGATTGAAATGAATGAATTGAACTATTTTCAGACATAAGATTGAAATGTCAGTTTCATTTCGGTACTCGCTTTGTGATAGTAATTGGCAGAATTTTAAAGCTACTACGCATAGGTTTTATAATCTATAATATTCTGTAAATTAAAATATATTTAGAATTTTATTAATTTATACTTTTTTCTTTATCATATCATTCTTGTCAGAGCGGTTGTGATAATATTTATTTATTTATTTCAACGTAAATTTTATTATTATTATATTTTAAAAAACTAGACACTGCTGTTTGCTATTAAGAATTATTTTCATCATTAATTAATGTATATATAATTTATTAACAGTCACGCCACATTAACTGGTCCCGTGATAAGTTCGTAAAGAACTTGTGTTACAGGTATCAGATAACGGAAATAAATATATGTATAAGATTTTATTATACACATACATATATTTAATATACATCCATAACCCTGGAAAAAACATTTATATTTATCATACAATATCTTCCCTTGGCGGGATTCGAACCCGCGAACCCCTTGTGTAGTGACCATGTCACTTACCACTACACCAGACGGCCGTTTGTAAATATGGTAAATATCGCACAATTTGTTATTGATTTGTCAAATATTACATTATTATTTTTTCAAATTAAAGCTGTTACACTATAAATTATCGGGTGTAATTCGACATTTACGAGGAGACAGCGATGCTCGATACAATCTGATTTGAACAGAGCATGTGTTCAAATTGTATTTTAGTGCTATATCTTTGAGTACACCCAGATTGGCATTGACAATTACATCGACGGTATCCCTTCCTGTCTTTAAATATTAATACATAAAGCACCAAATAATCTGAAGCTTTACAATATTTAAAGAACTTTGAGCAGCAGTTTTGCCTCTGGTATTGTCAGTTGTTCATAAGAGACGGTAATTACTCAAGATCAGGGTGTAAGGTTATCTGACATGACATTATTCAATATAAGTTTAAGGTGTCGTAACGTACAAATAATAATAAAGATACAGGCCAGATGAACATTTTTTTTTGCATAACTGAATCGAAGTCCAGCTGTTGTTACGTGGCTACCGCAGTCCGTAAACATTTTTGAGACATTAAACTATATCAATTGTATTCTACCCTTCAAATCAGAAACTATGATAACGGCGCCGAGGAAATAGGCTGGTTATACATATTCCTACCACATGACCTACTACTAGTAATAATGCGGTGATAAATCACTAAGGCATATTTTATGACATCCAGGGAAAGTCCTATTTTGGGCCAAAGTAAAGATTTATAAAATATTTCTGAGCTAATAACGGTATACATACTACTACGATACTAGTACGAGGGCGACACTGAAAATTTCGGGAATTAACGAAGTGACACAACATTACTATTTAAAAATGTATTTATTGCTTTTCGAAGTATTCTCCGCGAAATTTGACACATTTTTCCATACGATGGAACCAATCATTGAAGCAACCATTGCATTCGGAAGTTGGGGTCTCCAAAATGGCCGTTTTGTAGGCGTCCACAGCTTCTTCAGGTGATGAAAATCTCTGTCCACGCAATTTATTCTTTATTTTAGGGAAAGTATAGAAATCATTAGGGCTTAGGTCGGGGCTGTACGGCGGATGGTCTAATAATTCTATGTTTTCTTGCTCTAAAAACTCTTTTGTTCTGTGCGCGGTGTGAGTCGTCGTGATGGAGGATGATGCGGCCGGCGGTTGCAGTTCTCTTTACGGAGTTCAGAAACGACCTGTGGCAAACAAATGCTAGCATACCATTCTGCATTAACCGTTCTTTGTCCCTCAAGATGAATAGTCGTAACATGGCCGGTTTTGGAGACAAACGTGTCCACAATTTTTTTTGCAACACTCCGTGAACGAACATTTTTTGTTGGCTTTAACTCATTTTCGAACACCCAAACTCGTGACTGGTTTTTTGTTTCGGGTTCGTACGCGTATATCCAGGATTCGTCACCTGATACAATGTTGTATACAGCATTTGAGGATCCTGCGTGGAATCTTTCGAGAGTTCTGACGCACCAAGTAACGCGAGCCGCTTTTTGCTCTTCACAGAGCGAATGCGGTATCCATCGGGAAAACAACTTTTTTACACCTAATTGTTCATGCAAGATTATTTGTATTTGACTCATGCCAATGTCTAAAGTTGCCTGAATTTCGCGGTATGTCACATGTCGATCTTCCTCAATCAGCTTACGCACAGCATCAACGTTTTCTTGGGTGACTGCAGTTTTTGGACGACCTTGACGGGGATCATCACTGAGCTTGACACGTCCACGTTGAAACTCAGCAAACCAGCGATAAATTGTGGTTTTGGATGGGGCTTCATCACCAAATGCAGAAATCATCCGGTCAACACACTGTTTTTGTGTTAAACCACTTCGAAAGTCATAATAAATCATCGCTCTTGAATTTTCTCGAGTCAATTCCATTTTCTCAACGACAAAATAAGTTTGACAAAACCTCGTGACAAGACCGAGAATCTTTTTTTAAATAAATAAATGGTATTCGATTTTTAAAACCAAGGAGTTTTCAATTAAAAAGATTTTAATATGACAGGAACAGTGGAAATATTCCATTCCCGATACTTTTAGTGCAGCCCAGTATGTAATAAAAAAACAATATCTCTTTAAAAAATCAAAGTCAACACACGCGCATTACGTATGGAAATAACATATTCATAGATAGCGTTATCAACCCGGGTATGCCAGTTACGTTTGTTTATCGGCATATCCGGGTATTGTTGTCCGGTAAATGCAAATACGGTTAGTAGGTCATGCGTGTAACATCACGTCGAATCAGGATTAGTGGCGATCACGTTTCTTGTTAGTTGGGAATTAACTGTTTATTATGTGTCTTTATCGTTGTTCTTACACGAAAGCTTGTAAATTATTTTCTGTCCTGATGTAGTAAGGTCTTTTAACGTAGGATCTTCTAGTATAGTTGCATAGTGATTAGTTTGTTACACTAGTGAAATGGAGTCGCTAAATGAATCGAGCAGTTGTTAGAACTGGTGTTTTGTTTGTGAAACGATTATGTTAGCAACTACATTTAAAATTATATGTTTTTTTTGTCTGCACGTAATCTAAGACAATGTCGGCTGACGTGTTCCTTACAGAGATTTAGATTTAACGCGAAGAAATCTGGGCTTCGCTTTACATTGCCGCTACAGAGAAATAAAAATACCTGAGTCATATTCATGAACTATGTTCACTACTAAGGAATAACATTCTGTTATAAGTACTGGGTGTTAGACCGCTTCCGAAAACGAAGACAGACAATAGCACTAACTTTTGATGTTGGACGGAAAAAAATCGTAAATTAATAATAGTTTAAAAAAACGCTTTTTTTATAATAAAATCTTTTTTTCTTACACTATTTTTAATTGAAATTTATGAAAAATTATTTTCTATTTTTTAGTTGGATTTTCTATAAAAGCCAAAATATTTATTTTTCATTTTGTAGTTGAATTTAAATTTTTTCATATTTTTTTTCAATTTTTTTTTAATTTTGAATTGTCATCGGTCCTTAATAAGTATACTAAATTTCGAGTTAATCCGACGTTTTGAAGGGGGTCAAAATCATGTTCTAGGATTCCGTTACAAACGTACATACTAACATACATACGTCTGAAGCTAATAAAAGTGTATTAACAATCATATTTTTAAAACGTTTTATTAGCATTATTTACGCTCCATCATGTTAGTAAAGCAAAATGAAACAAAAGTTTCATTAAAAATACATTAATAAAAAACCACCCAGCAATGAAACACAAAATCAAAAACAGCTGATGCTCGGATCAACGAACGCCTGAGCGCGGCGTTTCTTTTACACGCAACCGGCGCGGCGCGGCGCGGCGAGGGCGCGGCACTGATACCGCGCTCCCCAAAATTTACAACTATTCACCTACATACAAGGTACAAAATTTTCATTTTTGGAAGCGGTCTCCTAACTCCCAGTATATAATTCAATAGAAAAATTATTACATTTGCGTAACTGCAAGCAAGACGTACTGTTAGCCTGCAATAACAATTCAAAGGATCGGATAATCGTTTTAAGACTGAGATCTCACAGTTCAAGGTATGCGATAAATTATTTTCCAATCCAATCCAATGAAGAGAAAAAAACACAGAATGATAAACAATTTCTCAATTTCTCAGTACGCCATTAAAAAAGCATTGTACAGAACTCATTCAAATGCAAAGCCGGAAACAGTAATAGTATATCTCACAAAAAGACCCAACATTATTCCGCTAAATAATTTCTCAACAGTCGTAAAATAATTTGATATAATTTGATAAAGGACGGTTCATAATTTTTTCCTTCAAACTCGATACCGGCTCGAAACGGAGAGCTTGTAACCGGAGTAATACTCAAAATTTGTTTTCGACGTAGCATCAATATTAGGTAAGTTTTGATTACTCCAAAACATGATTCATAAGCATTAAGTATTCTTCTTTTCTTCTTCTTCGTCGCTTCCTCATCACTGAGGGTCGTGACCACCTTGGTCTAGTTTTTGTACCAGCTTCCTCCAATGTTGCATGCACTCTTATTATTTATATATTATTACTTTTAAATAAGTATTAACATGGGTATTAATGTCTTAAAATTTACCTTTATTATTCTAAAATTGAAATTACGGGATGCGTTATTTTATTATTAGTTAAATAACAAGAATAATAATTTATACATATAAAAAAGATAAATATCATGTAGTAGTTTTCATCAACTGCAATATTCTTCATTTCGTTATCTACGTAATATGTTCTAGTATAATACAACAGTTGCTTCTTTGAAAACATAAGCGTTACTGGTGGTTAAAAACGATATAAGCTCCTGTTTTGCCAGGAAGCAAAACGTTAGATTTATCTTTACTTCTATGTCCCCATAAAGTATAGGGGCCATGGAACGCCTCAGTCGAAGTTTGTTGTGCTATGTCTCTTAGTGATCTTGCTCTGTATGATTCCGGATGATTGTGGAAGTCCTCGGTGTAGTCGCGAGGGCCATGCGTTGGATGTTTTGTTAGCTACCGACTACACATCGACCCGGACAACGCGTAACGTTATCTTTCCGAACGGGGTTTAATTCATTTTAAACCGGTAATCACTGCTAGGTTTCTAAAACCATTAATTAATTTTCCACAAATAAATTTTCAATTTAATGCCATTAGTAACAATAAACAAATATCCATGCTTTATACAATGACTTTTTATAATACCGTCACGAATGAAAGCAATCTAGCACGTCGACTGAAGGCATTGATTTCGAATTTCCAGTTGAAACAAATGTTTGTAGAAAATAGCGAAAACCGGTTTGGTTTTAGTCCGATATTTTGCTGCAATCTCGACATTGATTGACAGCGTGTTGGACTGCAGCCGGGAATAAGGTCACATTGCTGCAAATAAACTTTATTTAGAGTTGTTTTTTTTTTTTGCATTTTAAGAAATCGGACATTTTGGCCTTTGGTCTGTTTTGGATGAAACGAGAAATGGTCATCTTTTGCAATGGAAGATTGGAAGATTTTATGGCCAATGGATCTAGCACGAAACTGCAGTAACGCTGGAACCTCTTTTCGGTGCTTAGTATGAAATGCCTTGTAAGGAAATTGATTTCAATGTTCGAAACGCACTCTAATGAACGCTATGGTTCACTGTAGCTAAATGCCCCGGGGGCTTGTGGTGTGACGGTCAAAAAAGGGTATAGAGATAATTTCAAACAATTGTTAAAAGTGTGAATATATAAAGTGTGAAGTTTCGCACTTCGCAAGAGATTAATTCTATTATTGTAGAGCTGCCTCAATTGTAGTTGATAGTAAAAGTAAACCATTTAAAAAGCAAGAGAAATAGTCAAACTACAATTTTTTATACTGATCAGTGCTGTCGAATTATGAACACAAGCATAGAATTTTATTCGCTGGAAATCATTACCAACGAAATTAATAAATGCTTGAAATACATTGTTTCAGCTTCGAAATATAAATTTATAAAAGCGAAAAGCGGAAAAAAAACCTGAAGTTTTTGTTTATTTTACAGCTTTTCATAACGAAAACGGTAGCGTTATTGTTATTGTGTGTTGTTGTTCCACGGATAATGAAAAAAACTTTTCGGTATTATAAATTTTATATGCATATTATTCAAATTCATCATAGGTATATTATGATTAATCCTACTGATTAATCCTACATAATCAGATATGAAATGTTCGTTTTCTTATTCTAAATTCTAATTGCTTGCTACATTAATTATAAGATTGGATTAAGAATCATGAGTACCATTCACAGCCTATTGTTATTCTTTCATCGTGAAAGCCGTTCGTGAACGTATGTCAATTATGCAGGTCCTTAGAAAATATTAGTTCTTGTATACGGGATTTCTAGTCCTGGCATAGTTCTATCGTTTGATATCGGGACACCTAATCCCTTAAGCTCACTTAAGTCACTATCTACCGTATCGCCTGCCGTAGTTTTAACACGGATAGTTGCTTCGCAAGTAAAAATGGGCAAGTTATAGTTCTTCTATACGCCTCACGATCACCACTTTAAGCATCTACTTAACACTTACTAGGGACTTTAGGAAAATAAAGACATGATTTTAAACCAGAGTAGCAAGTAGACCAAGTGAAAGGCATCCTTGGATTTTATGTACAAATATCTGCTTTATTCTTAACTGTAACAAGCATCCGTCCTAAAGCAAAATCAGTTCCAATATATTTTTATATTCTAGTTTCCAATTTTCAAAGGACACGTGACACAATCGCTTCGTATGATTTAATTCAAATCGAGATTCCGTTAGGTCCTGCTTCATAGTCTGGAAACATTTCTGGAGACGTTACAACTAAGAACGATTTAGATAAGCCTATTTCCTGTTCGGTCTAGAACCGGATATCGAGCCTGTGATCTAGCTTGTAAATCGTCGTACCCGAGTAAATGTTTCGAGATATTGCGATTGTGTTCACGGACATAGACATGTTCTGGTTTTATTCGCATTTTGAAGGTAATTTAATTTTAAATAAATAACAGAACTAGTGCGAACTTACTAAGTAATACGAATCTGTTTTGTTGTATGTCTCTACGGGTGAAATTTTGTTTTTTGATGATCTTCTTGATGATCAAGCGACTTAAATTTTTTATGTAAAATATGTAGCAAACGGACGATTTTGCAAGGAACTTCAGAGACGAACACAGAAATTTATACCTGGTATGCTAATAATAGGATATTTGATAAAGTAGCATTATCGCAACTTGTAAACATGATATTACAAATAACTTACCATGTTTCAGTTCTTTAGACCGAAATATTTGAAAAACCCTGATTTTTCTACCTTTCTATACCGTTTTGTTTTAGATTTTGATTTCACGCCTCTTGCAGGCGCCATGCCAGAACGCCAGAACTGTTACGGTATTTTAATCTGTGATTTATATAGATATATCCATAGTTAGGCGATCTATGTACATACATACGTACATAAGTTAGGTAGATAATTTTCATCAAATTTCGTATTGTTGATTTAAAAATCCAAATTGGCTACACAAATTTCAGTGAAACCGCCTAAAATTTCGCCCGATAATTAGAAAAGCACGCAAAAGAGGTGAAAAATTCTAGAATTTAGATATTTTCTTCATTAAGATCGAGGTTGAGGGTTGAGAATTATTAATTAACGAGATCTTAATTTTTTCATTCGAGGTAACAAAGCTTTTTTGTCTAATTTTTCTAGAGAATTCACGAAGTCTGATTATAGTTTTGAAGTCGTTGCGGTCTATAGGATAAGACGTCCGATGCATTCGTATCTAGCGATGCAACGGTGTTCGAATTCCGCAGGCGGGTACCAATTTTTCTAATTAAATACGCACTTAACAAATATTCACGATTGACTGCCACACTGAAGAACTAAAAGCGTGTAATAAAAATCATACCCGGAAAATTATAATTTGCGTAATTACTGGTGGTAGAATGTCTTATGGGTTCGCACGGGTAGGTACCACCACCGCGACTATTTATGCCGTGAAGCAGTAATGCGTTTCGGTTTGAAGGGTGGGGCAGCCGTTGTAGTGTTAAAACTGAGATCTTACAATTCATTTCTCGAGGTGGGTGGCAGCACTTACGTTGTAGATGTCTATGGTCTGCGGTTGCGGTTACTTAGCACCAGGTGGGCCGTGAGCTCGTCAACCCATCAAAGCTATAAAAAAAGTTATTTTTGTTTGTTTCGTTTATTTGTAGGAGTTCTAAGCCCCTAAATTTCTATAAGTACAACAGCTGCCCCGCACTTCGAACCGAAACGTATTTCTGATTCACGGCAAAAATGGGCTTAATGACGTTCGGTACCTATCTGTCTGGCTCACATGACCCTACCAGCTACCACCAGTAATATCAGGATATATTGAACACTAGTTTTCTTTTGTGAATGCTCATTGAATTTGTTTCTAGTCGAAATTGCCCAGTATTTTCACTGACAGTTTTAAAATTGCACAAGCTAATTAAAGAATAACAATAATACACAGATTTTAAAATAATTTGATTCAGTTCTGTAGACTTGGAAACGGAATAATGAAATATAGTCTCCACGATCAAATCAGAACGAAGTATAAAAAATCTAGAATGTTCCACAAACAATTAAAACAAAAGACAGCTAACGCAAAATAAATTTCGAATTGCAATCCTTAAGGAAATCATTTTGAAATTAGTCCGTAAGTTTCGAACGGAGTTCCATTCGTAATAAAACCGAGAACTTTGAATGTTAACGGTAACATTACGGAACGCTTGCATTAAATGCAGACAAGTTGCTGCATCTTCAAACTTACAACGTCTGAGTTGTGGAGTTCAATTTTATTAGTCCCAGGTCTCATTTAATTTTCTCTCTTATTATCAAATGAAATCTTCACGAACGCCAGTTTCAAGTTCCCGTCAAAGTTTGCTTACCATTTTAATAATAGTTGTTGTTGCATCTGTATTCTTAGTATTTTTTTTTATATTTTTTTTTATTGCCTACATTTGTGGACGCGCTCACAGATCACCTGGTGTTAAGTGGTTACTGGAACCCATAGACAACTACAACGTAAATGCGCCACACACCTTGAGATATAACTTCTAAGGTCTCAGTATAGTTACAACGACTGCCCCACCCTTCAAGCCGAAACGCATTACTGCTTCACGGCAGAAATAGGCGGGGCGTGGTACCTACCCGTGCGGACTCACAAGAGGTCCTACCACCAGTAAATACCCACATTAGTACTAGAAAAGTTTCCGGATTAGGGCTATGTTTGCGTTGCGCTGAGACAGACTTAATATTCTCTTTCTAAGCCAGATGAGAGGCTCACATGTGATGGTTATAGCTGCTCACTGATAGCAATGTTAAGAGTACTGTCAAGCCATTCCGTACAATAGAAAACGAGTTTTTTTTTAAACAGGCGGTATCATAGCGGAGATTATTTCGATTATTCGTTCCTGAGCCAAATACCATGTGCTATAAAGATTTCATATATCTAAATATAACAGCTACACTGTAAAAATGAATTGTGCAGAATGAAGACAAATGTATCATTTAGCAATCTAAATCTTTCGAAGCTTGATTTAAATATTGGTATGCAAATTACAATTGCAATAAGTAAGTAGTAAGTAACCTTATCCACGATATACTGTATTATTGTATTACTGTGATATTGATCAACTGCACACACGTAACCAGAATTATCAAAGTCACTGCTTTATGTTATGTAACTAATATCGCGAGCAACACAATATGAGCGACAATGACGGATGATGCTACATACAGCTAATATTAATAATGCGAAGTCTTCATTTAATTACGCCTTGATGAATAGAATGGGGATTAGCACATTTATGAACCGACCTCCCGCTGTGTTTTCATATAACGACACTTTCATTGAAAGTCGCGTAGGTCGCTTTCGTCTGATGAAAGAACTTGTGTGATGAGTTTAAAATAAATTTTCAAGTCAACGCCATCTCACAGCACGCCTTAGTAATTCAAATAGGAACTAATATGGATTTAATAACGATTTGTTAAGGTTTTAAATGACATTAACATTTATTTTAAACTAGCTGACCTGGCAGACTTCGTAGTGCCTCAATCGATAAAAAAAAGACCTAAGCTTTTGTATAAAATAAACTTAAAACAAACAAAAGGAATCCGTCTGACGGGGGACACATCAAAGGAAAAAGAAAATTGTTATTTTTATTTAATTCCGAGCATTTTCATATTTATCTTTTTCTGGACTTCCACAAATAATTTAAGACCAAAATTAGCCAAATCGGTCCAGCCGTTCTCGAGTTTTAGCGAGACTAGCGAACAGCAATTAATTTTTATACATATATTGAGATTTGGGAATGTTGCCTAAGAATGACGTAGTCAAATCGTTTTTCGTGGAACCACGAACAGACCGTGCGTAATTTAGAAAACTCACAATTGTCCTACGATATCTAGTACGTTAAAAAATAGAAATACGATATAAATTCAGCGATTTTTTATTTATTTATTTATGTACACACAAAAAAGAATATATAGTACAGAGTAATAGGAAAATTACGTACAAAGGCACTACTTATTTCGTTAAGAAATCTCTTCCAGCAGACCGGCGAGAGGATTATGAGAATAATAATTAAAAGTGATGAGTGTGTGTAGAACAGCTAAATAACAAATACAATATGAGAACTATAGTAATGCACATACATATAGCAAATATTGTTAATCTTGAATACAAAATATTATAAGTAACACGGTGTATACGAAGAGTATAGAACAATGATCATTCGGTCGATTTATTTTGACATTCAAAACTTATCAGACATGTACGAGGCCACATTTTTGTTCCTATTTCGCCTAATTTTACTGGTTGTAGGACATCTGAGTGTCCGCGCGGGTAGGTACCACCATCCTGCCTATTTCTGCCGTGAAGCAATAATGCGTTTCGGTTTGAAGGCCGGGGCAGCCGTTGTAACTATACTGAGACCTTAGAACTTATATCTCAAGGTGGCTGGTGCATTTACGTTGTAAACGTCTATGGGCTCCAGTAACCACTTAACACCAAGTGGGCTGTGAGCTCGGCCACCCATATAAGCAATAAAAAAAAAAAAATTTGAAAACGAAAACGTCAAGTAGTAATTATAACAATCAAAAACGAATCCAGCAAATTCGAAGTTGCCGCATTCGGAGAATTAATTGCAATTAAATCTTCAGAGACATTTTAAACGAACGTTATACGGCGTAACTTGTCTAATAAATTTCTTTTAACATTCAAAAATAATTGGACAGCAAACAACTGAGACCCCAATCTAAGCGACATTAGATCGTTTCGAACGACAATAGTTCGCGTAATTGATATAATTATAACGTAATGAGCTTGTTGAAGTTGGAAGCGAATAAGTTCTACTAAAGTTGTCGGGTTCGGTTCAGGCGGTTGTATAATGGCCGTTGTAATTTTATGTAATATCATCATTCATAGCAATTGCTTTTTTACCGACTTCAAAAAAGGAGGAGGTGCTTAGATCGGTGAACGAGCTCACAGCCCACCTGGTGTTAAGTGGTTACCGGAGCCCATTGACATCTACAATGTAAATACCACCACCCACCTTGAGATATGAGCTCTAAAGTGTCAGTATAGTTACAACGGCTGCCCCACCCTTCAAACCGAAACGCATTACTGCTTCACGGCAGAAATAGACAGGGTGTTGGTACCTGTGTGGGCTCACAAGAGGTCCTATTGCCAGTAGAGGTCCTACCACCAGAAATGTCGTAAATAATACAATAATAATAAAAATGCGAGATTAAAATGTAGTTGAAATTTGAAGTCGTCGCGGCCTAAGGGATAAGACGTCCGGTGCATTCGTGTTGAGCGATGCACCGGTGTTCGAATCTCAGGTGGGTACCAATTTTTCTAATGAAATACGTACTCGACAAATGTTCACGATTGACTTCCACGGCGAAGGTATTAACATCGTGTAATAAAAATGAAATCCGCAAAATTATAATTTGCGTAATTACTGGTGGTAGGACCTCTTGTGAGTCCGCGCGGGTAGGTACCACCGCCCTGCCTATTTCTGCCGTGAAGCAGTAATGCGTTTCGGTTTGAAGGGTGGGGCAGCCGTTGTAACTATACTTGATACCTTAGAACTTATATCTCAAGGTGGGTGGCCCATTTACGTCGTAGATGTCTATGGGCTCCAGCAACCACTTAACATCAGGTGGGCTGTGAGCTCGTCCAACCATCTAGCAATAAAAAATAATAAAAAATTATTCTACTTACACACTGCTTTCAACAATGTTTCAAAGATGCTACGGGTCGAGTGTTTGAACGAAGAAAAATATGCTCATCACGACGCCCCACTTTACGTTCCAGACATTAGGAAGGCTTAATAAGCTTGTTCAAGTTCCCGTAAACTTACAAGCTCTTCCAAAGTTCTCGGGTAACGTCGTAAGATATAAAAGTGCAATTTAGACATGCCGGCTCTCGTACAAGGTGTAATGATGTGAATAATTTTATATGTGTGTACATACATTATAATTAGGGCCTTATCTTAGCCTAGCTGTGTGTAATCACTACATAGTATAAAACAAAGTCGCTTTCTCTGTCCCTATATCTGTCTGTCCATAATTCCATATGTATGCTTAAATCTTTAAAACTACGTAACGGATTTTGATGCGGTTTTTTTTAATAAATAGAGTGATTGAAGAGGAAGGTTTATATGTACTAGAGATTCCGCAGTAGTCGAAATTCGACTATAATTAATTGGAATTGTAAGCTTGTACACTATTATGATTGTACCTTGTCAGGTCATAAATTCTGTCACATGTTTAATGTAAAATAATTGAAACAAGTTTATTCATTATGTAACCATTCATATACCAAAATGAACTTAATAAAACATAGATTCTTATGACACTAAAGTTTATTCAAAATGACCTCCGTGATTTTGAATACAGGCCTTCAATCTGCGCGGCCAGTCGTCTATCGCAGCACGAACGAGGTCCATGTCAATATCGGCGGCTGCCTTAATCAAGGATGTCTTGAGTGACTCCAAATTGGGATGAGGCTTTGAGCACGCCTTTTCCTCCAAGTGTTGCCATATCTTGTAATCTAACGGATTCAAATCTGGACTGGAGGAAGGCCAGTCTTCGTGCCGGATGAAGTCGATTTCACGCGCCGCCAGCCAGTCTTGTGTGCTCTTCGCTCTATGAGCTGGCGCCGAATCTTGTTGGAATACCCAGTGCCTGTTATTGAACATGGTATGAGAAACAGGTTCCACAAGGTTCGTCAGGACTGTATTTTGATACACAACTGCATTCGTTTTTACACCTTTCTCACAAAAATGTACCTCTGTTAAGCCCCAATAAGAAACTCCCAACCATACCATGAGCGAGGATGGAAAATGACCTCGTTGGACACGCGGAATACGGTTGCTCGCTTCTTCACTACTGTGTGCGTACACCTTATAATTTTGTTTGTTGTAGCTCTCTTCTACGGTAAAAATTTTTTCATCAGAAAAAAGAATTTCCCGATATTTTTTTCCCGCGTACCGCTTCAACAAAGCGCGGCATCTCTTCAGTCTCAGGTCCATTAGACGAGCATTCAAACGATGTCCTGTTTTTCTTCGATATGCCCGAAGCCCTAAGTCTTCATTTAACACCCTTTTCACCGTGGTTCTGCTTAACCCCATCTGAAGGGCCAACAGTTTCTGCTTACGTTTGGGATTTCTTTGAATTCGCGCCTTCACAGCTTTTATCACTGCTGGAGTCCTAACAGACCGAGGGCGACCACTTCTTGACCTGTCATCTACACTAGAGTCTTCATTGTATCGTTTGATGGTACGATAAACGAATCTTTTGGTTATTTTCAAATTTTTCAGTATGTTAAAAATTTGGATTGGCGCGTAACCGCAACGATGCAACGCAATAACTTCAACACGGTCTTCTTTAAGCGTCCACTCCATATTTAAAAATAAGTAAAATTCTAAAAGTATACATTTTTATTTTCATGATCAATTCGAAATTCGAATTCAATAAACTTTTTTGTGGCCAGCATTCTAAAAGAAAAGTTTTTACTGTGTGACAATACTTATGACCTGACTAGTTATTTTATACTTCTACTAGCAACCCGCCCTCGCTTCGCTTCGGAAACATTAAAATACACATGAAACAAAAAAAATAAAAAATAAAAAAAAAATTAAAAAAGTAGCCTATGTTCATCAGGGACAATGTCGGCTTCTAATGGAAAAAGATTTTTTCAAATCGGTCCAGTAGTTTCGGAGCCTATTCGAAACAAACAAACAAACAAATCTTTCCTCTTTATAATATTAGTATAGATAATCACAAATTTCTCCAAGACTACACTATAAAAAATATTAACAAAGACAAACAATATTTCATCTATTCTCAATTTGACAACAGACGTCAAGAACAAAAGTTTAACAATAAATAGTATGCATGCGTGTGTGCGTCAAATACATGGTATGTAGTGTGTGTAATGTTTTCTTTATTGATTTAATGTATCTTTTATGCATTATTTAAAGAAAATATTAGCATTGTGCACTTCTTCTCTATATTCTCTATAAGTGTGGAAAATTTCATACTCCTCCGTCGGCGCAATTTACGTAAAAAGGGATACAAAGTTTTTGCTTCACGTATTAATATATAGATAATAACATCCATTAAATAGTGGAGAAATTTATAATAAATTACAGTTTCCGAAGCGAAGCGAGGGCGGGTCGCTAGTAATGAATATGTTGAGCGAACGCATATTCGGGAGTGCCCCCGATTATCTTATCTATTGTCTCTTTAAGCCCTCTTGTAAGACCGCACTGGTAGGTACTAACCACTAACCTTACTAACGCCACTATTTCCGCCGCTAAGTAACAATGCTCTCTGTTGTGGAGGGTGGGACGCCTCTAGATTATCGTATATATAACTAGTCAGGTCATAAGTATTATCACACAGTAAAAACTTTCCGTTTAGAATGCTGGCCACAAAAAAGTTTATTGAATTCGAATTTCGAATTGTTCATGAAAATAAAAATGTATACTTTTAGAATTTCACTCATTTTTAAATATGGAGTGGACGCTTAAAGAAGACCGTGTTGTAGTTATTGCGTTGCATCGTTGCGGTTACGCGCCAATTCAAATTTTTAACATACTGAAAAATTTGAATATAACCAAAAGATTCGTTTATCGTACCATCAAACGATACAATGAAGACTCTAGTGTAGATGACAGGTCAAAAAGTGGTCGCCCTCGGTCTGTTAGGACTCCAGCAGTGATAAAAGCTGTGAAGGCGCGAATTCAAAGAAATCCCAAACGTAAGCAGAAACTGTTGGCCCTTCAGATGGGGTTAAGCAGAACCACGGTGAAAAGGGTGTTAAATGAAGACTTAGGGCTTCGGGCATATCGAAGAAAAACAGGACATCGTTTGAATGCTCGTCTAATGGACCTGAGACTGAAGAGATGCCGCGCTTTGTTGAAGCGGTACGAGGGAAAAAAATATCGGGAAATTCTTTTTTCGGATGAAAAAAATTTTACCGTAGAAGAGAGCTACAACAAACAAAATGATAAGGTGTACGCACACAGTAGTGAAGAAGCGAGCAACCGTATTCCGCGTGTCCAACGAGGTCATTTTCCATCCTCGCTCATGGTATGGTTGGGAGTTTCTTATTGGGGCTTAACAGAGGTACATTTTTGTGAGAAAGGTGTAAAAACGAATGCAGTTGTGTATCAAAATACAGTCCTGACGAACCTTGTGGAACCTGTTTCTCATACCATGTTCAATAACAGGCACTGGGTATTCCAACAAGATTCGGCGCCAGCTCATAGAGCGAAGAGCACACAAGACTGGCTGGCGGCGCTTGAAATCGACTTCATCCGGCACGAAGACTGGCCCTCCTCAGTCCAGATTTGCATCCGTTAGATTACAAGATATGGCAACACTTGGAGGAAAAGGCGTGCTCAAAGCCTCATCCCAATTTGGAGTCACTCAAGACATCCTTGAGTAAGGCAGCCGCCGATATTGACATAGACCTCGTTCGTGCTGCGATAGACGACTGGCCGCGCAGATTGAAGGCCTGTATTCAAAATCACGGAAGTCATTTTGAATAAACTTTAGTGTCATAAGAATCTATGTTTTGTTAAGTTCATTTTGGTATATGAATGGTTACATAATGAATAAACTTGTTTCAATTATTTTACATTAAACATGTGACAGAATTTATGACCTGACTAGGTATATAGTACGTAGTCGCCACGGATATCGCAGATGACAGGTGCAGATTCAGGCAGCTGCCTACTGCTGTGATCTCTCCTCAACCCTTTTTTTAAGGAGAGCACTTCGCGGCGCTCGGGAAACACAGTGGAAGGGAGTGCGTTCCAGAGCCGCATGATGCGTAGCTGAAAAGATTTCTGGAAACTCACTCTCGATAGCAGCAGTTCCAGATAGTATAGATGAACTCTGTTCCCATATCGAGAGATGCGGGGAAAAAGGGGATGACGGGATTATCTCGAACAAGTCCAATTCAATTGAGGCTTAGAGGTCTAGTCTCAAAGTGGCATTCGTATATTGATGCTTAAGGGCTTCGGTGACTTCTTAACACCAGGTGTGCTGTGATCTGGTTCACCTGTCTATGCAAATCTATCGGCGCAGACGAACAAATAAGCTTACAACACAGCAGCTCTCAAGTATTTACCAAACTCCAAAGATACTATGAAGTAAATGCCACAGTCAGCCTTAAAATGTGAGTTCTGACCTATTTCTGGTAGAAACAAGTAAAATGATACTAGTACGTACTGACCCATACTTCAACATGAGCAGTCATGATAAATATTAGGTGGTTATCTAAGTACCACTTACCTATTTATTCTATTTCTATTTTTTAGGCAGATAGGTCAGCCCCTTTTGAATATAAGTGCAGCTTTTACAAAGTCAGAGGATTCACTGTTTCAAGTTTCTGGGCTTAAATAACCACTCGATACCGGGTAAAATTTTCTGCCTATCTAGAGAATTAAAACCGAGGATTTTAGTATTTCGAAAGGATCACGAGGAAGTGATAATAGCTCAGAAAATTCAGAGTCAAGTGCCAGGGTCTTCTGGTAAATACCTATATGTGGTATATATAATTATGATATACCATTATGTGTAACTCCAGCTTCGAACTTATGACAGAATAATGAAGGCCGTCAGTGGTTAAATTTCAACAAGACAGTGATAACATGCGTGGTTTTTTGATATGACGATTGAAATGTAAGATTGTGTAAATACTGCAATTCTAATAGCTAAGAACGATTGCAAACTCAAAAAAAACGAACAAACAAATGATGTTCGTTTTCATATGTGCTAAATATTTAGTGTCAGTTACAAAATTTGAATCGAAAAAGCTAAGCTCGCCTTTAGTGACATTGTCTTTCTTCACAGTTATAGGATTTACGAGAGGCCTGCCTCGGGGTCCTGGCAATATGCACAAATCCTTTAATATAGCTTTTGGGCGACCGTATTTCATCAGCGCTATTACGCTTCACATATTGGCAAATCTTTTATCTCACAATTTTACCTTATAAACGGGATCAACTATCAAATATGTTCTACACATGCGCAATATATATGCAGTCTTTATACAGTATACAGGCAGTTTGCTGGTGGTAGGGCGTATTATGAGCCCGCACGGATAGATACCACCACCCAGCCTTTTTTCTGCCGTGAAGTAGTAATGCGTTTCGGTGTGAAGGGTAGGGCAGCCGTTGTACTATAAAATCGAGTCTTAGGACTCATGTTTCAAGTTTAGTGGCGTTATTTATGTTGTATATGTCTATTGGGTTCGATAACCAGTTATCGGATGGGTCGTAAGTCCGTCCACACATCGAAATAATAGAAAAAATAGTCCACTTTGAAGGGCGTGACATGGGTTAGTCAAACACGCATTCAACATTGATGTTATAAAAATCTTTGGACTTTGTTAATAGCATTCACAGCAGGAGCGTTTACCTTTAACGTAATAGAAATAACAAATATTTATTTCATATTAAACTTCTCACACCGTGTATATAAATCTTCTTCAAACTTAATGAATTTAATCTAAAACATGCCAACTCTACTAGAAATGCGTGCATACTTTAAAATTATGAAACGTACAAAGTCGTGACGTGAATTTGTCTGAAAGAATACTTACGAAGCTTACGTTCATGTTTTTTTGTTCTGCAACGTTTTCATTTCAATGACTGTTTGAGACCTGACTGACGGTAATTTAAAGATCCTGAAGAGAGTTCCCAAGGTTCGGAATAAATAAAACTTACACCGAAATTCAAATTAAAATTCTATTTAACACTTAAAACACTTTATGACTTGTAGTTCACTTCTTCCGCTTCGCTTTAGGTGATTCGTTCGCTGTTTCGCTTCGAGTAGATCCGATTACTAACTAACTGCCTTCGTGTCATCTCTGCAACGCTTTTATCGTCGATACGACATCCCTAGAATTATCGAGAACATTCCTGACAAGTCGAGTAGTTTCGATATGTATTTCCGTTATTTGATAAGAGATGGCATTGCACTTCTCGAGTGTTCTCGTTTTTACTAGTTATTTTAATATTCGTTTCTGCTTTTCGACGATAGATGGCGTTGTTCCTACCAGCGTAACAATATATTGAAACCTTTTACTTAAGTAAGTATAAAGTAAAGTCAATTCAACCAATTTTATACATACAAATATTGGACAAGCACAGGATCACCAGAATCAGCAATACGTAAGCTGTCAGTGTATTAATTAAGGCTAGAAAGAGAATTCACAATTGAAAGAATTGACCTGAGCTGAATGAACTTGAATTTTTTAGACAAAAACACAAATAACACACTACGTCTACAGGAATCTATAAACAGCGTATCGCCGATATCGCCTTTCCAGTCTAATGAACGAGATTGTTATTTTTCAATTCAGATGCAACTGAGATTTCGATCTAATGTTTAGTGGTAGGCGGCCGTCATGTCATCCCCTGAAACAGCTTTCAAATCGTTAATAGATTGATTGACTAAAATCTCTAAAGAATTTTGTGTCATACATAGCCCACAGCATGCTTGCCGTGTATTCTAACCCAGAAAAAAATGATACGTGGCTAAAATTATATTTTTTAAAGCACTATCTACATATTAATGCGTTTCAGGTAGTAAGATATCACTAGTGGTCAAAATATTATGATGGGATCAGCTCAAACTATTCCTCAAAGCTCTCGCTTACTCTTTAAGCTACGTCTCAAAGCTTGTTGTTACATTAAAATTAGGTCCGTGAATCAGAAATATGAGCTTTAACTGCCACGACACTGATCCCTATATTTCAGAGGATTTGTTATTAGATTGCTGTATTTTGGAAGCGTGTCTTTTGGCATTGTCCTATCAGTAATCACAAATAACAGCCCACTGAGTTTCTCGCCGGATCTTCTCAGTCGGTCGCGTTTCCGATCCGGTGGTAGATTCTGCGAAGCATTGCTCTTGCAAGGGTCAGTGTTAGCAACTGTCCGGTTTGAGCCCCACGAGCTCAACTACAAACGTTAGGGCGAAGCTGAAATAGCCTCTCAAGGCAATCAGCATAGGTAGGAAAAAAAAAACAAATAACAGAATACGTGGGCGATCAGAAAGTTTTTGGATCAAATTTTATAGAAATATAAGTCGTTGTGGCCTAAAGGATAAGACGTCCGGTGCATTCGTATGTAACGATGCACCGGTGTTCGAATCCCGCAGGCGGGTACCAATTTTTCTAATGAAATACGTACTCAACAAATGTTCACGATTGACTTCCACGGTGAAGGAATAACATAGTGTAATAAAAATCAAACCCGCAAAATTATAATTTGCGTAATCACTGGTGGTAGGACCTCTTGGGAGTCCACACGGGTAGGTACCACCACCCCGCCCATGTCCGCCGTGAAGCAGTAATGCGTTTCGGTTCGAAGAGTGGGGTAGCCGTTGTAACTATACTGAGATCTTAGAACTTATATCTCGAGGTGGGTGGCGCATTTACGTTGTAGATGTCTATGGGCTCCAGTAACCACTTAACACCAGGTGGGCTGTGAGCTCGTACTTCCATCTAAGCAATAAAAAAATAAAAAAAATAAAAATGATAGTGGTCTGAAGAAGTCAATTCTTCTTCATCTTTGTTTATAATCTTAATTCAAAGTTTTTAACGTCTAAAATTTTTAAACCTGTTTACTTCAGTACTCGGCATATGGAATCATTTATTTTCCGAAGCGCGTTACGGTTATTAGAACTCAGTTACATGAGATGAAGTTGTGAATGCAGCTAATAACATAAAAATTCCAATCCATTGCTTGTTAATTTATAAGAACTAGAAGTCCCGCAGTAGTCGAAATTCGACTATAATTAATTGGAATTGTAAGTTTGTACACTATTATGATTGTATTTTATACTTCTATAATCACAAACTTCGCCAAGGCTACACTATAAAAAAAAAATTAATAAAGACAAACAATATTTAATCTATTCTCAATTTGACCACAGACGTGAAGAACAAAAGCTTGACAATAAATAGTATGCATGCGTGTGTGCGTCAAATAAAGTATATGGTATGTAGTGTGTGTAATGTTTTCTTTATTGATTTAATGTATCTTTTATGCATTATTTAAAAAAAATATTAGCATTGTGCACTTCTTCTCTATATTCTTTATAAGTGTGGAAAAATTCATGCTCCTCCGTCCGCGCAATTTTCGTAAAAAGGGATACAAAGTTTTTGCTTCACGTATTAATATATAGATAATTTTTTTACTATGGAAAGAATACCTATATGATGTTGAAGGCTTATTAGTTCATCTAGGTTGTATTGTGAGTTTCAGTGGATAGAAGCTAGTTTTGTGTTTATTTAATGAAATGTCACGCGTTCTAGGCTGAGAGGTGGGACGATCACGCAATTGAAACAGTGACCTTAAAGTGAATGGCTGAAATTATGATGGTCCAATATACTAATTCTCCCTTTTGAATTGTTAATAAATACATCTTGATGGTCCTGTAAAGTTTAATCATCTAAAGCTACCGTCAGTATTTGATAGTACAACAACGTAATTAAATGATGGCTCGGTATTAATATTGGCTGAGTGTAAGCACCATCAGTCAACGTCGCTTATACAAGGCGACATTGTTGTCGTAGAGCTCACCATGATGTTCCAAACGTTATTTCAAGATGATGTACAAATTGATTAAATTTCTTCGGAACAATATATCATAAAATGTACAATATATATTTTTTTTTATTGCTTAGATGTGTGAACGAGCTCACAGCCCACCTGGTGTTAAGTGGTTACTGGAGCCCATAGACATCTACAACGTAAATGCGACACCCAACTTGAGATATAAGTTCTAAGGTCTCAGTATAGTTACAACGGCTGCCCCGCCCTTCAAACCGAAACGCGTTGCTGCTTCACGACAGAAATAGGCAGGGTGGTGGTACCTACCCGTCCGTACTCACAAGAGTTCCTACCACCAGTAATACAGAAATAATGGGGTATTTGATTAAGCGAGGGATTTTTTCTTGTTTATTTGTTAATTTAATTCTTTAATCCTTTCCCTTGAAGTTTGCGGCCTTATGCTCGATCTGGGGGTTCGCGTATCATTTCTCGAATTGAGTTCAAGCATTGTTCCTTGTTACTGACATTGGTTTTGGAAAATGGTGATAACAGGTTCTTTTTTAGGGGTCAATAGGCCGCAACTCGCGACGTATCAAATAATTAAAACACGTATTTTTCGTTATTCCTTTACTTAATCCAAGATAGCTTCTTAAATACTGGCTTGATTTTAATGAATTTGATATCAGTTTAAAGTTAAGAGCTCAACCTTTAAAATGATCTCATTTTTATGATTATCAAAAAAATATTTAGTACACAAGATCGCGCGGAACCAATTTCAAGTAAGTGATTCCAAACTTTTGCTCGCGAGTGTATTAGGCTGTATGGTATGATACATTTGCCTTTCCAGTTGGAAAAATACAACAACTACTACTACTGACATTTGACACGTACTTAATTTGAATAGTAGTTTGATGTTACTTCCGTTGCATACCTGCGTGACGTTCTGTAAAAATTTTACCCTCATACGCCTAAAGAAGTTTCACTTCAAAAATATTGAGTAAGTATAAACATTTTAGACTCCGAAGCTACGATGTATACCGAGAGATTGATGCGACCCCCGCTTTGTCTGTCTCATTGTAGCGAACTTCGGACGCTGATATTAAAAAAAAAATCACAATTGCGATGTTCGTTAGCACTCAAAGAATTTTGGACTTCAATACGTAGTGACAAAATATTTAATGGTCTATTCTAAAGCGCGATTAAGGGTCTGTACGTATAATTGTATTTAAAGAGGCAGTAGGATTTTCTATAGCAAAGGATCAAGCTCGGTGTAATAGCTTACACGATATTCAATGGTAATTTTTATTTCTCCTACCTAAGCTGATGGTTTAGAGAGACCATGTCAGCGTCGCCGGGCCATGTCAGCGTCGCCGGGATGGTAATAGTGATTAATTATATTTATTATTCGACAAAAGAAAACAAGCAATGTATGTTATGCTGCAAATATACTTCTAAAAAATATGTAACAATAAAGTATGGGAGCACGCAGCCTACCTAAAGGTAGGACCAAGTAAGCTAAGTAAGCCTACCTGAAATCACCGTCACTTATGGACATTGGTGATGTCAGGCGCATAGCCAAGTTGCTACATATTGGATTAGTTTACTAAGATATTTTATTTGGTACAATGTTTCTTTTTTACTAACACAAGCACAAGTCCCACAAAACCACATTTTGGTTTATCTAATTTTTTTTAATTTTTTTTTTATTGCCTATATGTGCGGACGAGTTCACAGCCCACCTGGTGTTAAGTGGTTACTGGAACCCATAGACATCTACAACGTAAATGTGCCACACACCTCGAGATATAAGTTCTAAGGTCTCAGTATAGTTACAACGGCTGCCCCACCCTTCAAACCGAAACGCATTACTGCTTCTCGGCAGAAATAGGCGGGGTGGTGGTACCTACCCGCGCGGACACACAAGAGGTCCTACCACCAGTATCTGCTGGTTATGCTGAATCTCCGCGTGTAAAATACGACTCGTACAACGAATTATGTAATATATTATTCTTGAGAACTTTTGGTAATACAAAATAATCGTTTATTTATCCAATTTGTCAACAGGCAACGCAACTTGTGTGTTTAATGAAAATTTAACGAAATGTTAGGACTTTGCCTAAAACATATAATGGATGCTGGAAACAAGGACAGAGAAGAAAGAGTATACATACATCACTCAAAATTAAATTAGGATCTCGCGGGGAAGGCCACTAAGTCCATTTGAATAAGCTTGTCTTTTCTTAGCACATAAATGTCTACACTAAGAAGATCTTTCACATAAACAGTATTTTCACAATAAATCGACTAATGTTTTTGTTGAGAACATACTTTTACCACATTAACGTTATTATGATCAACTAGCTGACCGGGCAGACTTCGAAGTGCCTCAATCGATAAATAAAAGACCCACTTTTGTGTCAAATAAACTTAAAACAAACAAAAGGAATCCGTACGACGGGGGACACATCAAAGGGAAAACAAAATTGTTATTTTTATTTATATTCCGAGCATTTTCGTATTTATCTACCTTTTAAACCTTCTCTGGACTTCCACAAATAATTCAAGACCAAAATTAGCCAAATCGGTTCAGCCGTTCTCGAGTTTTAGCGAGACTAACGAACAGCAATTCATTTTTATATATAGAGATGTCTTTCACAAAAAAATCATATAACAGTTTTCTTTATAGAAAAACGCCCCCACCTGAACAATTTCTTATTAGCGACATGAACTTAATAATTCAAACCTTTAATCAAAAGTAGTCCGGTCACTAATCAAATTAGCTACGCCAATTATAATTATTTAGCCCCTATTCCGACTGAAATATTAACCTCTTGAATAAGGAAGGTCATTAATATTAAAAATACAGCTCGTTTCCGTTTCGTCCAATGACATGACTTCAACATTAACCAAACGACCTTCTCGATTAATCCGAATGGTGGGATTCACTGAAACGATATCCCTGGGCAGAAATTTAATTAAACTAAAAACAAATAGATTTAGGTGAGGCTTAGTTGAGAATGTATTTGGATCGAAAGCTGTGTTCGCTTTTTAAACGATAGAATATAAGATAGAAGTCCTTAGGGAGAAACCGGATTAAGGAATGAATTTCCTAAAAGCAAGTTAACTAGTTAGTTTTTATTTTACTTCAATGGCTCTTTATATTAAAAGACTTGAAGCTATTTTTTTATTGCTGTATAGGCAGACTAGCATACGGCCCACCTGATGGTGAGTGGTTACCGTCGCTCATGGACGCCAGCAATGCCAGGGGAAGAGCCAAGCCGCTGCCTACCGTTTAATACTCTCCACAAGCCTCGTTTGAAAAAGGACATGTCATAGCGCTCGGGAAACACCGCGGAGGGGAGCTCATTCCATAGCCGGAGTGTACGTGGCAAAAAGACCTCTGGAAGCGCACTGTGGATGAACGTAGTGGCTCCAGGTAGTATGGATGAACTCTACTCAGGTGGCGGGCGGTGCGATGGTAAAAACGAGACGTTGGTATCGTCTCGAACAATTCCTCAGAGCACTCCCCATGGAACATACGGTACAGAATACAAAGCTTGGCTGTCTGTTGTGATTATTCTGTGTTAAAAACATACATACGAGAGTAGAAAGTTGACAAAATATTAAATTTCTTTGATCAATACATGAATTGTGAATCAGACCGTCTGGGCTATTGTATTGTAGTCAATGTCATTCGACCGACGAAGCGACCGACTTATCCTCAGATAAATCGTTAAACGAAGGACCAATCAAGGAATTTCGTCTCAAGTTAATGTGAAAAATATTGAAAAGACACAAAAACCGCAAAAAAAAAACAATTTCACTTAAAGCTGTTATATTTTTGTGCTATCCCAAAACTGTCGCAGTTGATACATTAGCATGGATGCGTAAAGGGACAAGAAAGTCTGTTCCCTACGTGTTTCAGTTGCTGATGTGATCGTGTCCCAAAAATAGCATTGGCGTGGCTTTCGGTTTTGATTTGGATTCTACATGTAACTTTCTTTATTGCCTTTGTAGGCAGATGAGCATATGGCTCACTTAATTGTAAGTGGTCGTCGCTGCTCAGAGCACATCAGGCGTAACAAGAGCATACTTAAGCCAAGGCGTTGCGCAGACCATAGAGGCATATATATGTATTTATGCTCGTTTACCTCGACGTTACGTCTACAAATCCAATCACATCTTTTAAATCAAAGTTTTCTTTTTCTTTGTTTTGTCGAACGAGCTCATACACATATTTTCATTACTGAGAAGAATTGACAAGAAATTCAGCGCATGCTCTCCTTCAATATGTATCTATAAAATGTAGCTAAAGTATATAATATATATATAAAAAAAACATACCTATATATTGAAATGGAACGCGTCTAAATTGCACAGTTTTTAATATTGATTGTTAGCTGTATATTTGTTAACGATGGCCATAAAAATCCATGTTCTGTTTCTGGAATGAAATTATGATCCAAAAAATCAGATGTATTATTCCAAAAAAGGATGGTACTGCAATTTGATATTTTTGGATGTTCTAGTGTAGTTACGATAAACATAAAATTAATTTTCTGTAGCAGTTGTTTTATTTAGACAGGTTTTTGCTCGAAAAAGCGATCGTCTGTACCCGTAGGATATCCGCTATTTCAATACTTTGTTTATTTTATGTCATTTAATAAAACAAAACAAGTAGCACATATTCTTCTTCTTTTTCTCCACCTTATCCCACTAGGTGGGGTCGGCACAGCTAATTTTTCTCTTTCATTCTCTTCTATCAGCCGTCGTCTCAACACTCACTCCTCTCTCTCTCGTATTGTCATTCACACACTCCATCCATGTCTTCTTCGGTCGACCTCTTCCCCTCTACCCCCTCTACCTTGCGCTACCATTACCAAGTAGCACATATTATGTACGTTATTAAACTCACACTAAGTTCTAACACAATTACATTTATCGATAAATTTTGAAGAATTGTTGCTAGTTTTCAAGAAGAACATGCCAATTTAAATACATTCAACTTCGAAGTAATCATCGTAGCTTAATAATATTATGAACAGCTGTAAAGTTAAGGGCATTTTAACTTGAGCATCAAATTTCACATACAAGCTTTATGTAAAAAATCTTGAAGCACCAAAGAATGTAACACGCATAAATATAGAAATATGGCACTTATTTGAATGCAAATAAAAGCGATTCAACTATGTGTAACTCCAGTAAGGAGAGTCGTATCCTGTGCCTCCTTTGGGAACTATTTCCCTAATGCTGTTCCAGAGACTTCTTTACTATTTGAATATCTCATCTCATTTCTATTTTTAGGGTTAAGCTTCAGGTTTTCAATTTTTTTCACGTCCTGGTCTTTCAGGTCGAGGCGAGTTTTTGATCTATCTCGTGTATAAGGATAGCGAAGCCCATAGATTTGGGAACGTGAATACGGGCACCCAAATGGATAAATCGATATCTATAATGCATTTTTACCGGTGGTAGAACCTCTTGTGAGTCGGCACGGGTAAGTACCACCACCCTGCCTATTTCTGCCGTGAAGCAGTAATGCGTTTCGGTTTGAAGGGTGGGGCAGCCGTTGTAACTATACTTGAGACCTTAGAACTTATAGCTCAAGGTGGGTGGCGCATTTAGATATCTATGGTCTTCAGTAACCACTTAACACCAGGTGGGCTGTGAGCTCGTCCACCCATCTAAGCAATAAAAAAAAGCATAACGATGTTTCTTGTGCGAATGCCCTGTGTTCGAAAGTTGATATCTGTCTAGGACACGAATTCCCTCCCGATACCACTGCTAGTAAGTACCACGTCACGATTTACGCGCGGTAGCTCCATTCCCATCAAAATATTCGGCCAGCCCATACTCGACAGAGATATGACATTCGGTCCTCAAATTACATCAGTACGCGATCGAACCGCATTCCTATTCGGTCGACTTTATCGCATGCGAAGTAAATTGTCCCCTCGTAACAAGGTGACACTCAACAAAACTTGCATACGTTCCGTCATGACCTATGCAAGTGTAGTGTTCGCTCATACGGCTAGTATGCATATAAACTACCTCTAGGTCCGTGTAGCCATTGGAGCACCGTGGTACGTGAGAAATTTTAACCTTCACGATCTACATTTAGAACCGATACGTAAGTATCCTAAGGTAGTGTTAGAGTGCTACTTTGATAAAGCGGCGCGACACGATAATCCTCTTATTGTGGCCGTTGCTAATTACCTATCCGACCCTAAGTGACGGGGCAACGCAAAGCCGCCATCGCAGAAACATATCTTATCGGATCCCTCGGATCCTCTCTCAGTGATTTTAGGCCCCTCAAGGACCGGTCACCGTCCTCGATGAGCTGACGAGTTCGATGATCTCCATTACGATGAAGAGCTCGACGAGTGAACTAACCCAAAGACAGCTTACTGAATTTCTTGACAGATTTTCTCAATGGGCCGCGATTCAGATCCGGTACTAAATTCAGCGAAGCTCTTGCTAGAACTAGTGTTTTTTTTTTTTTTTTTTTCCCACAGGAGAAAATCGCCGGATCCCCACCCGCGCGGCAGGTGGGGTATGTGGGAGTTGAACCTCACTAAAAACTCCTGCCGCTCACAACCGGCGCCCTACCTCGGACCGGGCCGGAGCCCAGTCGGGGCTATTGAAACGGCGGGACAGGGTTGACGCAGAGCACATTACATCCATCCCACCGTCCCACGGACGCCGGACCGGTGGCCGCCAGCGACACGACCACCGGTTCCCTCGTTCAGCGGGCCGAGAGCCCGCTTTGATGGCGCCGCGTTACACCTTCCCCCAGAGCGGTCGGGGGAACGCGGTCTACCATCACCCGGCTTCCTATTGCGGGTGAGCGTGCAGAGCACGCCACCCCACGTCTGGGTCCCTCCCCGCACAAAACGGGTGGGACCCCTAGCTCTTAGGGGGCCAGGTCACGGATACGACCCCGGTCCCGACCCCCTGCTCGGCGGCGGCGGGTTTCTGCGTAGTGAGGAGAGCTTTCCCTCACTCGCCCCGCCGCCTCCTTCTGCGAGATCGCTAGAACTAGTGTTAGCAAATTCTCTCAAGTTGAGGCCGTGAGTTCACCTAACCAACCGTTCGGACGTAGCTGGAATAGCCCTCTAGGTTAATAGTTAATAAGCAGAACAAATACATACAGGAATTATGATATAATCGCATTGATACCACGGGAGATTCCAAAATTGAAACAATTTTAAGAATAATAGTAGTTTTTTGTCTTATTAATATAGTACTTACTCACAGCTTTGATTGTTTTTCAAGCGATTAATCTAAATAATCGTGAACAAATTAAAGCTCAATACAAAATTCCGACCTACGGAATTCTAATCGCGCAGTTCGTACGTGTTTGTAGTAAACTTTTTTATTTTGTCGATTTCCTTCCCCTAGCGCGAGGGCTGTAACAGGGGGAGGGATTAATCTTTTTATTCGTTCCAATATGACATTCAGTCCGTCTTGTATTGGTAAATAAAAGTTTAAAATGCAAGGATTTGTTTGGAGATTTTTTGAACGCCGAAATATCTGGAACACATTGAAGGTAAAAATCATGTTTGTAAAAATCTCTGAAGGGTTGGCCTCTGCAGGTAAAAAAGGTAAAAAAAGAAAGTCAAATACCGCAGTTTTTTGCTAAATTTGTAACTAACAAAGACAAATATTATGATAGCTGTTCGGTGATTATCCTATAGTGTAACGTCTAGCAAATGCTCCATATCTTGGTTCTTTAGATACGCTGCATGAACAATAGCAGATATCTATTGTGAAGTATTTCGAACAATGATGGCGGAACTCACAGAAAAACACAAGCGCCTCGACTCCGGGGCAAAGGAAAACATAATTACTTGAAAAATCCAATTAATTTCAAAAAATTGCAAGGAAAGATATGTTTAGAAACTTTATCTTTCACACTAGCCAGATTTAGTCTCAACCGTTTATAGATTTTCGCGTAGTCCAGACAATTTAGTGACAAGGAATGTGTACATATATTTTGTAATCGTATTTTTTTTCCAGAGAGGAGTCATGCCTATCAATAAAACTCAATACTTAACTCATTAACTCACTAAAAACACCAAGCCAAGAGTGTGGTGACGAAGAAGTTATCTTTTTAGTTTTACAGCATTAAACAGAAATTTGATTGTTGGACAAATAATGATTAATGATACAAAACGTTACAATATGAATTTTCGTTAGCAGTGAGTGAATTTACGTTAATTAATATTGTTTTTCCTTTGGCGCTCCACGATATTGTTGTAGGCGACACCCTGAATTTAATATTGTTCACTCGAACAAATGCTAACAATGCTAACATCAGTAATTTCAGTCACATTGTGTAGGAAATAATTGGTTTCCAGTACAATAGAGGCTATGCAGAGAGGTAATTAGGCGTATGGGTTTACTTGACAAGGCGTGAAGGGCCTAATGAGTAAGACGCCCTATGAGCTCGTATCAAGGGACGTGGATATGCTGGTGCTTTAATTTTATTACACGTACTAATGTTTCTGTAATCAGTATTACTACATTATTTAATGAGAATATTATTTATTTATTTTATGATTGAGGAATTACTGGTGTCCTGGAGGCCTTTCCAGTTTCATCAAGACAGGTGGGTGAACAAAAGCTCAACCAGAATGGGTGGGATTTGCTAACAGCTGCCCGAGCGCTTCTAAAGGAGACCTAACAACTCAAGAGCAGCTGCTTCGCGAATGAATCTACTACCGGATCGGGATCCGGTTCCGCTGAGAATATTCAGCGAGAAACTCAGCGGACTGATGTTTAGGTTAGGTGGCACGTGGAACTCTTTGCCGAGTTTGACGAGTACGGTTACTGAGGTCCCTAAGTCTGCTCTTAGTGTTAGAGCTGAAGGCGTCTAATACAAGGGTTATTGGATCTAATGCATCCGTAAGGACGTGTCAAGGGCTAAAAATTAATTATGTACTAAGTATTAAAATTGATTACTAATGGAAGAGCGTAAAGGTTTCGATCTTTAGAGTAAGATATAAAGGGTAATGTCATTGTGATATTTAAGTTCAAATGTCTGTCATAAAATAAGACAAAAAGGTAAAAAAAAGAAAAGGCGAGATAAAACCGTAAAAATGGTATTGACAATATCGACCAATCGCCAAAATCGAAGAAAGCGCTAGATTTGTGGAATTAACTATTTTAAAAACAGAATGAATAAAATTCAGTTTACCTTGATGACTTACCGTCATGATACTACTTACTTACTTACCGTCATGATGACTTCGAGAATTTATTCATAGTTCATTTACGTCACAGTCTTCTTACATAGCGTTCGTTTCGATTATAAAGTCATCACGATTCGTGAATATTAAATTAATTATGCACCCCAAATACTCCCCTGCATCTATGTAATTGCTACCGCGCACAAAGGTTTGAGACATCAATCACACCGCCGCACGGCGCCGCTCCCCAATGATTTATGTATTATTTGTTTATCTTAAAGTATTTACTTGTTGTAATTTAACTTAGACTTACAATTGAGATTTTAGTGAATAGTTCGAGCAACAGGCTGACTGTAACGAAGAATCGTTGCTTGGATTCATTTGGTCGTAAGAGCTTTTGTGTTCTTTGTTATTAGAATATTTATTATTTTTATTTTCATGTATTCTTAATATCTGAGAGATTGTATTGAGAATATTGAGATTCTTTATTGAAATCTGAGAGAATATTTAAAAATTTTGTCGCGCTCTGTTCCACTCGTAATATTATAAAGCTGAAGAGTTTGTTTGATTGAACGCGCTAATCTCAGGAACTACTGGTCCGATTTGAAAAATTATTTCAGTGTTAGATAGCCTATTTATTGAGGAAGGCTATACACTATATATAACATCACGGTAAGATCAATACAAGTGGAGCACCAATAAAGAATGTTTCAAAATAGGGGTTTAAATAGCTCCTTAACACATAATTCAAAACTCATGTCTCAAGGTGGGTGACGGCATTTACGTTGTAGATGTCTATGGACTTTGGTATCCACTCAACACCAGGTGGGCAGTGAGCTCGTCCACCCAACTAAGCAATAAAAAAATAAAAAAAACGCTCCATGTGAGAGAAAGTGGTGCGTGAAAATAATGTGTGCCCTTTAAAACCGAAAAACATCACATTGTAGAAATGAGTAGGAGAGTGGTTTATGTTGCGTCAAGTGATTACTTGTCATAACCTTTTAGTAATGCTTAGAATCTCTAAGCAAAATTCGCGTTTAACTACATAATATATTATATATAATAAGAACAATGATGGAAGGCGATTGCGTGCAGTAGAGATGCGAATGTTGCGATGGATGTGTGGAGTAACGAGAATGGATAGAATACGTAAGAAATATGTTAGAGGAAGTCTAAAAGTGGCACCTGTGACAGAGAAGCTGAGAAGTGCGCGTTTGGGATGGTATGGACATGTGATGAGACGAAATGAAAATGAGGTTGGTAAGAGAATGTTAACTATGAATGTGGAAGAGATAGAGGATATAGAGGAAGATATATATTTTTTTAAATATTTGCTTAGATTGCTTAGATGGGTGGACGAGATCACAGCCCACCTGGTTAACACAGTAACAGTGGTTACTGGAGCCCATAGACATCTACAACGTAAATGCGCCACCTACATTGAGGTATAAGCTCTTGAGGTAGACCTAAGAAGAAACGGATGAATTGCGTGACAGACGATATGGGTAACAATGGAGTGAGTGAAGAAATTGTATATTATAGAAGAGGATGGAAGGAGAAAACATGTTGCGCCGACCCCAGGTGACTGGGAGAAGGGCAGGATAATGATGATGATATAATAAGAATAAAAAATATATATTTTAGAATTTAAAAAGTTCTACAGCACTAGATTACGATAAATTGTGCTTTTCGTTTAGCGAGACGAAAAACAACAATAGACATTCTTTTTGGAGACGTTCTATGAAAGTTCACGTAATTTGGAATTGCCGAAAAACTCGGTGCCCTAAAAGTTCCGAGCATAATCCTTGTTTTCGTAAGGTGTTTTGAACGTAGTACAATTTTTTGCGTTACCCAGAGGTTAGATTATCTGGAATTTCGCGTGAACGAGCATCTGCGCAAAGATTTACGAGGACGTGGAAACGAGGGAATCATTAGGGAAGACGCATTGGCCTTTTTAGATATTTTTATTGCTGTGATTACTCCGGTTATGTGGCATTAGACAAAGAATTTGGTCTCAGATCTTGTGAGCCGAATAAATTCGCTTTTATTTTGTAGGGTTTTTAATAATAATAGGGTTTAAAAAAAACGACATTGAATGTTCATTTTATTTTTTTTGCATAGTTGGCTGATCGATAAGCAGCACAACATAAATGCCACCACCTGCTTAAAATATGAGATAGAAGTTTCAATTGCCTTAAGTAAAGGTTTACCCGTCCTTCAGATTGCATGATTGCTTCAGACTCGTTACTTACTTCATACCACACCAACAAAAGCTAGGTTGGAAGTTTTGCGACAGACCTTTCGCCAACAGACGTCGTCTACTTATTATAAAGCTTACAAGACACTGGTGGTAGGACCACTTGTGAGTCCGCACGGGCAGGTACCACCACCCCGCCTATTTCTGCCGTGAAGCAGTAATATGTTTCGGTTTGAAGGGTGGGGTAGCCGTTGTACCTATACTGAGACCTTAGAACTTATATCTCAAGGTGAGTGGTGCATTTATATTCTAGATGTCTATGGGCTCCAGTAACCACTTAACACCAGTTGGGTTGTGAGTTCGCCCACCCATCTAAGCAATAAAAAAAAAAGACAAAGTATAAGACAAATTTTTGGCAGGAAAAAACAATACGCCAGTACAAAATGCCTTTGAAGTCTCTGGGCTCTCGAAGACCTGATTTCTTCAAAAAAAGCTTTGAGTTACCACTGCGCTGGCCAAGGTGAATGGTTACCATGAGTGCATATTTTGATTTATACTATAGAAATAAACAATATACTTTAGCTTTCTAAATACAAACGGGAATTTCGTAGGTAAATACCTATAACTTAATAAGATAGTGATATTATATGATAAGATCTATGGCCTTCTTAGAGCAAGAGCATTAAATACACACCTAATTTATTTATTTATCAGCATTTGTAAAATGAGCTAAAAGTCCACTTAGTATTAAACACTGGTATCAATAATTTAGTGGCAACACTAAATATACCGTTGTGTCTCTTATCCTTTATAGAAAGCTTAAGACACGATCAAAAGAGACAAAATCCGATTAAGAAAAAATAGGGTGTTGTCATCACCTATTTATGTGTAGTAGAGATAAAGATCATCTAAGAAATCCTTTATCTAACGAACAGAATATTATTCTGGAAACCAAAATTTATGGAAGCTTAAAAATTATTTTCTTATTCCATCAACGTTAAACAAATCTCTTAAAGCTTAACTTTTAAAAATCTAGACATCTATCCAGGACCGTATTAAAAAGTCTTCAACTAAAATTAAGACTGAAATTAAAACGCCAGTGGATTTCAAGACGCAAAAAAAAATCGAGACAGACTTGATTTATGGATGCTGAAATTAAAATTTTTTGCTTTTTCTGTTTCACAGTCACTCAGTAGATCTAGTCACAGTTGTGCATTTAATGAATTATAATTTATCTTAAGGAGGTTAAATTTCCAAGGATTTCATAGGAAAATACAAAAAAATTAATTTATTAAGAGATTCATATCGTACCATGTTTGTTGAATATCAAAATGTTAATTGTGATTAAAATAACTTTCATCGCACGACTTCATCCGCGGAGACTACGCTTTCTCTTAAGATTTGGCGATCAATTAGCTATGCAGTGTGAAAATAACTTTTGGTGGTTCAGCCATTTTATTTAAAATGTTTCCATATTTTATAATATTTCCACGTTTATTGCTCCTTTTATTAAAAAATCGTATAAATATATGTCGGCGCGCGCCAGGGATGGCTAAGCGGTAGTTTCCGCCATCACTCGTATTTGGTTGAAAACTCAGTTTATAAAAAGTCAATAAAAGCTTTTGAATAATAATTATTGAAACTCAACACACACAACTTTCACAATGACAGGGTAAACCGACAGTTTCGTTCCACATACCGACAGACTGACTGCGAGAGACTGAGACGGACAGACCGTCCGATACGGACTGAATGACTGTCTGACACGGAATGCCACGACTCTGTACCGCCATTTTATACTGTGGCGTTACGGAGTCTACCCTACATTTTGTGATATTTATCAAAACAACATTTCATTATTTAAAATAATAGTCAAAACAACGTCTTAATATTACTAAAAGTCGTTTACCACGACATATATATATATCTGTTGCGTGATTTTGAAGAAGTAAGCGAAGAAATAGACAGCGACCGACATAAATTTCGCTTAATACTATTTAGCGTTTTAGATACTGTTCTCTTAAATCAGGGCATAAGAGAAAAACGGGTGAAATAAACAAAGCCGACTTGCCTTTTTATATTTAAATTAATAAAAATGAATCCTTGCCTTGAAACAATAACAGTTTTCAGTTAAACGTGACTCTAATAATTAACCAGGTAGGTCATCTGTTCTGCTCATTTACAATCTAAATAAATCCATTTATGTAGTTTAATATAGAACGTAACACGCTTGAGTAGTAAATGGAAATGGTTTTTTTAAATGATCAGGATCAAAGAAAAAATATGTTATACCAGTATTGTTTTCGGACATTAGTATATGTCATTGTGTAAATATTAAAAAAAAGGATGTTTTGAAGTTGTTGAAAATTACACTAAGAGAGTTTGTTACAAAGTAGATAAATACAGGCCAAGTTAATTAAAGCAAAATGTTCAAAATGTACTCACTAAAAATCCTAATTTTTTTTACGACGACGAACGAGCTCTCAGCCCACCTGGTGTTAAGTGGTTACTGGAGCCCATAGACATCTACAATGTAAATACGCCATAGGTCTCTGTTTAGTTACAACGGCTGCCCCACCCTTCAAACCGAAACGCATTACTACTGGAGTGTCTATCAGCAAATATTGCTTCTAATGGATTGTCATTAGAGCGGCTTTTCGGATTGTTTTGCAGTTTGTTCTCCCACAGTTTGGCTTGGAAACCCTGTTTCTCTTACTAGTCTAGACTCACGGTTTTTAATTGTGTAGATCCATTATTCATTGTTGCCACGGATAGTATATCCTCAAAGTAATTTTACTTGGTCTAGTTTAGTTAGTGTGTCCCCAAGATTGATTTCGTTCTAATACAGTTAACTGTATATCTTTTATTTCACCAGATTTCTCCTGGATCAGGTACTGCGTATGTCATTTAAACTATATAGATAGCCATTTTGAAACATATTCAAGTTCATGGACTCTGTTAATAATTTATGGAATTTGTTAATGTGTGAAGTTTAAACCCAAATCGAATTAGATATTGGATACCGCGTAGGTATTGATTCGAATAATATGATCTATATAAAATAATCGAACCTATCTACAAATTGTTTAGAACATGCATCGTCCATTTGCCCATAAAAGAAATAAAGATATCAATGTTTTGTTAATTTTTTTATTTTTTTTATTGCCCTTGTAGGCAGACGAGCACACGGCCCACCCGCTGGTAAGTGGTTACCGTCGCCCATGGACTTCAGCAATGCCAGGGGCAGAGCCAAGTCGCTGCCTACCGACAAAACCGAAATCATCTTGGAAACAAAGAAAAATAAGAAAGAATGTCTAAGATGTGTAAGAAAGAATAGCGCGTAACATATTTTGCTTACTAATGTTTGTTTGTTACTTTTTGTCACAATGTAACTCACCTAATGAGAGAGATTAGCGACATGATTTAACTATAGTTGAATTTACGTAAATTCACAAGACGCTGGAGATGTCTCCATTTTCATTTGATTTTCTTATTACGGTAATTGTACATCTCAAGTTTTGGTCACAAAATATCTCAAAATAAGATCTGCCCGGAGAGGATTGTTCTCTAGAGCCAGATTAAGGGTAGGTACGTCTAGAAGGTTGCTGACTCGTAGACCAACGTCATCAGTATAATATGGTGTGTGTCAATGGTATGTGTAATATTGCCAATATTACACATACTATTGTCCACCTTGAAAAGTTTCAGACCGCTAGAAATAGGAACAGGTACATATGTGTACACCATTAGTTGAGTCTCACAAGAACGATCCAAAATGTACACTGTTGACTTAACGCTCTTAGAAGAATGAAGGACTCAGTAGGGTATTGGCCAAATTTCATCAGTTTCAAACATACTGACAATATCGAATTTTTCTTAATGGAATATTTCCCGGAAATGTTTTAATATTGTAGATTTAGCTTGCATGTGATATAATAATGTAAATGCCACATTATGTCACAAAAGCGCGTGACAATTGACTAATGTAAAGTAAGATAAGTTTGTTATTAATAGCGAAGTAGAATGAGCGTAATTTGATGTTCCTTCAAATGATAGTAGGAGAGCCCAAGCGGGGATTTCGGGATTTACTAAAGCGCGGCAGATTAATATACTTTGTACCCGTTTGAGTACCTCCACCAAATATGAGCCCCATATATAAGGCCGCGCGTTAAGGATAAAGGATCAGATTAGTAAAAAAAAATCGATCATCAGAAAATCTCGAGCGCGTCACCCCCACCATGCAAACGATCAGATTAACATACATACATTATTAAAAATACGTAGGACATTGATGCTATCAATATCTGACGCGCTCGATTATGTCCATGCAACAGTATTTTTTTACATTTTTGAAAATCTATAGCCGCTCCCCCCACCAATGAAAACGTATACATTATATAACATTTTTTTCTTCTTATCATCTAAGCTTTGCATACCAATAGGTCTCTATGACGCTCGAGTAAATACCCATTTAGCATCGTGGGCTCCCCTACTATGAGTAGAATTTATACGTCGCGTACTGTCGATTAAATTCGTCTGTGCTGTTTTCTCGCCAGGGTTGTCGTGCCCTGTTACGGGGGCACGGATCGGGCCTCGGGCCAACCGTCTCTGCCCGCGCTTTTCTCCCTAATTGAGTTCGGCAGGGGTGTTATTTTTGCAGGTAATGGTGTCTTGAGTTGGTATGGCTGAAGATTTTGGGTTTGGTGTTGGTGTTAGACTGGAATGTAAGTTAATGGCAACCGCCGAATAGTGCGGAGTCCGTTTCCGACGTTGTTTGTTTTTTCTTTATTTCTTTTTTCAGTTTTCGATGTTTTTCTTCCTTTGTCCTTTATCCTCTTCTTATTGGTAGTATCTATCGTCTTCATTCCCCCATTTTATAATATATCTATTTTTATTGGGATTTTTACTGTATCATTTTGAAGCATTATAGCCAATACTTTTTTAGTCCTGACTGGACATTTCACAGCCACCAATAGGAATAGGTAAATTAAATTTAAATTAGATTATTAAAATGTATCAGAAATTAAAACCGGTAAATTTGCAGTAGTGTGTAAATAGGTTTTTATTTTAATTCCTACATGTCGTAAGCTTTATAAATTTGTTTTACATGACTGGGAACAGATCACACGCGATCATACATCCCCAAATTAGGATTCCCGGTGTTATGGGTACCAGAGTCTGACATAATGAGCATCCAGACAAAGAGCAAATAAACCTGTTCATCATACGAATGTTTGCCCAATGTGGGGATCAAATTCTCAACCCTCGGCCCAACAGCCAGCGCTGCGTCGCTAAACACTGCACCACCGAGTCAGTCTAATTTGTTAATTTTAATATGAATTAGAGGTCCCGCAGTAGTCGAAATTCGACTATAATTAATTGGAATTGTAAGTTTGTACACTATTATGATTGTATTTTATACTTCTATAATTACAAATTTCGCTAAGACTACACTATAAAAAATATTAACAAAGACAAACAATATTTAATGTGTAAATCTATTCTCAATTTGACAATAGACGTCAAGAACAAAAGTTTGACAATAAATAGTATGCATGCGTGTGTGCGTCAAATACATGGTATGTAGTGTGTGTAACGTTTTCTTTATTGATTTAATGTATCTTTTATGTATTATTTAAAAAATATATTAGCATTGTCCACTTTTTCTCTATATTCTCTATAAGTGTGGAAAATTTCATACTCCTCCGTTCGCGCAATTTTCGTAAAAAGGGATACAAAGTTTTTGCTTCACGTATTAATATATATAGATTTAAGAAGATAAATATGTGTATTTTATTTAGTGAAGAGGTCTGGATTTTATTGCATTTTATAAACTTAGCAGTTTAAAGAAATATTTCATTTAAAGAATAAACACTTTTACATTGGATACGAGTATTTCAAGTTACTTTATGTACTCGTTTGAAATTTGCTTCCTGATGCAAAGCATATTCAAAGAAACACAACACGATGTTAGATCTTGTGTCATTTCATTATGAAAATTATAAAATTCACAACTCGATTGTGGATTTAACTGGCACAGTTACCCTTAAAGGGCTGAAAAGGAATTCGTCTTCTTCCTTTACGGCGGGCGGGGATAACTTGAGACTTAATTAATTTGCTAAAACCCTTCAGTACGCGCGTAAATCTAGGGTAGTTCACACTTTTATTGGACCGTTTAGATATTTGATTTGCCTGATACTTTATATGACAAGCGATAGAGACTTGGAAAAGTCTGTAGATAGTTTCGAAATTATAATGGCCACGCTCTGCTGTTCTATCGCGAAGTATATGTAACGTACATCTCTCAAAACTAGTTACGCAATATATTAAATATAATATTTGGCAATAATACATTTATTGATTGTATTAACTGGTGGTAGGACCTCTTGTGAGTCCGCGCGGGTAGGTACCACCGCCCTGCCTATTTCTACCGTGAAGCAGTAATGCGTTTCGGTTTGAATGGTGGGGCAGCCGTTGTATACTTGAGACTTTAGAACTTATATCTCAAGGTGGGTGGTGCATTTACGTCGTAGATGTCTATGGACTCCCGTAACCACTTAACACCAGGTGAGCTGTGAGCTCGTCCACCCAACTAAGCAATAAAAAAAAAGTACACTGCACTTTCATAATAGCGACACAAGAATATAAAGAGGGGAAGACATTTAAATTGATTATGAAATTTACAAATTTAGTCATCATACTGGACCATAAAAAAACAATTAAGAAAGGTATTCCGTAGTACTTTAAAACGGGTTTTTGTTATGTTGGCTGTAAATTGTAAAGTTAATGTCGAGTATACGGGGTGTAAGAAAACCCGTTCCCAAAGTCTAAGCAGTACGTTCTTATGTTCTATGAGCGCCGGTAATCTGACTACACCAGATAAACCGATCGTCTGCTCAGAGCAAAAAAAATAAGATGATGTTCTTAAGTAGATCAATACTGTTACGCGCTGGGGTTCGGGATAAATAAAAAGTACCACCAAAGTACAAATCAATACTGTATTAGCACTTAGATCACTTAAAACACTTCACCAATACTTTAAAATTCTTAATACGCTTCTTCCGCTTCGCTTTAAGTGATCCGTTCGCTGTTTCGCTTCGAGTAGTTCCGATTACTAGCTGCGTGCCATCTCTGCAACGCTTTTATAGCCGATACCACATCCCTAGAATTATCGAGAATATTTCACACAAGTCGAGTATTGTGTTTCCGCTATCTGAGAATAGATGGCGTTGTACTTCTCGAGCGTTCTAGATGCTCTAGATCTTTCGATATTCGTTCGACTATTTGGCGACAGATGGCGTTACTCTTACCGGCGTAACAATACCGTTACGGGGAAACTTAATAATAGAATATTAGGAATAGCCCGTGGTTTTACTTGCGTTGAATTCACAATTAATCTGTTATTAAAAATAGTTCTTGTCAATAAATTATGTCGATTCATTGCATCATTGCTGCATGAGACAATAAAAAAGAGAACAAACAGCTTTGTATTGTAGTTTATTAAGTATTATAACAAAGATGGCGTAGCTTTGGGACTAAAGTCCATATTAAATTTCAAAAGGCATTTAAATGTGAATAAGAAATTATGCTAGCTGCTAAAATACCACGGGAATATTCGTAACTTCGCATCACATTATCTATACTTATACTTATTACTTATAATAATAATAATATTATATAGAGGTAAGATTTGTTTGTTTGTTTGTATTGAATAGGCTCCGAAACTACTGAACTGATTTGAAAAATTCTTTCACTGTTTGGAAGCTACACTATTCCCGAGTGACATAGGCTATAATCTTTTTTGAAAAAAAAAATCACCTAAAATATTCTTTACATCGCGTGCCCTGCAAAAACTATTGATGATAGAATAAAATAATGTACTACGTCTTTGTAGAACCCATTATTATTTACAAAAAGTGTTACGACAGCATATGTCTAACTATTATGGTTTGCCGCCATAAGTGCTCTTTTATTAAAAAAAATAAAAAACGTCGTTGATATATTTGTTAAAGACCGGAGCGGAGCCGGAGCGGGCCGCTAGTATGATATAAAGTCATTTAAATAATAAGCTCAAAACCGAAATAGCTCTAAGATTGTAATAAGTATTCTTACAGACATATTCTTCGCTAGAGTATTTCCTTGGATATACAAAGTGACTTCAGGAGCTCCTTCTTTGAATGGAGCTCCTTGAAAATTAAGGAAGTCTTACATGTCTTGCGTTTTACATAACTTGACTTTTTTATGATAATGCAAAGAACGAAAAAGATGAATGAATATTACTCGAGCATAATTCGTGCCGGCATGTTGTTGCCAACATTTCGCTCGTACGGAGATTCTAATGTTTAAGCGAGATACAAAATAAACTACTCGACCCGGATATTATGTTCATAAAAGCAATAAAACTGTACATAGAAGCATACAGAATCTAGCTTTAATTCATAAGCATCTTTTGTATACTTTATAAGTTAATTTGCCTTAAACGAATTGTTAGTAGTGATATGTGAAACTAGCTATTATAAACGGATCCTCAGGGTGGCGGCGACAATTGAGACACTTTACATTCACACGAAACAGTATAGTCTCTTTTGTACACGTTACGGGGGGTAGAAAACGAATGCAACAGAGATATGCTAACCGCCGGTATTTATACAATCATCTTGACCTATTTTAATACAAACTTAGTAGGTAATGTTTATATTTCCCAAGTTCGTAAATAATTTATTATGTGAGGCCGGAAGTGTTGCTCGATAACACTATCTAACTAGAAACTAGCAGATATCAAGCGGATATTAAAACAGACGCTAAAACGTAGTACCAGCCACATTGATACACAAAATCGAAGTGTCATAGCTTTTTTAAAAAAAACATAGCTCACCAGGTGGAATATAGTTGGTGGTATATAGTTTTAATATAAAATGAGAAATTCCAAAGTTGGCTGCTTTTTCATTTGAAATCATCAGTAGCGAAAACATTTTTTTTGGGCTCAGATCGATGGACGAGCTTACGGCCCATCTGGTGTTAAGTGGTTACCGGAGCCCTTAGATATAAATAACGTAAGAGCCGCCACCTACCTTGAGACGAGTTCTAAATCTCAGTTTTACAATACCACCGCTACCCGACCCTTTAAGCATCATATGGACAAAAATAGGCAGGGTGGTGGTACCTACCCCTGTGAGCAACTTCTCCTCACAAGACCAGACTATCACCAGTAATAACTAGTAAAATTGTCGTTTATGTTTTATTTAAATAATATTGAGACTTCGACCTCATGTCTCAAGATGGATGGAGATTAAAGTGGTATCGACGGAGTTGTAAATTGGTGGTGGTATGCTGGGCCGAGAAATTATCTGGTTGTCTCTGCAACCGAGCATATCCACAAACTCCAAGTCTTATATTCTCTGATAAGACTCGTACAGTTCTGGTACAAAATTTCTTGCAACAGGAACATAAAACATGACACTTATAATAATTTTTAATACTTTTTGATCATCTGAATGTCACACGTCTATTTCTTGACTTGTAGGCTACTATTTAAACAAACCGTAATACGTTTTAGCTGCTTACTCGCTTATAAGCGAATTAGCAGAAAATACGCGAGAAAAGATTTTTTTTCGGTTTTTTTTTGTATATTCTAAAATGATCTTGTTTGAGGAAAGTCGTTATATTGTTGTCAGAAAAATATTCGAGGACGTTAGCTCATTCATGATTTAGTGTCAGAGAAAATAATTTAGGGAGGGAAAATAAGGGAATACAGAAGGAAATTATTCGTATTTACATTCGATGTCAGTAAATAAAACATCCAATAGTCTAGCTGTTGTTAGGTTTTAGCTAATGTACTTTTCTTGTATTAAGATTTTACGAAACTTTTCCTTTCTGCTTATTCTTTCTAAGTGGTAATTGTTCGACTTGGGTTATCAGGCGTTGTTAGACTTGCGGGAAATAATTTGTTCTACTTAATATAAAACTTCAAAACAGGGACTGTACTATCTAAGGATTTATTGCGGTCACAGGCCTTGGTCCACACCGTTACGTTGTGGAATTGAATCTAATTCGATCGCCGGAAGCGGATGTTGTGTCGCTAACAGTTCACAGCTAGAATTTGACGCTAGAATTGGCGCTATGTTCTATTTTACTCTCAAGTTGATTTCCTGTTAAACACAAAAAAATAAACAGTTTCTCAACAGACAAAATAAGTGAAAATGCGTCACCGGAATCCGGAAGGTATCCGTGAAATTTGTATTATTTTTTTCTCTCCCTCTAACACAAAATCCTTAGGTATATTTTATCAAGTTACCGCACCGCTCAGATTTACGAAACTCCGACCATTCCGGCTTATCCTTTAAGAACAGGTAAATAATTTCAACTCAATCGTATTGCGGTCAAAAAGGTGAGCGATGATGAATAAATAACTCTATGATAGGTTCTTTATTGTATTATGCTATATATTTATAACCCTTTTGTGCATTTAGTGTTGTGTTTTATGAATTAGTAGATATTGTTAAATAAGTAATTATTTATAATGACTTTTCCTAATATTTAACTTTAATATTTACTTTTAAATGTTTTTCTTTGAAAGCATGGAACTTCAGAATTAGGGTAAAATTTTGAAAAAAAAAAAGAAATTACACCGCTTGTATTTGTATACATTATTTTTAACTGGAAGCAGAAACATGGAATTTGGTGCTGTTACTTAAAAAAATGACAAGCTTCCACACAACCGTTGAACCCTTATTTTACCTTAGGCATGTAGGTAAGTTCAAAAAAATCTTCGTTTCCTTTTTTTTTCTTATTACGTCAACTGGCATAACTTCAAGTTTGTATCCCCCTGAAATGTAGAAAAAATTATGTGTTTTATTTATTTTAAAATTAATTATAATCACAAGTTATCGATCCTAATTCTTGTTATGCTATATAACAAAAGTAAAATTATTGCTATTCATTAATTTGTGTGTAGACTTCGCGGTAACCCCTTTAAATAATAATTAATGACTACTGTGGATGTCGCTCGTAAAACTAAAATTGAAAACAATCCGACTTTGTGAAGTGCAGCGGAGAAGAAAAATGTCATGTTTGGCTGTATACCAACATATTTGTAATTTTTTTACTAAGCCATTGTGTGAGTACCCACAGTGATTTCTTCGGTTTTCTTGAGTTATAGACATAATTAAAACTACTTTTACTGTTTAATCTCTGTCCACAGTGACCATGAAAACTGAAAATAAAGAAATAGCATAATATCAATTAAAAACACGAAATTAAAACTGCAAAAGTACTTTGAATTACGTAGAGTGCTGTTCATTTGTGTGTTCGACCACATTATGTGATGAGGTATAGGGCGTCTTTGTAATAATGTAAATAGTTTACCTTCTTCTTCTTTTTCTCCATCTTATCCCACTAGGTGGGGTCGGCACAGCGAATTTTTCTATTCCATTCTCTTCTATCAGCCGTCATCTCAACACTTACTTCTCTCTCTCTCTCATATCGTCATTCACACACTCCATCCATGTCTTCTTCGGTCGACCTCTTCCCCCTCTACCTTGCACTACCATTTTCATACATCTTCTAGTTACATGCATCTTCTCTCCGTCCATACCACGCTAACGCTCTATAATTTCCCAATCACCGGGGCTACTTTCATACTTCCTCTGATATACTCATCTTGTCCATTCTTGTCACTCCACACAATAAATAAAGGTGCATATTGCACTAAGAAAGTGTCAGAGTTATAAATCTTCCACGCTTTCACTTATAACGAATTAAAGATAAAAAAATAAATAATAGTTTAAAAAAACTAACAAAATAATCTTTTATAGAAAATCCAACTAAAAAATAGAAAATAAATTTTAATAAATTTGAATTAAAAATAGTATAAGAAAAAAATATTTTATTTTAAAAAGGTTTTAAAAAGGTTAATCCGACGTTTTGAAGGGGGTCAAAATCATGTTCAAAGATTCCGTTACAAACATACATACGTCTGAAGCTAATAAAAGCGTATTAAAAATCCCAGAAAATCGAATGTGTCATATAGCTTTTCAGATAACTCTTATAGAATTCAAGTCAATGAAGTGCTCAATCAATTAAAAGCACTACAGAATAGTCGGCACGCTTCTACAAACAGATAGGTACTTAGCAAACTACACACGTACCTACTTCTGTTCAAGTAAAGGGAGTAATGTATAATAACAGCATATACAAAGAGAATCCTCTAAATCCTCAGTCTGAATGAATAATGACGATTTTTCTTCAGAACCTCGAGTACTATATCAAGGGATTTGGCGACTGAGGAATCGCTGCTTGCAAATTATTTATGGTAATTCTTGGGTATCAAGAATGTGCGTTTTGAATTTTTATCCTGCTCATCCTTGCGTCAGTTCTCCTTTTTCACGTCATAGCCAAAGTAATGTTGATCTTTTATAGATATTGAAGAGTATTTGTTCAGGAAATCGTTACTTTGAATAAAAACGATGCAAACGAATATTTTAATAATCAAAGTTGAAGAGAACGGAATCTCTTCGAAAAGATTTTATAAAATATTGTTTTGTTTCAGAATGTGTTTTGGGCAGTAATTAGCGCTTCTAACTTCTAGGTCAAGAGTCGTAGGCTTGATTACAATTTCAGTCAAACATTACCGCTATGAACATTTTGTTTTCTCTTTCTTTGAGAGTTTAAAATCTATAATAAACTTATTGATTGTATATAAGTATGAATTTAAGTTTCTGGTTTCTATTGTATAGGAATCCTAGTTTGGGGTTAGGCGGCCGCGGGTGATTTGATCCCAATTCTTAGTATTTGATTTTACTTTTTCCTTCAGTGAGTCATACTAGGAATTACTAAAATTACTCATGGCACAGAGGTATCATGTCTTTGATTAGGTTTAAAAATAAACTATTTTTAGACCGTCATAATTTCCCATCCGATTAAACCCTAAACTTGATTTCAACATAGTTGAAACTTTTCGAGTACTACTTAAGCAAACGTAGCCCAACAAATTTATGCAAATGGTTACAAACGTTCCCTCCCAGCGCAATATATGCGTTAGTGAAAGCCATTTAATATTGCTTCAGTAATGGCAAGCGACAGGCAGAATGTAAGCCTCTACGAGTAATACCCAAATTTAACATGTTACCTACACAACAGTCAGATAGGATTTGCATTAAATTCAAATTTGATTTCCTATAATGGTTTGAAGGCAGTTACTCGATTCTATTTGATATTAATTTAAATGTAGCGACAGATTCTACAACGCTGTAGATAACGTTTTTCAAACTGTGGGAGGCAAAATGTAAGGATATATTAAGAAAAAGGTATCCCATATTTTTTTTATTTCTCTCAACGTCCTTCAATCTATAAGGCAGGGTTTAAGAGAGCATTGATATGGACAACTCTGATGTCTTATAGCTCTTAAACTCGAATAAAATGAATACAAGATTTAAAAGTTACCAATCAATTATGTTTATAGATTTCCATAATTGAGCATCATAATCTCATCATTCATTCAAGCAAACCATTGAATACAGTAACGTAAGCTTTTTGAGAATTTCAGCAAATCGATTGCTCAAATAAGATTTAGTATTACTGGTGGTAGGACCTCTTGTGAGTCCGAGTCCGCACGGGTAGGTACCACCTCCTATTTACCCTGTCTATTTCAGCTGTGAAGCAGTAATGCGTTTCGGTTTGAAGGGTGGGGCAGCCGTTGTAACTATACTGAGACCTTGGAACTTATATCTCAAGGTGCGTGGCGCATTTACATTGTAGATGTCTATGGGCTCCAGTAACCACTTAACACCAGGTGGGCTGTGAGCTCGTCCACTCATCTAAGCAATAAAAAAAAAGTATTAATTCAATCACTTGTTAAATTATTGCAAATGTTTAATTCATACTTTATACTGTTGAAATAATTCATGTAATAAATTAATGAGATTAAAATTTTCATATCCAATGGAGCGTGGAAGTCAATCGGGCGGAATATGTTGACCACGAGTATGGTTTGGGTATTTTTTTTTTAAGGATTCGTATATCGTTTTACTGTGTTTTACTTACTGGAGTTTATAGTTACTATCGCTCATGGACATTAGCAATGCTAGTGCTAGTCGCTGCGGACTTTCTTATGTTATTAAGAACAACTTTTCTAAATTTCATTGTGATTTTAACCACATGTCTCAAAGTGAGTTGCTGCATTCACTTTATAGTGTGAACTCCAGTAATTTACTTTGCACTATATGGGCGTCACTTCGTCCATCCGTTTGAGTAATAAAAAAAGTCTTCAAACAAACACTCTTCCATAATATACTTGTTGTGTACAGTTGTGTATATGTACAAGGGATGGAGTTGTTTATTCCCTCCTCTGAGGTACTGTTGCGCTAAAGCGTTTGTATCGCCTCTCGTATAGTACTAACAAGGTTCAGTCTTCATGAAAGACTGCCCATGTCCACCCTATCCCCAAGAAGGGTAACCAGTCGGACCCATCGAGCTATAGGCCTATCGTGATGACTTCTTTGTTTTCCAAGATGATGGAGCGTATAATAAATACACAACTCCTGAAGTATCTTGAGGACCGTCAGCTGATCAGTGACCGACAGTAAGGTTTCGGTCATGGTCGCTCAGCTGGCGATCTTCTTGTATACCTTACTCACAGGTGGGCTGAAGCCTTGGAGAGCAAGGGCGAGGCTCTTTCTATAAGCCTGGATATCGCGAAGGCCTTCGACAGGGTCTGGCATAGGGCACTTCTATCGAACTTACCATCTTACGGAATCTTTAATGGACTTTGCAAGTGGATCGCTAACTTTTTGGGTAGGCGGAGCATCACTGTCGTTGTAGACGGTTGCTGCTCCGATACCTTGACCATTAACGCAGGCGTTCCACAAGGTTCGGTGCTCTGCCCCACGCCTTTCATCCTGTACATTAATGACATGCTATATACATTGATGGCATGCATTGCTATGCGGATGACAGTGTGGGGGATGCGGGGATATATCGGCCATCAGAGTCTCTCTCGGAGGGTGGTGCAGGAGAGACGATCTAAGCTTGTGTCTGAAGTGGAGAACTTTCTGGGATAAGTCTCCGAGTGGAGTAAATTGAACCAAGTTCAATTCAACTCGTTGAAGACTCAAGTTTGCGCATTCACTGCGAAGAAGGTCCCCTTATCATGGTGCCGTAATTCCAAGGAGTATTCCTGCAATCTTCTTAGATTATTGGGATACTTGGGGTCGACATTTCGAGCGATGGCCAATTTCGGAGTCACTTGGAGAGCAAAGCCAAGTTGGAGTCAAAAATGCTGGGAGTCCTCTACAGAGCGAAGCGGTATTTCACGCCTGGATTAAGACTTTTAAAACGAGGCTTGTAATAAATGCTTGTATTGTAAATACTTACCGTATTAAGCAGTAGGCAGCGGCTTTGCTCTGCCCCTGGAATTGCTGATGTCCATGAGCGGCGATAACCACTTACCATCAGGTGGGCCGCATGCTCATCACCGTTGGGTTCAGTGCCTAAAGAGTAAGGGTGAGGCCTTTGCTGTAAATCTTGATATAGCCAAGGTCTTCGACAAGGTCTGACCTAAGGCACTTGTATCGAAGTTAATCAAATGTTAACAGAATCCCTAAGGAACCTTGTGTGGCTTCGGTTATTTTTGTTTATTGTACTGTATGTTCCATGAAAAGTGCTCTAAGCAATTGCTCGAGACGATCCCATCATTTATCTTCTATTTATCATCGCATCGGCGGCTACCGGTCAACCATATTATTTCGAACCGCTATCTTCATCCACAGTGCTTTCCGGTCGCCTTTGAAATTATCTTTAATGAAATATTAACTAATAAACTTTGGAAATATGGCTACTGATGTACGAGAATACACATCGAAAAAAATTATAGGGATTCCAAGTATTCACATGTTCAATAAATATTGAAATTATGGAACTGACAGGTAGTGACAACAAATCTACATTAGCTTTAATGAATAAACACTAACGAACGTAAGTAGATTTGTAATTGAATTAGAAATGTTGGCAAACCAACCAAAATGACATTTAAAATAAATTTCATTATATTAATTAAAAGAAAACAATACTTAAAAGCATTTGATCACATTGATCTGTCATGAAAAAACTATATTAACTCGAATGAATTTCAAGTAGTTCAGAGTGACCTCAACAATTCGATGGTCAGGTTTTGAATGGTACTCTTCGTAACATGGAGAGAATAAATTTGTTAACATCTTTTGCTTTTCTCGAAAACGTCATGTGCATTTATAGAAATTTCATGTTTTATAATCAAAGGGCACGTTTTATTATCATTGGACGTATTGTTGCGGAGTTGGTTTTTTATATATTTTCAGCCTATAATGGCTTTCTTTTGGTGTATACAGATTGGTTTTCACAAAATTTTTCACTTTTTTTTATTGAAATTATTTCCAAATCTTCTTTCTATGTTATCACGTTCTTTACCATGGTCAACGGTATCCTGAAGTCACGAGAGTACAAAACTTTCATATTTTCCATTAATAAAATTCATGATTACATTGGGAATGACACAGGCTATTTGAAGCGTTTGAAATGTACAAGCATTTTCTGCACTGCGACCATTATTATTCTGTTTGTTGTGGCCGTAATTCGAACAGCTATTGATGGATCAAACTATGGGCAGCTTAGTGGTATTAACGCTCGAAGTGTCATTTGGATGCTAACAACAATATTGTTAGAGTGTCGATACCAAACAGAATGTGTAGTTTATTTTGGTTTCATACTTTTCATTCATGCAATCATAAAGTATTTGAATATCCGTGTAACGAATACTATAATAAAAATTGCTCGAAGCGATATGGCTGTTAAAAGGATTCCAAAGTACATCATTGGTCGTACAGAGCTAAAGGATGAAACAGATACTGGTGTTGATGTTAACAATGTTGTTGATTTAGAAGAAGTGAGATATTGGGTTTTTATATACAGACAACTAGGGTTTACCACTGAACTGTTGCAGAAGTGCTTTGGAATGCAGGTACGATATTACTTACTTGCCTTTAATTTCTTTTTTGCTTTCTTTCAATTTTCTTATCAATCAATCTTTCTTATTCAATTATCTTTCCAGACTGCGTTTATATTTGTGACGGCTATTGTAAACCAAATTATAACAGTTTTTCGAGTGATTGCGGTATTCATTTATGTAAGTTATGGAAATTTCTGTTTTGTTTAAGCTGTAATAAATACCATTGCGTAAAAAAATTTTGAGAGAGTACTTAAATTATTTTCTATAATTGTAATGGACTATAAAGTATAAGTAACGAAATTTTTCTTCTAGGGATCGCTTGCGAATAGGGGTGCTGAACATTCTATTATTGCGAATTTTTTCTTTACCCTGCTATACCGTCTTCCTGGGTTACTTATGATAATTGTAGGTGGACAAATGGTGCAAAACCAGACAGATATGCTAAGGAGGTCTTTGGCTAGACTGAATAATATTATTTCAAACAGTAAGTATAAAATTTTAGATAATTTTTGAAAATTGTTTCGTATAATTAATTAATAATAAAGCCTTTTTATTTCTGGTAAAATAATTAATTAAAAATAAATAAATTATAAGCCGGTTGAATGTAGAAAACGGCAGATCTGTACACAACACTTTAGTGTCGTATATTAAAACGGCACAACTGAAGGTTTTTCGTCTGTGTTGTGGGTGCCATAAACAATATTTGAAGAAATTTTAGACCAAGAACTCAATGTTTACCGAATAAAAACGGGATCTATGATGTTTCGTCGTAACTAGCATGTAAGCGTGTGAGAGAGATGGTGATATATTTCAAATCTATCCAAAGATCACACGTTTATACTCTTATTAAGTTTAAAGGGTCATAATTTAAATAAAGATATAAATTTTAAGAACATTTCACGTTTGTGCTTTTTTTAACGAGAGGGCGACTATGTTTATAAAGAAGTATAAAGGTGATAATTAGGAGATATGAAAGTTTTTTATTTTTTATTGCTTAGATGGGTGGAAGAGCTCACAGCCAACCTGATGTTATGTGGTAACTGGAGCCCATAGACATCTACAACGTAACTGCGCCACCCACCTTGAGATATAAGTTCTAAGGTCTCAGTATAGTTACAACGGCTGCCCCACCCTTCAAGCCGAAACGCATTACTGCTTCACGGCAGAAACTTGATTTGACCACTTATTGCTGTCGTTTAGATAACCAATTAACCTTTACGGGGACCGAACTTCCTACGAAGTCCCCGCACATAGGGGGCACGCGAGGTTAGCGACACTGGACGGTCCATAGATGTTGGGAGCGAGAAATTTAGGGTCCTACCCACTAAACGCCTCCCATGCGCGCTCGCTCAAGTGGCCGAACCCGGGTGGGGGCTTCCGCGATCAACATTGCGACCAGACGTACGGCTCACCCCAAGGACGCCTGACCTGCAAAGTTTTCTAGGGATCACCTGACTCACCTGTAGTTAATTGTTACCGCTGCCCATGAATACCGAAAATCCCAAAGAAAAAGTCTCTACAAAAATTTAAGGAATTTAGTTACGTCTCATTTAAAAATGCGTCCACTAATTTTGATAGTTTACCTAGTACAGACTTTGAATCCAATTTTTGTTCTAGATCCTCACCGAGAGACGTTTTCCGCACTGTCAGATTTTCATCGTATGATCGTGAAAAATCCGGTGAAAATCTATGTCATGTCAGTTTTACCTGTAGGTGCCTATATGTTGCCGCTGTTCATGACATTGTTAATTAATCACATAATTATTTTACTGCAGTTGAACCATGTAGTGTAGGTTTAATTAAACGAATGTCGAATAATTTATCCAATGGCATAACTATTGTTACACATAAAAAAATGATTTTGATATCTATGATGATAACGGATAAGCAATTTTAATATTCATTATATTATATTAGGTAAAAAAAAATTTTTGGAATCAAAAATTTTTCGCTATCATTTTGACTGCCAAGAGAGGTGAAAACTCATAACTTAGAATTTTAGTATCAAAATTTGGAATTTCATAATGTTTAAAATAATCAATCTGGTTTTCACGTCTATTGACACTCCGAGCAACAATTACATACATGTTTGTGTGGTTTATTTATTGTTCAAATATATTTCGACTGTACAAGATTATCATATAATATTAATACAATTTAATTAAAATAAGAATTAATATATAAAACTTTTCACTGAATCTATTAAATTGTACTTGTTAAGATATATAGTGTTAGTGTTGCACAATACGTCACCTTTTTAGGCCTCTTTTTAGATACTAGTTTCATTTAATTTCATGCCAATTTTTTTAATGTTTCAAATTAATCAACTTCATTTCATTTCACTTTATATTACCATTTTTCATTTAAATTTTTATTATAAAATATTAGACGGTATGGTATGATGCCTCTGCCTTTCCAGTTTTTGAGACGGCGGGACAGGGTTTACGCAGAGCATATTACATTCATCCCGCTGTCCCCCAGACGTCGGACCGGCGGCCGCCGGAGACATGACCGCCGGCTCCCACTATTGACGGGCTGGGGCCCACCTTGATGGCGCCACGCTGCACCTTTCCCCAGAACGGTCAAGGGAAGGCGGTCTACCATCACCCGGCTTCCTATTACGGGCGTGGCCTTAATCACCTCGCCCCACGGCTGGGTCTCTCCATGCATAAAGCGGGTCGAGCCCAAAGCTCTTAGGCGGCCTTCTTCTGCAAGACGATGCACTCGCAGAAGTCGAGCATAGCCTTCCAGGACTCGTCGCCGCCAAGCATCGATGCTACGACGCCAGGCAGCGACAAGTCCGCGTCTAATACATGGTAGTGTGTGTAATGTATTCTTTATCGATTTAATGTATCTTATATGCCTTATTTAAAAAAAAAATAGCGGATTGCACTCCTTCTTTAAATTCTCTAAGTGTGGGAAAGTTCATATTCCTCCGTCCGCGCAATTTTCGTACAAAGGTGTACAAAGTTTTTGCTTCACGTATTAATATATAGATACTGTTATTATGCATGTTGGTGATGCGAGACCATAATATTTTCCCCTATCAAAAAGCGCTTAACGCACCTAGAGAAGTTTTCATTACAAAAACCACACTCTATCTTTCGGATCCGATCATCGGACCCAGCTAGCAGGGGTACTGAGGTAAAACCTCCATAGCAGTAATTTGCTGCGTTGTGTGGTCTCAACTTCATATGACATTGTTGCCTCCTGTATGCACGGGATAGACATTTACATTTTTACTTTACTTTACTACTTACTACATTGCTTGACCCCGCCATTTTTGTAACGGGCATTCTAGAAAATCGGCTTGTCGTATAAATCGGATTTCTGTTTATTAATAAAGTGAATAAAACGTTTCGAATTTGGGTTTTTTTGTTTTTGGAATAACTTTTTTATATTGTTTAATTATTATGTAAAATAAACGCGTAAAGGAACCCAACGTAGTAGTCTGGCAAAGTACTGCCGCTAATTTTCTATTAGCAGAATCCTTAAAATAATATCTATCTAACACCTATGTTTGGTCGAATGGAAGTCATTACAGCTTGAAGAACGCCTTATGTACTTGTATCGATCGTATAAGTATCAAATATTCCAAAGAATTACTTATTCTAAAGGAAGCAATACTGTGTAATAAAAATTAATGAAAAACTCGCTAAATTTATAAATCTAAAGTCTTTGTTGGTGGTAGGGCATTTGGTGATACCACACAGATGGCGTCTAGCCTATTTTTCGCCATGAGTCATGCGACCCTCTTTGTGTCTGATACGATGCAATGCGAAAAATGCAAATGAGAACAAGGATGAACAGCTATCTACATTTCCGAGAGCTTAAATGATTGTAGGGTTAAAATGTGTAGGGAGCTTCACGGTGACGTTCGGAAAATTGCCAGAATGGTTCGGATTGACGATATAAGATTTTTAAAAAAAAGGACCGCATATCGATGTCATATCATCGCATATCAGTGATCAGTGTCATATCAATGTGTATACACATACATATTTTTCAAATCGTCCGTCCTAAAACAATGATTTCATTTAACGACACTTCACAGTAGTTTTTAATGACACTTCATAGTAAAGTGGATGAAAAAAGAATTTTCATTAAATATTGAACTGCTCAATAACAGAGTCTACATTCTGATAACATCAGTTTTACAACACGAATTTGGACTTGATTGATTAGACAGATAAAGGAGTGACGAATGTTGAAACTTTACCCATTTTTTTTTTCAACTACGTAGTTCTAAGTTGACCGAGTGATTTCACGGTTGTATCATAGGCAACAATATTATTGAAATGAAAAAGATCCGTTTGTTGAGATCCATTGTATTTTTGGAAAATTTGTTGTGCATTTATCGAAACTTTTTGTTTTTTAACAAAAAGGCTAGAGCGATAATATTAATTCACATCACAATTGAGTTGGTCCTATATGTTTTGTCAATCGTCAACAATAGTTTTATAATTTATTCATATTTTCATTCAGATAATAGATCAATGTTTATTGTTTTCAGCACTATTTGTTGCTTTTACGTCGTTACCTTTGTTTCCATTGTTATGGGAATTCTCCGCTCTGAAGAGTTCAAAGATCTTGTCACATCCTTTGAGCTCATCAATAAGTTTTTCACGAACAATAAGACCTATTTGAAATCCTTGGGTAGATCGAATATATTGGTAATTGCAATCACGCTAATACTATATTGCGTTACTTGTATTGGAATAGCTGTCGATAAAATTACTTTGAACGACTTTTACGAATTTACTTCTAGTGATGTGATTTGGACAGTGAGTTCGACGTTATTAGAATTGCGTTATCAAACAGAGTGTGTTGTTTATTTTGGTCTAGAATACCTTTTTCTTATATTTACCAAGCACTTAAATTTGTTAGTCAAGGAGGCTATTAAGAAAGTTAGCCTTGATAATAAAGGTACAGTTAAAGATGTACCAATCAGTTCGGATGCTGTCACGAAAAATGAAGTCAAGCGTTGGGCCACAATTTACAGGCAACTGATGTTGAGTTCGAAATTGCTACAAACGTGCTTCAGTTTGCAGGTACTTTTTTTAATTATTATAATACTATATGTTAGAGGGAGTCTGAAAGTGGCACCTGTGACAGAGAAGCTGAGAAGTGCGCGTTTGGGATGGTATGAACATGTGATAAGACAAAATGAAAATGAGGTTGGTAAGAAAATCTTAACTATGAATGTGGAAGGATATAGAGGAAGAAGTAGACCTAAGAAGAAATGGATGGATTGCGTGAAATACGATATGGGTAACAGGGGAGTGAGCGAAGAAATGGTATATGATAGAAGAGTATGGAAGGGGAAAGCATTTTGCGCCGACCCCAGGTGACTGGGAGAAGAGCAGGATAATGATGATGAGGACTGTATGTGGAAGTTGAACCTACGAACACTAACCTCTCCATTACTTAAGATACATATAGGACGCCTTACCGGCAGTTATAAGGCCGCAAAAACGGCCCCAACGCAAAGGAATTCTGTCTACACGTTGGTATGTTCGAGTTGAATCTACTAAAACCGTTATTGCTCAACAGTCCGCGTCAGAACAGATGAGTCAGACTCAACGGAGGCAGTGGCCTGGCTACAAGTGGTCACATTTGGCGCGGAGTGCATTTTTACACGGAATAGATTCCGTGCATTTTTATATCGAGGACTCCACATAAGTAGACAGCAGCATGGTCGGTCGGCAGCGGCCTGGCTCTGCTCCTGGCATTGCTGAAGTCCATGGGCGACGGTAACCACTCACCATGAGATGGGCCGTATACTCGTCTGCCTACAAGTGTAATAAAAAAAAAACGCGTCTACGGTTGAGGGCCATACAGATCGGGCTTGCCAAGGTGCTGAACGATACAGGGCGTCATAATGTGTACCAGCAAACTACCCACCTAGTCCAGCGTCCAATACGATATGATGTTAAACTATTAGTGTACCAATTAATGAAATAAAATATATATTTTTACTTTTTTTTTCAGATTATATGCGTATTCGTATCGGCAGTCATAAATTTTATAACCACCGCCTTTCGGATGGTTAAAGTGTCAGTCCTCGTAAGTAAATTCATAAAGAAAAGAAAAAAATATTAGATAAATAAATTTTTAAATCTAGTAACACGGCTTAACTCGACAATAGCCGAAATAACCATCATTTTTTGTCTGCAAATTTTAAATATCGCTTCCCACTCTGTTATACCAATTTTATACATTTGCTTGCTTACTGAAGACCGTATTTTGAGTCTCATGAACCAGTTTCCGAGAAGTGTTTGTGTATTTTGATTTGAAATGGATTACAGTTGTTCCTTTAGCACGATTCGTTCTTCAATTTCATGTCACAATTTGGGCGTTAACATTGAGGTGCCTATGGTATCTGGTAGCTACAGTTTTCGTGAGCTCCTCTGGCAATCTACTGCACTAAAACATCATTTCAGGGATCAATAGCAACGGATATGAACGAAATCATTATTGTCAATTTAATCTTTACCTTACTGTACCAAAATATCGGATTAGTTCTCATAATCGTGACGGGCCAAAGGGTATGGAATCAGATATTATTGCTAAACGTGCTGTTGGCAAGATTGTACAATGGGATTTTAATTCGTGAGTAATATCAACATGTAATTAGTTTTAAAACTAATTTAAACAAAAAGAAGGAAGTCAACATGAATGACTACAAAAATAGCTCTTAAACAAATTTACAATCATATTAAGAGCTAAAACCGACCTCAACGTAACAACGTCGAACTGTCTCTGACGTCGTGAAAGAAGTGAGGCGTTAGAGCCCGTCACTGCTACCTTCGCCTTTGCAAGCCTCTGCATACCTCTCTATTTTCCTGGCTGACATGACGTCATCAAGCCCCGACCACTTAAGGTCCCTTTACATCTAATTATACATAGTCGGTTATTGAACTTTGATAAACTTTTCCTCATTCATGTTCGTTCCTCGTTCATGTTAAAATTTGAAATTGGATAAAAGTCTTTATATTGTGCCACTACAATAATCAACAAATATTTTGTATATTGTAAAAAACTTAATGCCTAGATTAGTGATTTTCTTTTAATCAGAAAAATGCCCATTAGGATTCCTTACTGACTAGTTTTATTTACCTTTCAGAGCCTTGCCGAGATACGTTACGGACGCTAAAAAACCTACAACGCATGGTCGTCAAGAATCCAGTGCAAATCAAGATGCTGTCAGTCCTGCCCGTCGGCTCGTATATGTTGCCAATGTTCATGACGTTGTCAGTTAGTTACATAATTGTAATGCTTCAGTTTGGTCACGTAGTTTAAATTAGGGAGAATGCTGTATTGCCTACATTGAGTAGCTTGTTACACGTTGATCGAGAGACTTTTTAAAACCAAACCAATGAATCACTCGTGCTAAGTCATTCAAAGCTTTGGATCCCGCAAGCTTATGTGTGTTTCTGCTTAAAATACTCGTGCGTTTTAATATGAAGAGCGGGATAGGTATAGCGGGATAACACAATAAAATTAATACTTCCAACTCATCTCTCGTGTGTGGTTCGGCGGTTTGAGTATCAACCACAAAATACTAACATATTTTTATCTACGATCATTCCTAAACACTCTTCGGGAATTAAAAATAAGCTGTGTGGTGGACACCGTGGGACACCGGATAGGAACGAAGTTCCTTATTATAAAAATATTAATTTAAAGTTCTATTCGAGGTATAAAGAAAATAAAACTGGAGGTTTCGTAACAACCCACGGTCATTCGGTAACGTGCGAACTTATTGTGGTCCACTTCATTCACGGTTGTTTGCATAAGAGTGTATCGTGCAAATGAACGCTCTGAGATCGTGGTCAATGAATGATAAAAAAATATGTTATTTTTTATACGTTATTGTAAAGTTAAGTCGTACACTGTGTGCATTACTAATTTGTAAGTTTTTACAAACTTAAGTCGTACACTGTGTGCATTACTAATAAAAATCTTACGTTACGGACGTTAGGGTACCCCTCCGCATCGTCCCATAAGGAAAATCGTTCCAAAAAAAAAACCTTTCAGTTTGTGTTAAATATTTTAAGTGAGGTTATGATCATCTCTATCGGGAAGCTGTCCTTATCTATTACATGACGCTCCTTCAATAGCTTCGAAAACATGCCAGAAACTTTAATAAAATGACCAAACTGGACCTAAAACTTGAATAAAATAATGACCTTTTTTTTTAGTTAGGCTGATAAGTAAAAAATCCGTCTATAATAACTTATCCTTAAATAAATAAAACACATTAATATGGTTTTAACTATGTCTATGCTTGAAGCTGGCGATGTCCAGTCGATAAGTCATAATATGCTATGTTTTGATAATAAAAAAAATTGGATGTAAATTTAGATAATAAATGATTTCAGTTTGAGATATGAGTTTTAATGCATTACAATGTAATTGTTGATTTATAAACTAGTGAAACTTATTCGCGTTTTGCTGTTACTGTAGGATTGAATGAAATCATACACCAGGTATCATAGTGTTTGGTAAGCATTCCTTTAGTCCCACCGCGTGCGTATTGCATTGCATAATTTTGAACCATTTTCACATATAGTGAAGCCATTTACACGACACATCACTCATGATTAATAATTATTAACAGAACTAAAGGAAAACAGCTTGTATAAGTCTAGAAGTCGTCGTGGCCTAACAGATAAGACGTCCGATGTATTCGTGTTGAGCGATGCCCGGTGTTCGAATCTCAGGCGGGTATCAATTTTTCTAATGAAATACGTACTCAACAAATGTTCACGATTGACTTCCACGGTGAATGAATAACACCGTGTAATAAAAATGAAACCCGCAAAATTATAATTTCCGTAATTACTAGTGGTAGGACCTTTTGTGAGTCCGCGCGAGTGGGTACCACCGCCTTGCCTATTTCTGGAGCAGTAATGCGTTTCGGTTTGAAGGGTGGGGCAGCCGTTGTAACTATACTGAGACCTTAGAACTTATATCTCAAGGTGATGGCGTATTTACGTCGTAAATGTCTATGGGCTCCAGTAACCACCACGTAACCAGGTGGGCTGTGAGCTCGTCCACCCATTTAAGCAATAAAAAAAAAGAAAAAAAAAAGACCGTTTTATTTAAGGCTTTGCGAAGAAAAAAATATTGTTTATAGGATTGTTGAATGCATCTGACCGACTGTTACCTATTGATACGAGGGCACTGAACTGCAGCTGAGCCCACATTGATGGGCTGACGACACAGAAATTCAATATATGAATTTTCCAAATCGACCTCTGAAGTACGCTAACGCATTAATTTAATTTCCACGTATAATTCACATTTTGTCTTGATTGTTTGTGGAAATTTTATTAAAAAAACTATTTTATATCGAGGGGTGCAAGGCTATTTGGTTTAAACGACGTTCCCGTCAATACGCGACTAAAGGTCCATTTTATATGGTACTAGGTGACCCGGCAGACTTCGTAGTGCCTCAATCGATAAATAAAAGACCTAAACTTTTGTATGAAATAAACTTAAAACAGACACACCAAAGGAAAAACAAAATTGTTATTTTTATTTAATTCCGAGCATTTTCATATTTATCTACCTTTTAAACCTTCTCTGGACTTCCACAAATAATTCAAGACCAAAATTAGCCAAATCGGATCAGCCGTTCTCGAGTTTTAGCGAGACTAACGAACAGCAATTCACTTTTATATATACACTAGCGACCCGCCCTCGCTTCGCTTCGGAAACATTAAAACACACATGAAACCAAAAAAAAATATCAAAAAAAAATAAAAAAAGTAGCCTATGTTCATCAGGGACAATGTCGGCTTCTAATGGAAAAATAATTTTTCAAATCGGTCCAGTAGTTTCGGAGCCTATTCGAAACAAACAAACAAATCTTTCCTCTTTATAATATTAGTATAGATAAAGATATAGATTAGTATAAAAAAAATGATGTTTTCAAATAGTTGCAGAAGTTTTTTTTAAATGATATTTTTTCCAAATTTGAAACTTTAAATGGCTCTCCTGTAATGTCCCAAAAATGTCACTTAAGCCAAACAGCCTTTGATCCATTGATATCATTATTAAGAACAAAACAATCGCTATCTTACGCATTACGGTAATTCGAGAACGCGTTTGGTTCAGTACACTGGAATGTCACCCTTGTGACATTAGATTGAAGTCTCAATTTCACGCTCCTGCAACGAGGTTAACGCCTCAAAATTACCTTGACTTTGGATCGAAAATCACCTTCGAGCACAATATTAGGTTTTGTAAATATACGAGTATGTATTAGGAAAATAGAAGCTGAACAGCTCTCATCATCCTTTCCTATTACCCTCTGCTGGGGTGTAGGGCTCGAATCAAATCTTTCCATTTACAATCTGTTCTAGCTCCTCCCACGTCATGCCCAAGACACCTAGCTCCTGTTCCACCGAGCGACGCCAAGTTGGGTGGACGAGCTCACAGCCCACCTGGTGTTAAGTGGTTACTGGAGCCCATAGACATGCACAACGTAAATGCGCCACCCACCTTGAGATATAAGGTGATTATAAGGTCTCAAGTATATTTACAACGGCTACCCCACCTTTTAAACCGAAACGCATTACTGCTTCACGGCAGAAATAGGCAGGGTGGTGGTATCCATCCGCGCGGACTCACAAGAGCTCCTACCACCCGTAAGTTGTTCTGGAGCGGCCTCTCTTCCTTTTGCCAGACACTTTCCAGGTCAGTGCTCTCTTTGATAGGTGGGTAACGGGTTTTCTCAATATGTGACCAATCCAATGCTACTTCCGCGTCCAGCTCTAGACGATCAAAGTATCGGGCTCTTTTTCTTCTCAGTCGGACGCTCGCGTCAGAGTGGTCGTGGTTGCGCTGACGCTGTATGTGCAGAAGGACCCTATAGGTCGGCCATGCTCCCAACGACCGCCCTCCAGGCAATGCGCTTCCAGGTCTGGCGGTTCGAAGCGCTTCGAGAACATTCTTTATGAGAGGAACAACTTTATGAGAGGCCCACGCGAATTTGAATCAGAAATACCAATTATGGCTTAGTAACATCGGGGGCTTCCGCGAGTAAGGTAGGCTTTGAAATTAAACAGTATTGTATAAATAACAGTCAAATTTTTTGTTTTTTGTTTGTTGGCGACGGCACACCTGATGCTGACTGGTGGCTGATGGGCGTCAGAATCGCCAGGGGCAGAGTCAAACTGCTGCCTACTGTTATGTGCTGTCCGAAAGATTCGTTTGAAGAAGGACATGGTATAGCGGTCGCGAAACATTGTAGAGGTCATTGCAAAGACGGATGGCACGTAGCAAAAAAGATATCCGGAAACGCATTGTGGATGATCGCAGTAGGTAAATAGTATGGATGAACTCTACTCCGAGCTCTATTCTACTACTGGCGAGTGGTACGATGGCAAAAACGAGATGGCGGTATCATCTGAAACAATTTCTCAGAGCACTCTCCATGGAACATACAAAATTGCAAGAGACAAGCGTAACTTAATTGCAACTTTGTTCAAGCACAGATTGTTAATCCTTTTTTTTTATTAAGTTGAAGATAATGGATAACCGCCATCCTTTAGGAACGAGTTCAAATTCTCAACAAGTCATTAATAAAATTCAAATTATCATTAAATCACTGCGTTTCGAAATAACAGTGATCTGATTAATGATCGCTTCAAATAACTAAATAAACCAAGTACTACTATCACATTTTGTCATGTGTGTAATCGTTGTGTATTAGAGTATGATAAATGGTTAGTTTATCATTAGCTTTGGTCTCAAATGACGTCACACGTCAATTGCAATCCGCTTCGATAATACATGAGGTGACCTCTGCTGTCACTTCAGAATGCGTAATTTGTTTCAGGGAAAAAATAGCTTGGGCGGTGGTATCTCCGTAGTGCAGTACCACTGCTCTCTTACCTTTAAAGCGAGATGGAATATAGAAATAAAGAAGGTATTGATCTGTAGTATACCAAGCCGTGCTAGACTACAAAGTTAGATATTAGATTAGATTAAATATTTTTGCAAAATAATTAAATATTTACGTGTTTTTGTCGTGTAAGAAATTGACAGATTCAGGATTAAATAATTAAAATAAAAAAGAGCAAAAAAAACTGTCAAACGCTCGGCGATCTATCCGGAGCTAAATGTCTGTTACGAAAAATAGGAGCGGAAATAGCTTTCAGACCTTATTTCCTTCGAAACGATCACATTCAGAGCAAAGGCAAATTTCCAAAATGACATTGACGAAATAAATTGATTTTCAATAAAATATGATTAAGATTATGCGTAAGTTATTCTATGAGTTACTATGAGAATGAAATAGATGGTATGACTGGGAATACAACGTGATTTCGACCGATAGGAACCTTTTTAGAACTTTTCCAATATAGAAAAATGAAACCCGCAAAATTATAATTTGCGTAATTACTGGTGGTAGGATATCTTGTTAGTCCGCGCGGGTGGGTACCACCACCCTGCCTAATTCTGCCGTGAAGCAGTAATGCGTTTCGGTTTGAAGGGTGGGGCAGCCGTTGTAACTATACTTGAGACCTTAGAACTTATATCTCAAGGTGGGTGGCGCATTTACGTTGTGGATGTCTATGGGCTCCAGTAACCACTTAACACCAGGTGGGCTGTGAGCTCGTCCACCCATATAAGTAATAAAAAAAATAAAAAAAGAAATTGAGATAGTCATCGTGACGCACTAGATACTATGGTTTTGGCTACAGAATCTCACAGACGTGGCAGGAGAATACCGTAATTACCTCGGAAATTATGTCCAAGTCTCAATTTTATTTTATCAGATGCTAGAATAATTGAAACAAAACATATGACAGCTTCTAGGAAGAAATAGGCAGCATGGTGATAGGTACTCGTGTCTACAAAACGCATAACAAAATTGATGATTAAAAGACTTGGAAAAAGTTGTAGTCATCGTGGACTAAAGGATAAGACGTCCGGTGCATTCGTATGTCGCTTGCACCGATGTTCGAATCCCGCAGGCGGGTACCAATTTTTCTAATGAAATACGTACTCAACAAATGTTCACGATTGACTTCCACTGTGAAGGAATAACATCGTGTAATAAAAACCAAACCCGCAAAATTATAATTTGCGTAAACACTGGTGGTAGGACCTCTCGGGAGTCCGCGCGGGTAGGTACCACCACCCCGCCTATTTCCGCCGTGAAGCAGTAATGCGTTTCGGTTCGAAGGGTGGGCCAGCCGTTGTAACTATACTGAGACCTTAGAACTTGTATCTCGAGGTGGGTGGCGCATTTACGTTGTAGATGTCTATGGGCTCCAGTAAACACTTAACACCAGGTGGGCTGTGAGCTCGTCCCCCCATCTAAGCAATAAAAAAATTAAAAAAAAGTGGATCGTGTTAGGAAATAAGCGGAAATATATAATATTATATAGCATGAAAGCGTAAGCGTTCATTTGAATATTCTTGGTACGTTATAAAACAATATAAATGCCTATTCACACGTTCCGCCTGCCTAATAAAATGCTAAATAACATATTTGACGAGCTACTGCATAATAAAATTCACCGGTAAAGTAATAAAATTATATCGTCACCTAAAAAGATTGCTGAGCTTACTTACCGGAACTGAAACATATTCTTCTTTGTTAACGAAAAACATCTCATAGTATATAATATAATACATAATATAGTGTGTATGTATTTATATGTATATATATTGTTTTGTATCTTGTAATATATATATTATATGTAATGTTTATGTATGTACTAGGTTTGTGTTCCTAATTCTTCTTTCTTTTTGCGGGCCTACTGGAAGATATTTCAACATGAAATAAGTAGTGCCCTTGTACTCTGTATCCTTATTGTCGTGTTTTTTCTAATAGCTGTGTGTACAAAATATATTAAATATATAAATAAATATTAAATACACAGTGTATTCGTTTATATATATGTCAGCACACGTCAGGGATGGCTGAGCGGTAGGTTCCGTCATCGCTTGTATTCGATTGAACTCAGTTTAGTCAATAAAACTTTTCAATAATAATTATTGAAACTCAACACACACAACTTTCACAATGACAGGGTAAACCGACAGTTTCGTTGCATATACGACTGACTGACTGACAGAGACTCACTGACTGAGACGGACGGAATTACTGTCTGACACGGAATGCCACGACTCTGTCCACGTACCGCCATTTTATACTGTGGCGTTACGGAGTCTACCCTTCGTTTTGTGATATTTATCAAAACAACATTTCATCATTTAAAATAATAATCAAAACCACCGTCTTAATATTACTAAAAGTAGTTATCCACGACAACTAAAAGTCGTTATCCACGACATATATATATCTTAAATTTGAAGTGTGTCTACGCTCTCAATAAAGAAAATAAGTGAAGATGTTAAAAATTCACGTATTGCCATTTCCATACTAATGTAGATTGCGACTTGGATGAAAAATCTTAACCGTAAAGATTTACTTTCTTTTATATGACCGAGAGCGTGCTGCTTGAATATTTAAATTTGAATAGAACCATTATTTCAGAAATGTAGCTCTCCATATAAACGCATATTTCTATAAAAATATTGCTTAAACCAAATAGTCTCTTCACTCGACGATAATAATATGTTAAATAACGAAACCAAAATACACTAGACTATTAGACTACTACAGAAAATTTTGCCCAATCTCCGATACACTAACCAAGCCTAATATTCGTCTGCGAAATAACTGATCAATTATACGATTAAAATTTTTATATGCAAATATATATTATATATTTACTGGTGGTAGGAACTCTTATGAGTCCGCGCGGGTAGGTACCACCACCCCGCCTATTTCTGCCGTGAAGCAGTAATGCGTTTCGGCTTGAAGGGTGGGGCAGCCGTTGTAACTCTACTGAGGTTTTAGAACTTACATCTCAAGGTGGGTGGCGCTTTTACGTTGTAGATGTCTATGGGCTCCAGTAACCATTTAACACCAGGTGGGCTGTGAGCTCGTCCACCCATCTAAGCAATAAAAAAAAAAAAAAGACTTTTTGTAGCCATCGTCGCTCATGGCGAATTTCAGGAGTATAACAGTTAAGCTATTGCCTTCCGCAGAGTATTTGTGTCAAATTTAACTTTTTTTTTATTGCCCGTATAGGCAGACGAGCATACGGCCCACCTGATGGTAAGTGGTTACCGTCGCCCATGGACTTCAGCAATGCCAGGGGCAGAGCCAAGCCGCTGCTTAATTTCCGTAATTCTTCACTCCTAAAATATCTAATACTAGCGACCCGCCCTCGCTTCGCTTCGGAAACATTAAAACACACATGAAACCAAAAATAATAAATAAAAAATATATAAAAAAAAGTAGCCTATGTTCATCAGGGACAATGTCTAATGGAAAAAGAATTTTTCAAATCGGTCCAGTAGTTTCGGAGCCTATTCGAAACAAAGAAACAAACAAACAAATCTTTCCTCTTTATAATATTAAGTATTAAGTATAGATTGATATCCTACCACCAAATTGCGTTGCCTAATAATGATTTGTGCGTTCAAAGACAATATTAAGAAAATAAACTGGTAGATAGATCTCTTCTCGGACGACTTTTCCATTAAAAACAGAAAAACTAGTTCAATTGATTCTAACGAAAATCTTTATTTGTAAAATCAAAAGACATTACTAAATTGCACCATCACTACAACGTAACTAGCACTCAGTGATAAAAAAAACGTTAACATCGGCATCCCTACAGGAAATATTGACAGCATTTTAATTTCGACCTTATTTTTGTTGACCATGCGCAGAAAGTCCTTCACCAGCTTTTGTTGAGTCTCGTCCGAATCTGCAACGACAAATTTGTTTCTAAGCAACACGGTGTTGACGTAATATGCTACAATAGGACTGATCTTGTAACTATTTTATACAGGGTCTTATTTTTGATGTATCTAATTGACTGAATTCGACAGAATTTTGAAGTCGACGGCAGTACCTTCGCAATCTTTCAAGGCAGCAGACCACGCATTTCCGTGATTCCGTGTGTATTGCAAAAAAAGTATTTTCCTAATTAATCTTAATCTCCTTTATGGCGTTACGGAACATCTTTAGAACATTGTTTTTGGGAGTGACTCTAGTACATTGTAGAAAGTGTTTTGTGATATAAATAAACACCTTTTGGAAAAAATTACTGTAGTCTCCATCCTCTGCCTATACATGGAATATATTAAACATTTAAGTACCGCTTTCTAAGCAGTTTGACAGCGGTTTTTTTTAATTTATTTTGTAGCTATTGACTGTATTCTGATGAGCTGTTAATATTTCTTATTTTGAATTAATAAGTTTCGTTTAATGTCATTAAGTAAAAAAAATAGACAAAAGGTCTATTTTTACTTAATGATAATAATGATCTTGAGTGATTGTGAAAATATTTGCCATAAGTTTATCTGAAATAGAAAAGGCTCACTTACCCGCGGCCAGAATATTATACATTCTCGCCAAGTTTCGCTTTAATATCTCTACCTCATTATATACACTTTGGGCTACAATGAATATCAGTAGCATGGTCGCCGTGTAATAAGTCAGTATCAATAGTAAGTTGTGTTGTGATGCCGTTTGACTTTGCTCCTTAAAAATAATACCCTGTTAATGAGAAAATTAAAGTTAAAATCGAGTGCAACTTAAAAATATACTAGAATATTGTCAAAGTTAAAAATAGTTGTGATATAACTTAGGCTGCTTTTTCGGCTTATTGTTAATTGTTTGGTATTGACTGGATGCGAAAGGAAAGAGACCGAAAAGAATGGAGTGCATATGAAGAGACCACGTACCATCCGGCTTTGGAATGAGCTCCCCTTCACGGTGTTATCAAGCATTATGACATATCCTTCTTCAAACTAGGCTTGTGGAGAGTACTTGACAGTAGGCAGCGGCTTGGCTCTGCCCCTGGCATTGCTGAAGTCCATGGGTGACGGTAACCACTCACCATGAGGTGGGCCGTATGCTCGTTTGCCTACAAGGGCAATAAAAAAAAAGACCTATACTCAGCAGTGAGTGGACACGGGTTGAAGAAGAAAAAAACAGAAGAAATTTCTTGTTTTATGACGTCACCAATATCTTGCAGTATTTGAGGCTACGTGCAACCTAGATATATAATATTATAGATGGAAATTTGAATACAGCGCTAACGACTAAATCTTTTAAAAGATTTTCACGAGTCGTGGACATAATGTTAAGCACAGATTGAATCATCTCTATATATAAAAACGAATTGCTCTTCGTTAGTCTCGCTAAAACTCGAGAACGGCTGAACCGATTTGGCTAATTTTGGTCTTGAATTATTTGTGGAAGTCCAGAGAAGGTTTAAAAGGTAAATAAATATGAAAATGCTCGGATATAAATAAAAATAACAATTTTGTTTTTCTTTTGATGTGTCCCCCGTCGGACCTATTCCTTTTGTTTGTTTTAACTTTATTTTATACAAAAGTTTAGGTCTATTATTTATCGATTGAAGCACTACGAAGTCTGCCGGGTCAGCTAGTAAAACTTTAAATATCTTTTCTAGTGATATTTTTCTATTTAACAAGCAAGGCGGCCGTTCCCGAAAACAAAATTTCAATTTTCATACTGCCTTAAATATATAAGCCTATTTGAAATATAAACTAATATTATATTTATATGTAAATTGGAAGAAAATACATTTACAAGACTTATGTTTTAAACACTGTTTATTACTACTACCGATATTACTGTTGCAAGCACCTGGATCGCTAGTACAACTCATAAAACGAAATAAAAGAGAAAATGCAATCTTGAGGTAGTGGTAATTATGGTCGAATTCGGATTGCTGGCTTAACATTTAATAGTGCAATCACACATTGTTTACTATACCGTGTGTAGTACTTTTCGTTTTTGCAACTTTGTTTGTACGTGAATCTCACTAATTGTTTTCCACCAAACGTGTAAGAAGACCTTTGTTGCTGTATTTGACAGCTGATTTAAACTGCCTCTATTAGCTTCATCTCTTTTTTAAATTATTTACATGGGTGGACGAGCTCACAGCCCACCTGGTGTTAAGTGGTTACTGGAGCCCATAGACATCTACGACGTAAATGCGCCACCCACCTTGAGATTAAACTTCTTAGGTCGCAAGTATAGTTACAAGGGCTGTCCCACCCTTCAAACCGAAACGCATTACTGCTTTACGGCAGAAATAGGCAGGGTGATGGTACCTAATCGTGGGGACTCACAAGAGGCCCTACCATCAGTAATTACGCAAATTATAACTTTGCGGGTTTCATTTTTATTACACGACGTTATTCCTTCACCGTGGAAGTCATTATGTATATATTATCTCTTCAAGGTGACTTGAAAATTTTGAGTATACAATAAGTTTATTACTTTCGCTTGACTAACCCGATGAGGAGCACTAATAAACTAAATTGCTTTCTGTTAAGGCACTTTTTCTTATAAATTTATTGTTTCTTATTTAATTTTTGTTACATTCGACGAGGTATCGAAATCAATGTAAGCTTTAAAAAGTAAAACTGTTTATTTTTAAGGTACGGTCTTCGTAGATTTGTTGCTTTGAATAGTATTGAATAGAAACTTACAATGGAACATATCAGAATGATGCCGTACAGTGATAAGGTAAAGTTCACGAATGACATCACCATCGCTATTAACATCTGCAAAACAAAATTATAACGAAATTATTTACAATTTTATAGGAATTGAAGGGTGAAGGTATATTCAACTCGACGAGAGACTTTTTTTATTGCTTAGATGGGTGGACGAGCTGGTGTTAAGTGGTTACTGGAGCCCATGGACATCCACAACGTAAATGCGCCACCCAACTTGAGATATAAGTTCTAAGATTGATACAACGGCTGCCCCACCCTTCAAACCGAAACGCACTACTGCTTCACGGCAGAAATAGGCAGGGCGGTGGTACCTACCCGCGCGGACTCTTGTGGCGGTGGTCAGTCAGTCGGTGGCGCAGTAGTAATAAAGTCATGGACTCGACTACAGCATTGGGGAGATATTGCTGTAACGATTGACCAGATTTGCCCTTTTTTTTTTTTTTTAATTTTTTTGTTATTATTATTTGTGGTCATAGTTTAACAAAGATTAATAAGCTTATATTAATAAATGTATCACTATGTCCTGCTAGTAAAGCGTACAAATATTAGGTGTAAGTATAATCTACATAAAAATAAAAAATAAAACTTAAATTATTCTACTTTATCATCTTAATTATCTAAAGTTATCGTCTAAATATTCTGACATACTATAGTAAGCCTTATCTATTAAAAATACTTGCAATTTTTGCTTAAAATCTTGTAAATCTACTGTCTTCAAAATTTTTATAGGTAGTTTATTAAATATTCTTGATGACATACTAAAAAAACTCTTGTCATAAAGGGCAGTTCTATGAGGTAGCGAAGAAATCTTTAAAGACGTATTCCTAACAGATTGCGGTTTTGCAAACAGATGTTTGTTCGTTTTGACAAAAATCGCTACCTCATAAATATATAACGATGTAAAAGTCATGATTTTAAACTTTTGAAAGAAAGGCTTACATGAGTCTGGTACATGAATGTTTGCTATAGCACGCACACATTTCTTTTGTGCTTTAAATACGTAATCTGTATTAGTGGCGTTTCCCCAGAATATTAAAGCATATCTAAGGGTTGACGCCACATATGCATGGTAAGCTGTGAGTACAGCTGATTGGTCTACTACTTTCGCTAACTTATACAAGGCATACGTATATTGGTTTAATTTTTTACATATTGTATCAATGTGTGTTTGCCATTTCATATCATTATCAATCCAAATACCCAGAAATTTAGTACTATTCACTTCTTCAATATGTGTCCCATCATATTCTATTTTCAAAGAGTGTTGTATTTCTTGTGGGTATGTGACAATTTTTGTTTTATTTAGGTTAATTACTAAATTGTTTCTTAATAACCATTCTATAACTAGCTTAAGAGTAGTGTTAATAGCGGACTCTAAGGAATTTAATTCTTTTTCTGTAAAGATGACGGTGCTATCATCGGCAAAGAGAATCATCGGATGTTCTATGGCTTTAGGGAAGTCATTAATATAAATTAGAAAAAGGAGCGGCCCTAGTACGCTGCCTTGAGGTACACCGAATTTCATTTTCATCCAATTTGAGTGATAGCTTTGTACTGTCCTACTCAGTGGACATATGCTGTCTATTTCAACCCTTTGATATCTGTCAGTTAAATATGATTTTAATAATTTATGGACATTGCCTCTAATTCCGTAAGCATTTAATTTATCTAGAAGGGTTTTATGATCTACATAATCAAACGCTTTAGTCATGTCCATGTACAGTGTAGCAGTAGGAGTTCGATTATCTAAGTTGTAATATATAGGTTTTAATAGGTCATGTATAGCCATATTAATTGATTTATTTCTTCTGAAACCTTTTTGCTCTTGTGTAAATAAATTATGTTTTTCAAAGTAGGAGTTAATAGCTTCGTAAATAATTTTCTCTATAATTTTGGAAAAAATGGGAAGTAAAGATACCGGTCTATAACAAGCAATGTTTTCTTTATCGTCTTTCTTAAAGAGTGGCTTAATGATAGATCTTTTTAGTTTGCTTGGAAAAACGCCATGTTCTATACATAAGTTTATGATATGACTAAGTACTGGGCTTAATATATAATTAATAATTAATAAATAATAATAATAATAAGTGCTACCGATTTAATTGCCGATGTAGTAATATTATCATAACCAGAACTATGAGTGTTTTTAAGGGATTTCATTAACAAAAAGATGTCGTACGGAATAACAGGATTCATGAATAAAGAGTGAGGTGTACTGTGACTATTACTTGTATCTATTTTCAAAATTCCTGGTGTTTCATTTAAATTTACCGGAGAGTTTATTTTATCAATATCATTATCAGTATTAGTAGCATTAATAAGAAAGGTATTAAATTCGTTGGCAATGCTAATGGGGTCTGTTATTATACGGTCATTTACTTTTATTCGTGTTATATATTATTTTGGAAAATTTGCCTTACTTGCATTAATTATTCTCCACGTAGCTTTCGATTTATTGTCTGCATTTGATATATAATAATTGTTTTGACACTTTTGAGTTAGCTTTATAATTCTTTTAATCTTTGATTATTATTTTAATATTTAATCTTCTTAATATATACAAATCACGTGTCACGTTGTTTGTCCGCGATGGACTCCTAAACTACTTAACCGATTTTAAATTAAATTTGCACACCGTGTGCAGTTTGGTCCAACTTGAAAGATAGGATGGCTTTTATTTCGATTAATGGTCGCAATATTTATTAATTAACAATAAAATGATTTCTTATGTTGATTTTTGCTATTGCATGTTTCATAAATCTAAAACAGATGGCGCCTTAAATCAGTTTTTACAGACAATTTTAATACTGTCTGACATTAATATCTCATATATGGCGCTGTGCTAAAAGTACCAACGTTTCACATAAGCTACAATTTAATGGTATAAGCACCACATGTTGCTAAGGCTAAAGTATAAGCGAAATTTATTTCGTAGTAAACGCAATAGAGTGAAATCCAATTGTTCTTACTTTTTCAATTTTTGGTATTAGCATAGCCGGCCGCGTGTTAAGAAACAAAAACCTTAGCCACAGCAACGTGTGGCCGGGTCTGCTAGTTTTATAAATTTTTTATATTTATATGGGAGAAGGGCAGGAAAATGATGATACACATATACATAAAACAGTATATGAGTATGTATATCAGTCTCTGGTTTTTTTTTATTGCTTAGATGGGTGGACGAGCTCACAGCCCACCTGGTGTTAAGTGGTTACTGGAGCCCATGGCATCCACAACGTAAATGCACCACCCACCTTGAAATATAAGATAAGGTCTCAATTAAGTTACAACGGCTGCCCCACCCTTCAAACCGAAACGCATTATTGCTTCACGGCAGAAATAGGCAGGGTGGTGGTACCCACCCGCGCGGACTCACAAGAGGTCCTACCACCAGTAAACCCAGGTACCCAGTATCAAAGTAATGTGAAAAAACTTACCTGCAAACCGAATAGTGACTTCATTGTTTTTGTTCCGAAAACTAAACATTTATACAGAACGGCCCATTCCGTCGTCAATTCTTTTGTTAACAACATTCTTGTGTTTCTTTCGCCTTCGTCGTGAACGTCTCTTCTTGTCATCTTCATTTCACACTGCGCCATTCTTACACGACTATTCAAGTATTTCAAAGTCAGATGAAATATTTTTATGTGCGTAAAATAAACGACATATTCAAAGTGGTAAAAAAAATCCATGTGTATCTTACTCAGAACCAGCAAGGAATCTCTCAGAGAAACTTCGTAGATATTCCATGAGTTTTTTCGGTCAATGAAGACTGAAAGCGCAGAAATAATAAGCAATGCTATCGAAATTACTATGCACATGTCTTTGAGGCGCGCCAGAGATTTTTTGTAGGACTTATCTCTCTTTGCGATAGCGTTGATTTTGTTGAAACAAAAAATTAACTGTCTGTATGCTTTACCTTGCAATGCTCCGTAAAAAATACAGAACATATAATTAATGTAATATACAACTAAAAATAAGTAAATAATATACAGCAGTCCCGAACCGTTGTAATAGTTGTGCAGTAATAATATATTGCTTATATTTACGAAAAAAACAATAATTATTTCGACTATTATACGTAGCGATATGATTTTCTTGTTCCGTTCCGTGCACATTGCGTAGTTACGGTACACGCAGATGCAGTTTTCTATAAACGTTACGAGTTTTATGGCTTTAATTTCTTCCATAGCGACTGTGCTTGTATTTTTCACGACTATATTCTGTGAGTTCACGGCGACAAAGAATGAACACAAATATCATCACGCCCTAATTGTATTTTTTTATAAATGAAAATGGATGTTAACGATCTCCTTAACGTAATTGGATTATTGTTGATCGAATGATAGAAATGATTGATTGTTATTAAAGCTCTTTATATTTCGTGTTATGTAAATCGAAATTTGTTACTAGTTTTTATTGTGTTTACATACAAATGATCATTATTTTTTTGGGAATATATAAAACGGATAGTTTTGTATTGCGTATATGTACTCATCCTTCTTTAGGAATTTAAAATGTTTTTTTTATGCCTCTTGTAGGCAGACGAGCATACGGCCCACCTGATGGTGAGTGGTTACCGTCGCCCATGGACTTCAGCAGTGCCAGGGGCAGAGCCAAGCCGCTGCCTACCGCTTAATACTTTCCACAAGCCTCGATTGAAGATAATTTTGCTCAATACGCAAAGAGAGTACTAAAGTAAATTAATTTATATCATATAACATTTATAAGGTCTGTATCAATGAAGCCATTTTACAATACTAGCCTATTGAAACGCAAATTACGTATGGCTGGCAATAAATTCTAAATTCAAAAGAACTTTTATTTGAATATTGTTATTAATTGTTTGTTGATTCAATATGGACACGATAAAAATACTGGCAATTATGGAATACGAATTCCGTCGCGGTAGCAATACCGCACAAATGGCGCAATACATTAATTACCTGTTCGGAGTGATACTGCAAACGAACTGTTTCACGAAATTCAGGGAAGGACTTTTAAAAAAATACTTTAGTAAAACATTTATACTAAAATTACTTTCTATATAATACTAAATGATAATTTCATAGACAGTCTTTACTCACTAAATTAATGATAGCTTTATTTAATGTTGAAAATATGTATCAATTTAGATGATATTGTTTTTCGCACACATCAGCCCATATATTCATTTCTTGCTGGGCTATTGATTATTCTCAGACCATTGCTTTCATATAGTAAATATAGTTATTCAGCTTGGGTGATAAGAATGAAGACTCATTATTCAAAATACGAATTCTGGAGATGAGTAGATGAAATAAGGTGAGAATTTCACAGACCACAAAGTAGTGGGTATGGCCTATGTAGATAAGTGACGTACTTCAGTTTGTTATGTACGTAATAGTCAGACAGAATTTAATAGTATAATACTCGTAAGAAATCCGACAAAAACTGGAATCCCGCTAACGAAAATTTCAATCATCGATTTAAGGCTTATAAATCGCTTGGTTTTGATCTTCAGTAAGCCTATACAAGACCTTATCTATTTCTACTACCAATTAGGAGCTTATGCGTTCCGGCTGGAAAGTATTACAGTAATTTTTATCGTTCGATTGAAATATGGAGTCTTTCACAGTCATCTAGGACATTTTTATTTATTGCTTAGATGTGGGGATGAGCTCACAGTCCACCTGATGTTAACTGGTCACTGAAGCCCATAGACATCTACAACGTAAATGCGCCACCCACCTTGAGATGTAAGTTCTAAGGTCTCAGTATAGTTACAACGGCTATCCCACCCTTCAAACCGAAAGGCATTACTGCTTCTCGACAGAAATAGGCGGGGTGGTGGTACCTACCCGTGCGGACTCACAAGAGGTCCTACCACCAGTTCTGTGTATAACCGGGTAATACTTACTCTCTCATAGTAAAGTTGAATGGGATTGAAATTGTATGTCCCCAACCAACTGTGAATCTGCTGAACTTTCCGTCAAATCTCGTGATAAAATCCATTTCGTGATTCACTTAAAACACCACGCTTTTTAAGTAAAAAAAAAACTTTCCTAAAATCTAAGTTTCAAATAATTGTGTGCCGAGTGCAAACACTAGGAACACATTGTACTTTAATGGTAGATTTTGTCTAGCCTGTCGACGCCATTAAGCTATACGTCCCGGTAGCAAGTTTATGGTACAATGAGAGCGTTTATTTTTGTAAAACGAGGACAAAGTTTTGATCGAATTACAATGGATATAGAAAAAAACATTAGTACCAACTTGTGCGGGTTCAAATATCAGTTGTTACAAACGAGTATTGTCTTCGGATTACGCGAGTCGTAGACATAATTAAAGCTACTTTTAATGTCCTGGTGAAACTGGAAAGGCCTCCGGGCCACCAGTAATCCTTCAAACATAAAAAAAAAAGGTTTAATCTCACTTTTTTCGTACCTATTCTAGTTAGTAAATTCACCGGGCGAGTAGATTAGCTCAAGGGGCTTTTATTTGGCGAATTTACTAACACTAACCCTAGCAAGAGCAGTGCTTCGCAGGATCTACCATCGAATCGGAAACGCGACCTACTGAGAAAATCCGGCGAGAAACTCAATGGGCTGTGTCTGGTGTTTTTGTATTGTCATTCTTGGTCAATTAATTTGGTTGTTATTTTGTAATGATCTTTTAATAATTAAATTTATTGTTCTTTTTCTGCAGGTTGAACTTTGCTATAGACGGTAACCGAAAAGACGGATATTTCATGTTATAAGATCATTGCCTCTATACGTCGCAACGGCATGGTAGGGTTGTCCATTGATGGATATTGTTAATGGTATTTGGTTCAGCTAAAAACACCTGAAAAAACAATCTCCTTTTTCCTTCCTAGCTCATGTGCACGGACCATCGCCGATCGTATTCGAAGATGGCCGAAATGTCGACGTTTTTAATTTAAGTTAATTGTGACAAAAAAAAAATAGCGCGATCCTTAACGCCAGGCTTATTTATTTCTAAAGTAAATTAATGTACATACTGAGTTCGATTAATTCGAGTATACGAAGAATCCTATCTGTTGAGACCCACTCCAACACCACGATCAAAGTGATGTTACGTGTGCATAGCAGCAATGATTCCTACCTTAGTTGTTGCAAGTGTCGCTAGCTTCATAGATAATACACATAAATTAGTTATAGATAAGCAACTCAAGCACTCAACAAAAATGTTTACGGGCGGCGGCCACTAGATGGATTCACCTTGACTAGTTTCTCATTGCTCCTGTAGATGACAGTAACAACCTACGCATCTTATATTTTATCTTTAATGACGGTTTTTGTAAATTTTCAGAAACCACAAATTGATAAAATTTAATCAATTTGTCTTTAACAAATAAAGGCTTGTATGTTTTTTTTTCCGTGTTTAGTTATACCATAATTAAATGACTTAACTTTAACGACATATAAGTTTAGCGGCAGCCACTACAAGATGACGCTAGTTTCCATACAGAAAAAATATTTGTCTTAAAGTATCGCAGTTTCAGGGCCTTCGGCTAGGTTATATATTAGATGCAGCCAATGACTTAAAATACAAACACAGCCTAATTCGTCCCCTTCAGTAATCAAGAACGAAATTGAAAAGTAGTGAAGGCAGAACCATGTTTTTTCTCCTCCATAAACAAAGTCTCTCTCTATGGGCTTCACATACGTTTAACATCAGAAGATTAGGTTTAGCTTGTTCCTGAGCGTCAAAAAGTAAAAATGAAAAATACACAAGCTCTCAGTGTACTTTCAACTTAAGTTTTGCTTTCTGTTTAATGCATGTTGTTACGTGAGCGAATGTATGACGAAAAAAGATTTTATTTCAAGTCAAATTTTAAAGAATACGCTTACCATCCACTCCCGTGTATTCGTGATGACAGTTATGAAGACAATAAAATGTTATGTGATACTTGATTGTGGTATGTTACTGAGATGATATTATAATAGGCGAATGAAAAAATAAACTTTTATTTAAATAATTGGCTCTGGGCTTTAGTAGGTTATCAATCTCATAAACATCATAGATTCACCGCTTAGCTTGGGAACAATCCTTCCTTCAAAAAAAAGAATGAGTTCTCATTATTTTTAGTAGAATACAGATGAAAACGCAGCAGTAAAATGTAGATTGGTATCAGGTTTTTTTTTTTAAATATTGCTTAGATGGGTGGACGAGATCACTGCCCACCTGGAGTTAAGTGGTTACTGGAGCCCATAGACATCCACAATGTAAATGCGCCACCCACCTTGAGATATAAGTTCTAAGGTCTCAAGTATACTACCTACTACATTACTGCTTCACGGCAGAAACAGGCAGGGCGGTGGTAACCACCCGCGCGGACTCACAAGAGGTCCTACCACTAGTAATTACGCAAATTATAATTTTGTGAGTTTCATTTTAATTACACGATGTTATTCCTTCACCGTGGAAGTCAATCGTGAACATTTGTTAAGTACGTATTTCATTAGAAAAATTGGTACCCGCCTGAGATTCGAACACCAGTGCATCGCTTCAACACGAATGCACCGGACGTCTTATCCGTTAGGCCACGACGATTTCGATAACTGAATGTGTTTTATATAACCTGTTTATTTCTATATTTGTATAAAACGTATGTGTATTATAAAATATAATAAAAATAGTATATATTATAAAGTAATAACAAAGGTTTCTAGATTAGCGAAGCGGTTCTATTGAAAATTGAATTTTTTTTTATATTAAAACCTCGTCACGTTTCAAATCCGTGTAACACTAATGACCGCGTAATTCTCCTGGCCGTAAGCGTGCCATGAATGTGTGACGCAATGTGAATTCGAATTATCATTTATTACATAAAACCTTTTTTTTATTTTATTGCTTTGATGGGTGGACGAGCCCACAGCCCGCCTGGTGTTAAGTGGTTACTGGGGCCCATAGACATCCACAACGTAAATGCGCCACCCATCTTGAGATATAAGTTCTAAGGTCTCAAGTATAGTTACAACGGCTGCCCCACCCTTCAAACCGAAACGCATTACTGCTTCACGGCAGAAATAGGCCGGGCGGTGGTACCCACCCGCGCGGACTCACAAGAGGTCCTACCACCAGTAAAAACCTTTCTTATTTCCAAAATATGTATCGTATGTACAATATATAACTATGATAACTAGCTGGGAATAAATCACGCACGGACATCCGATCCCGAATTAGTATTCCCTAATTTGACTGACACACATTCTTATATACGTTTAAGTATATACATATATAGATAATAAATATCGGGACAGAGAGTAAACAAAACTGTTCATCACACGAATGTTTGCCCGATGTGGGAATCGAACTCACGACCCTCGGCACAAGTCAGTCCAGACAACGTGATTGTCTTTTAGTTAAGATTTAATATTGCTTAACTGGGTGAATAAGCTTACGGTCCACCTGGTGTTAGGTGGTTACCGGAGCCCATAGACATCTACAACTTAAAGGCCGCCACCCACCTTGAGATATGGGTTCTAAGGTCTCAGTATAGTTACAACGGCTGCGCCACCCTTCAAACCGAAAGGCATTACTGTTTCACGACAGAAATACGAAAGACGCAATAAAAAAATGCGTACGGCAATACGGGCATCTGTCAAATGTCTTGTATTCGGCCATAACTCTACCACTACAGTTTTGAATACAATCATCAATATGTGATGGGATATTTCATTAAATATCATTTTTGTTTATCTACTTACTTATTATTTACATTTATACATTAGAAAGTTAACGCTTTCGATTCTTAATTACTGAATTGATTTCGCATCATTCAACAAAAAACGTGATTTTCCCGAGGGATAGATTTTTCATGCCAACCAAGCAAGCGAAGGAGCGAGTGACAGCTAAAATTTTCATATATTACTTTTCATTGAGAGTCGCATTATGTCGATCGTAGCAATTCACGCGTTAAACTCCATCAAGCCATTAGACTTCTAGAGCGTGCCAAAATAATGACGTATAAATAAATACACGCTTCTCGTATGTAACCAAGTAAAGACTACGTCAACATATTTGCTTAATGGAATAACGTCTTATTTACGACAATGTCACGTGATGTCAAAGGTCTCTAGAAGTCATGGAACAAGCCAAAACTTACGTCTTGTTTGTTTTACAGCTGATAACTCGATTCGCAGGGACGGTGTGTGAGTAATGTATTTATTTTCCTCTTCAGCGCGTTCAAGCGTGGCGAGACAAAGAGACTAAGCATATTACAGTTCGATCCATTGGGTCTTTTAGTAATATGAGTGCTAATGAGTTAAATTATATTATTCAACGAGACAAATATAAAGATATATAACTGGCCAGCGGACACTGCTCTGCATTAATATTGCAATAATCGTAGTTAAACTACGAGCTATGTCTTGTTTATGGACTCCGGTAACCACTTAACATCAGGTAGGCGATGAGCTCGGCCACCCTGTAAATAAAAAAGAAAAAACCTGTATTGTCTGTCGTGATCTATTATAAAACTCTAATTATTAAGAAAGAATATTACCTCCTAGTCAGGATTCGTGCATTGATCCCACAATCAATGGCGACGAGCATGCCAATATTGTCGACATTTACCAGTAACAGGGTGTCTTGTGAGCCCAAACCACCGCCCTGCCTATTACTGCCGTGAAGCGGTAACGCATTTTGGTCTGAAGTGTTGGGCAGTCGTTTTACTGTAAAAACTGAGACCTTAGAACTCATGTCTTAAGGTTTGTGACGGCATTTATGTCGTCTACCGTTTAAATATTAAAAACACCATATAATTAAATAAAAAGCATTTCGATTATATAAAACACCATTAAAGAATAAATCGAAAATTCTAAAAAAAAAAAAGAATTTTATTCATCCTATTGACTCTACTTAGAATAATAGTCTCGAGTAATAAAATACTTGTATTAAATTATCATCGGTCCTCATTACATGTGTAAATTAAGTAAATCCAACGTCTTGAAGTTAGTGAAAATTACGCTGAAAGGTAACACAGAAAGATACAGGCCGAGCTAATTAGTAAAAGCTTGTTAAAAACATTTTTAATTTTGTTTTGTTTGCTGTTAATCGGAGCCACCTTAAGACGCGAAGGCGAATTTCAACCACCCTTTCAAAGAAGAATGTGTGCCGGCGGTTGGTAGGACCTCTTTGTGAATCCGCATGGGTAGGTACCACCACCCTGCCTATTTCTGCCGTGAAACAGTAATGCATTATGGTTTAAAGGGTGGGGCAGCCGTTGTAATTATACTGAGACCTTAGAACTTATATCTCAAGATGGGTGGCGCATTTACGTTGTAGATGTCTATGGGCTCCAGTAATCACTTAACACCAGGTGGGCTGAGAGCTCGTTCACCAATTAAAAAAAAAATGTTTTTCTTAATTGAAAGAAAATTAATTTTAGATTGAATTGACAATGGTAAACCCGAGAGCTTAAACAATTTACATATCAATTATGCACTGAATCTATGTAAAAATAAACGCGAAAAGTACGAACGAATAAACACGAACAATAGTAGCCAAGCGGAGAACAATACGAGCTATTAATTAAGCAAATAAATGCTAATTCTTTAATCCTGTATTTAAATTTACTCACAGCGAACAGTAAATTTTGAACTACAGAAAACCAATTAAGACTGAAGTTCTTCGACACCATCGTCTCCGGCGAGACTTTAGTCCAGTGATTCTGATCCTTTTTTTTTGTTGCGGCACATATTTAACGATTTAAAAATTTGGCGGCACACAAAAAAAAAAGATAAAAATTATTTACTTACTACCGAATCACATACATTTGCCAATTTTAACGAAAGAAAAGGTGCAGTGACTACTATGCAACACCTTGTGAATCCCAACTATCACTAAAACAGCACGTTTTGTACGCAGAAGTGGCAAGTGTGCGCCGACTTGAGACATATTCCTATTGCTATGCACGCCGCTTCATCATAATTTGGCACTAAGAAAAACCGCGTTGCAAAGCAAATAATAATTTTTTTTTTTTTTTGTGGATTTCAATATATATTCATGTTAAAAATATTTTTCTTTTTAAATGATATAATTTAATAATAATATTAACATTATTATATATTTGCAAAATTTGGCGGCGCACTTTTGAAATTTGGCGGCACACAAAAGTGCCGCAGCACAGTGGTTGAGAATCACTGCTTTAGTCTATTCAATAAATATCTCAAGGCTCTGTCTTAAATAGTTTAGTAAATATGATTACGAATCATTTCATACTTCAATAATGAGGACTGTTGGAAGTACATAGCTTATATATTTATTGGACACCCGAAGTAATTACTTGGAAATTATATTAAATTTTATAAATATAATCGTACGAATTCACAAATGGTTAGGCGGCTATTAGAGTTAGATACCTAATGTGGATATTAATGTCCAATTTGAAACACACTTTTTAAGTATGGCACGACCACTGTACAGTCCTCAAAATATTAAAGCATTATACATCTTCACGGCAGATTAAATCTGGATTGTACAATACGGGCCTCAAGATACCTCAAGATTTATTTTACATATTATATTGTTCTCTATTGTATTGTAATTATGAAAATAACATTGATTAGATCAATAATATTAGCTAGTCAATAGCTAATAAAAAAAAACAAACAGAGGAGTGTACTTAACTGTTTTGTCATTGCCTGTTTATATATCAAGTGGTCGCCCAGTGGTCGAAATATGACCATAACTAATTTAAATTATAAGTTTGAGCATTATTATGGTCCAATACTATACTTCTATAATCACAGATTTCGCTAAGGTTAAACTGTAGACAAATAATATTAAAGATAAACAACATTAGTCTGTCCTCAATTAGAACACATACTTTATTAATTTACTCTCAAATTGACTACAGAACTGAACAATAAACACATAGTTTGCGTAATGTTTGTGTAATTATGCATAATTAAAATTTAAAAAGTTCCTATACTCTTTTTCTATAAATGTGGGAAATTTTATAGTCCTTCGCCCGCGAAATTTTCATAAAAGGGGCTATAGAGTTTTGTTCTATGTATATACATAGATTGCCTATTTATGTATCTTTTTATTTACATATATACTTTTCATAAGCGCTACGTTAGTCTAGTGGTCGGTAACTAGTGTACCACGAGATCCGGTTTCAATTCTGGCCCCAGTAGATAAATAGTAGAGGTTTAAGTAATAGCAGAATAACAAGAGGTAAAACGAATTACAATTTCACTAACATTTAGTTAAACACAACTCAAAGGTTAGTGGATGCCGCAGAATAAGATTGCCAAGTTCAGTCAGGCTCGACAGCATTTATTGTTAAGAGAAAATTTAGAGGCGATATATCAACCGGACAAAGGGTAGCGTAGTAAGTAATGCGGAAAAGTCGAAAAGTTTCGTGACCACTGCAGCCTTTGGCGGTCAGTTCGCTTGTTCGAAATTTCGTTCTTTGATTACGTATTGGGAATTCATTACGTGTGATTCAGAATAGTACTGCTCTTGCTTGGGCTAGTGTTAGTAAGCTCTCTTAAGTTGAGCGTATGCCTTCAAATAGGCAGCAGCTGGTAGGCAGCGGCTTGGCTATGGTAGGCAGCGGTTTGGCTCTGCCCCTGGTATTACTGACGTCCATAAGCGACGGTGACCACTTACCATTAGGTGCGCCGTATGCTCGTCAGCCTACAAGCCTTTGTAGGCTGACGTTAAAAAAAAACGTGTGGCACTCGGGAACTGCCGCGGTAAAGCTATTGCATAGCATTTTTTATCAACTTATGCAATTATAATTAGACGATGCTAATTTAATATTAAAACAATAATAAAACAAGACCACGCTATATTAAACATTAATGAAAGCAAAACCTTAACTGTCTCCTTCACACTCATAAGTTAGACCGCGCGAGAGAGAGATGAGCAGACTTTTCATGATGCGCATGCAGTGTGACGTCACGTCACGCGCTTATTCACAAACACTACACAAGCCCAACGTGTGAATGTGTTGAACGCAAGCTACATGGTAGGCGGAGTGAGGGGTGTAAAGTTTTTTTCGTTACGGAATTTCATGATTCGGTCATCCGCTCAAGGCTCGCGATAAAAGCTATGCAATAGCTTAAAAATACCCGTCAGTGCGTTATTAGAATAGCCTAATAGACTACTAACGATTAGGTAAGGAAAAAAATTATTACGTGTTAGGAATTCAGTACGTATGGAGTTCGTCAAAACTTAGTCGTAATAAAAAAAAGACATCTAAAGTTTTGATGTCTTTTGAAGGGCTTACAGCTCGAAGCATCGGCGGCTTAAAGGATAAGAGGCCTGGCGTAATCGTATTGAGCAATGCGTCTATATCGGCGTTAAAATCTCGAAGGTATGTGGCAAAAAAAGGAAATACGTAACTAGCTCGTGTTTGGAATGATAAAGGTAAGACTAGTAAGCCGATTTTTGCTAAGCAGACCTACAGTCCCAATGCTGTTCGGAGCTCTTTATTAACGCAATTCAAGTTGGTTGGATAACTTTTTACTGGTGGTAGGACTTATTGTGAGTCCGCGCGGGTAGGTATCTAAGCAATAAAAAGAAAAGAAAAAGTTTTTTTTTTATTGCTAGGTGGGTGTGGACGAGCTCACAGCCCACCTGCTGTTAAGTTGTTACTGAAGCCCATAGACATCTACGACGTAAATGCGCCACCCACCTTGAGATATAAGTTCTAAGGTCTCACGTATAGTTACAACGGCTGCCCCACCCTTCAAACCGAAACGCATTACTGCTTCACGGCAGAAATAGGCAGGGTGGTGACACCCACCCGCGCGGACTCACAAGAGGTCCTACCACCAGTAAACCTACCCGCGCGGACTCACAAGAGGTTCTACCACCAGTAAATTACATTTCTGTTTTTGTAATCACTTAACATAATATTTTTATCTAGAGGTGATGATATTAAACAAAAAAAATTGTTAATTGTAATTCCAATGAGATGACAAAATATATATATTTGTCAAAACGATGCCTTAAATCAAAACGTTATCCACAAAAAAGCCCCTAATAAATAATCATGGATTTCCGAAAGCTAAGCAATCACTTTTATATTAAAAAAAAAAGCTCTCAAATATACGTACGCGCACACGTCTATTAGCCCCGTAATGTTTTCGCGTAGCAATTTGCAAGCTCAACAGTGATTTGACATTAAATAATTTTTCATATTCCCAAACGTACGTAATAACATGAAGCGTACGTGATATAAGTAATTTATTCACGTAACGTGATAGTGATAAGTTATAAGTACATACATTTCGGATAACGCCTTTTACGAATGATAAATCATGTTACACATTCTGCTATTTAGTGATTTGTTCTGTTGTCTTTGTGTGTAGATTGTTTATTAAATATATGTGATCAGTTTTATGATGTATTATATAAATATCGCTAAGCACATAATCACTGCTTGTTCCTAATCGGAGGTGCAAGGTTTATGTATCTTTTTGTAGCTTGAAAAGGCTTAAACTATTTGATATATGAAGCATTTTTTTAATAATTTCTGCATTAAGGTTGATTTCAATAGAAAAATGTCGAAGGTGAACTTTAGGAAATAGAATTTGGATTACAAGAACAAATATTATAATATTATCGGCAATTTTCTTCAAATATCTTCCGATAACCTTTATATTGTTTATCCTCTTAGCTTGCACATGATTTGTCAAATTTGACATGCACTCAGAATTCGGGTCAGTAATCCCAAACGAAATAAAAAAATTGAGTCATATCATTTTTAGATTAGGTTCAAAATGCTTTGTAAGCACGGAGATAAAACAAGGGAAATATTTTCCCATAGGTTATGGCGCTCATTCAATTGTTCAAGGGGCTCTCAACACATTCTGCTAAGAAAATAACTTGTAATTTAATTTTCTTGGGTTGTGCTATATTCCATCTATTTTGCTTCGAGTTCGTTTAGGTTGTTTGGCTAAACACCACCCAAATACAAAGTTTCGAAATTAATTCGACTGATACAAGTTGCTTGGCGTTAGCCGTATTTCTAATTGAAAGATTCAATAACACCTTTCTTAAAAGGAAATAAGAGCTTACAAAATTTTGGAGCTATACACTTTAAATTATATTTATTATTTAAATATTTATTAATTTAAAGCCTTTTCGAGATTAATGAATAACGACTGAACTATACTCGATAACTATACTCGAGACCTTAGAACTTCTAACTCAAGGTGGGTGGCGCATTTACTCTGTGGATGTCTATGGGCTCCAGTAACCACTTAACATCAGGTGGGCTCGTCCACCTATCTAAGCAATAAAAAAAATAAAAAAATACCAAAATCATTTTTTTTTGTTAGCATATTAAAAATATCGTATACAATTTTTTATTCAATTTTTTTCTTTTTTGAACATCAAATAGTTTAATATTATACTACGAATGAACGACTCAATTACAAAGCTCAGTAAGGAAAGCTCTAAGAATTTATGAACGATTTTTTTATTTTTTTATTGCTTAGATGGGTGGACGAGCTCACAACTCACCTGGTGTTAAGTAGTTACTGGAGCCCATAGACATCTACGACGTAAATGCGCCACACACCTTGAGATATAAGTTCTAAAGTCTCAAGTATAGTTATAACGGCTGCCCCACCCTTCAAACCGAAACGCATTACTGCTTCACGGCAGAAATAGGCAGGGTGGTGGCACCTACCCGCGCGGACTCACAAAAGGTCCTACCACCAGTAAAAAGTAAGTACGAAGTCACGCTTGTGTAGGATTTTCACCTCACCAACTCCCAAGTTTGTTCACATTTCAAAATCTGTTAAGAAAGAGTTAAGAGTGCACTGTAGTTTTATTAATGTTGGCATTATGACTCGTTCACAGCGCGAATACGCCAGCCTCGTTTAGTCCTTGTTCGGTTTCGTAGCGGGCCACACGTAGACACGTAGCACCCGTAGAGCTCGTGCTACGAAGTTAGGTTGGTGTTTTTTAACAAAGTGTCATAAGTGTTCTCACGCGATTTATTTAAAGGTAAGTTTTTTAATTATAAGAAAAAGATCGATCTTTGAAAATTTATTATTTTTAATAAATAAGTCAAAGTTCACAAGTTGATTTGGTCAAATGTGGAAATGTTCATAAACAGTTTCAATGTGTACGCGTAAATTAAGGCCAGTGTCAACCAATTTGAGTCCGTAGAGGAAGGAAAATTAATGTTAGTGTCACATTCTTTCATTTTAAAATAAACTTCTAGATTATACTTATCTTTTTTATCTAAGGTACATTTTTGAAAGTAATTTTATAAAATCTCTTCTCTTTTTTGACTTAATAATGAGTAAATAGTCGAACCGGGACAAGTGAGAGTTCAAGAGACCGCAATGTCTTTCTAACTTATGGTGGTTTCCCACTAACACGAGTTTTTAGAAAAAGTCGTCACTTCTATTATAATAATATATTATACTATAACTAAATGAATACAATGAGTATGCAGTGAATAAATGTATATAATGTATTGTTTTATTTATTGTATAAGAACATAAACTTAACTTTACTGGTGGTAGGACCTCTTGTGAGTCCGTGCGGGTAGGTATCACCACCCTGCCTATTTCTGCCGTGAAGCAGAAATGCGTTTCGGTTCGAAGGGTGGGGCAGCTTCTGTATTTTAAAAACTGAGACCTTAGAACTCATCTCAAGGCGGGTGGCGGCATTTACATTGTAGATTTGGCTCCGGTAACTACTTAACACCAGGTGGGCCATGAGCTCGTCCACTCACAATATAAGCAATAAAAAAAAGTAAAAATATTAGTAAGCCGAAAATACGAACAAATATTCTTGAGCCCCGTCTCAAAGAAGACATTTTTTAACAAGATAATCAATACTATAATACAAACAGCACTTACATATGTGTGGCCTATAGAATATATTTCGTAGGCGATAAATTTGAGACAGACAATTTTTGTAGATTAGCATCACAAATTAAAATGTCTGTGAGAAATACATATAGGCACATCACTTTAATCGTCTTAACAATTCTCCTCTACAAAAATAGATTTAATATACCCGGATGTCGAATACGAAACATTCATTAGCAAAGACCGGAAAATCTAAACCTTTTGTTAGATATCAGGGTTCACAGACCAACGCAAATAAATTGCGCAAAGTCTGATATTTTCTATATTCATAGTGGTGTATTACGACAGGAGACTTTTACATTATTTATTAATTCCTTGGTGAAATGAGTCACGTACGTAATTACGTAGTTAGTAATTTCATACCTATATTGGTGCTAGGCGAATCTACCAAAGGTGATACTCTAGTCAAATTCCTCATCTTTTGCCGAACTGCTATTCAAGACTAGAGTTCCTTTACAATCCAAGTTAGAAGGAAGTTTGTCAAATCGTCTAGAAAACACCAGCCAAATGATTTCAGAGCCTTATTATGCGTAGTAAAAAGATTTCTTATTAAATACATTGTTGCTCACATAGTGTAATTTTTTGATGTATAAGTCGTTGAAGCTCACGGGTCATTTTGTGTAAAGTGGTTACCGGAGCCCATAGACAGTTAGAACGTAAATACCGCATAGACATCCACAACGTAAATGCGCCACCCACCTTGAGATGTAAGTTCTAAGGTCTCAAGTATGGTCACAACGGCTGCCCCACACTTGAAACCGAAACGCATTACTGCTTCACGGCAGAAATAGGCAGGGTGGTGGTACCCGTGTGGACTCACAAGAGGTCCTACCACCAGTAATATAAAAAGTAATAAAACAGTGAACATATAAACATGAGTGAACATATAAAAATACCTAAAAATAAGTTGTAACGTGCTTAATGTATAAACAATTCTAGCTAGTAAAAAAAATATAAATAATGTAAATAGATCGGGGATATTTTAAACAAATATCTTAAGAGCAAAATTTTGCTTTGTAAATAAAGCACTTGCTTATCAGTAAGATCATCATCCGCAGAATTGTTTTAATGTAGCACACGTATTTGAAGAAATCTACAATGGTGTATTGAAAATAAATTTGTATCTTTCCTATTTTGAAGCAGCTAAAATAAATTTTAAAATAAAGTCTCACCAACATTGTGTATTTAGACACAGAGTGTCTAAAACTAAAATTTGACAGCAAACTGACTTCAAACTACGCTTAAGATTTTAGTAGCGCTGGAAATTGCACTTAACAGACAGATGTGGGCATCTTCTCCTGTTTATTTTCTTTGTATTAATTATTGTTAGTAAATTTATATTAGTATTCGATTTCTTTGTATAATATTATATTAATACTACTTGTATTTAAAGTTCTATTTATCACTATAAATATATTAATCAGTGTCATAGAAAGTGCTACACAAAACACACGTATTTCAAATATCAAGCCACTCAAAACACAACCTTATCACCTCAACAACTAGTAACATAATTAGAAGTTAAAAAAAACTAAGACACTAAAAATTTTACACTGACTCCTTCGTCTCGGCAGATTCCTTCCACATTATTTAGACGGATTTATTTAGACGTAAGTTTTGATAAGAATTTCACTGTTACATTCGAGTTTTCGCAACGACAGTCCGACATGAATCTTCAAGCATGATGTAGCGGAACCACGTAATGAACAAAACAGAATATTTTTATTTTAAAATCCATTCTATATTCTATTCTATTCGGTTCAATCAATCATCGCGTGGTTTTAATCTGCGATGACGCCAACACAAGGAGAAACAGAATTTCCGCCCTTAAGTACGCTCTGTTGGTTTTATAAGGTAGTAATATCGATTCGTTTTTTTTTTTTTCAGGAGCAAAGAGAATTTAGGATCCTTTTATGTTTATTATTAAAGTATATTAAAAATAAACATTGACACAGCTGTGATAATTTATTGTGTTCTTAATAAAACGTTTGTTTGATAAAAGTCTTTATTAACGATCGTAACGGTTGTATTTCGTAGAAAAAAAAAACAACATTATTGAAATCGGGCTGGACCGATTTTATATTGTTCCATGAAGCGATTTCTTTTTAACGACGTCCCACAAACAGTAGAAACCTCTGATCATGAATTAAAAAAAAAACATCTAAATAAATTATCAGTCAAACGTAAAAATGCTTTCACCTTAATCGAACAGATATTAATAAAGAAATATTCGTTTACTAACAACCGACTCCTATACATTAAATTTAACGACAATTTTCCATTAACTAATCAACTGAAAGTATACATGTAATGACCTGAATCCAAAAGCATAAAGGAAAATCGTGTACAATTGCAGCGGGTGGTACCGAAAATTAGAAAGTGTCACAAGTGAATAAGACTTTAAATAGAACTTAATTACTGGTGGTAGGATCTCCTGTGAGTCCGCGCGGGTAGGTACCATCATCCTGCCTATTCCTGTCGTAAGGCAGTAATGCGTTTCGGTTTGAAGGGTAGGGCAGCTGTTGTATCTATACTTGAGACCTTAGAACTTATATCTCAAGCTGGGTGTCGCATTTACGTTGTAGATGTCTATGGGCTCCAGTAACCACTTAACACCAGGTGGGCTGTGAGCTCGTCCACCCAACTAAGCAATAAAAAAAAAGCTTTCTTCACACGAGGCCTGTGGAGAGTATTTGAAGGTAGGCAGTGACTTGGCTCTGTCCCCGGCATTGTTGACGACCGTGAGTGACGGTAACCACTTACCATCAGGTGGTCCGTATGCTCGTCTGCCTGCTCTGACAATAATTTTTTTTTTAACTAGAATGATTGTCAACCATATTTTTTTTTGGGTAGAATAGATACAACGTTTCAAGATTCATATTTTGAAAAGTAATAAATAGCTTAGACCTCGATTAACTCACGGCATTAGACGGTTGGACGACCTTAAGGTAAGATCAATTGTATTGTAGTGAGAGATCGCTTGGGACCTGGGTATACGGAGAGACTTTAATTCTCTTGATCTACATTTCGTAGTAATGCACGTGTGGCTATCCAGGTATGGAATCAACAGGAAGTATATTTTCATTAAGTTCTTATCTTGAGACTAGTCAGCAAGCAAATATCAAAGCTAGATGGTAATGAAATCGCGAACGATATGTTTAACAAACTCTGACGAATTTTACTGGTATTAAGAGTAAACAAATGATGTAGAATTTTACTAATAATTGACTTTGTGTAATGTTGTAATGTATTGCATTTCAGCAATATCCCTTATAGTCTAGAATGTATATGTATAATATTTATTAGTCTACTTAATAGATCTTCGCAGTCTAGACAATATATATTATATACATTACTGTACCATATTATAACTATTTAAAACAATTGATGATCAGACGAGCCGAACGAAGACACCATCCACGTGGACGTATCATTTCATTGTTTTTGTTGTTGACAATAGTTACTGTGTTTTTACTACTTTCATAATTACATATTTAGGAGTGGAATTGTGCATTTTAATATTTAGCAGCAAAATCTTTACTTCGAAGCTCGATTGATGTTAGATTGTAAGTTTAGGGATGTAATGATATTGAATACAGACTAATATAAGCACTATCATTACAGATATAGAAAATCTTACGTGCTAGATGTTCACATCAAATTTCCAAAGTAACCGGCTAAAAGTGACCAACTCTGAAATTAATTTCACTGACCCTTTGGTGGCTATGGCGTCTTAATCCGTTTAACTAATTCGGGTGCGTTATACAAAAGCCTCAGGCGATTGTGGCTGCAGACGGATTTCTTTGGCGATAATTAATGAATTTAATTTAGGTAAGAATTTTGAGGAGTTGCTGCTAACGCGTAGCTTTGTATTGAGCTGCTGATATTGAAGGGGAATTTTTAAATGACAGATCGCATTACGAACTAACTAGTTGAGGTCGTCGGTATATTTTAGTTTTGAGCCAAACGATGTCTATATACATAGAAGCCCAAGTTCGGGGTTGACGTTTTGTAGCTGAAATTGTGGTGTAAAGAACAGTGTACAGTGGTATCACCTGATGGTATCAGAATTCTACAGAGATACCACCATCCTAGCTAGTTTGGAAGATAGATACAGTCGTTGTCCATCCGATCGAGGCTTCATAAAATGCCCTAGACACGTCCTTACGGATCCATCAGATCCAATAACCTTTGCATTGGACGCCTTCAGCTCTAACACTAGGAGCAGGCTTAGGGGCCCCGGTAACCGTACTTGTCGAACTCGACAAAGAGGTCGACGTGCAACCTAACCCATGCATCAGCCCGCTGAGTTTCTCGCCGGACCTTCTCAGCGGGTCGCGATTTCGATCCGGTAGTAGATTCATTCGCGAAGCAATTGCTCTTGAGTTGTTAGGTCTCCTTCGGAGGCGCTCGGGCAATTGTTAGCAAATCCCACCCCTCCTGGCTGAGCATTTGCTCGCCCACCTGTCTTTGTGAAACTGGAAAGGCCTTCGGGCCACCAGTAATTTTTCAATCATAATTAAAAAAAAGCTTCATAAAATCACTCACGTCATGAAATCTGTACGATCTGATGAGCCACTGTACATTTTTAAATTAATATCCAAATGCATATATGTAATTATCCAAAAATGTTCTTGTTGTGAGATACACTATACTATTCAATTTATAATATTGAAAAAAATGGGCATCCATTCTTGTACCTACACTGACAATTCTCATGTCGGTTTAGAAGTAAAAAGCGTTTATTACTTAACAATACATAAATTACAGCCGTATCACAATAACGTGGCTCCGGTCACGCAAACGCAAATACGGCTTACCTACTTGTTTATGTTAGTAAGCTAATGTAGACACTTACCGCTTTAGAAAGCCCTACTTCAGAGCGCACTGTATTTAGGCTGGTTTTAAGTTTGAATAGACATAGGCTGAACTTCAGCTTGCGAAGCAGATACTTTTGAGTTGTTTCTTTATTGCTTAGATGGGTGGACGAGCTCACAGCCCACCTGGTATTAAGTGGATACTGGAGCCCATAGACATCTACAACGTAAATGCGCAATCCACCTTGAGATATAAGTTCTAAGATCTCAGTATAGTTACAACGGCTGCCCCACCCTTCAAACCGAAACGCATTACTGTTTCACGGCAGAAATGGAAGGGTAGCGGTACCTACCCATGCGGACTCACAAGAGGTTCTACCGCCAGTCTCCCTTAGGAGTTAGGTCTCCCTTGGAGGGTGGCTCGGGTAGCTGTTAGCAAATCGCGTCCTTTCTGGCTCAGCCCTTGCTCGTCCATCCGTCCTTGTGAAACTGGAAAGGCCTCAGGGCCACCAGTAAAACGTCAATCATAAAAAAACTTCAGCTTATAGTATAAAGAAGATTTCTGGCGTCGAAACAAGAATGAAGTACAATTCTAAATTGAACAAAATTGGCACCGTTTAAAGAATGGCTCCTTATAACGCTAATCCCGTTCTTTTCGCAGATGGAAAGTGGTGCATAGTAGTTAAGCTTTCGACTGCAACTCTTCTCAATCTCTTTCTAAGCGCGATTTTAGCTTTTATTATCTCTCACTTTGCGTGGAGAGAAAGAGAAGTTTAAATTCCTGAGCTCTTGTCGTCTGATAAAATTACTCGGGATCAAATAAATTAATTTCCTTGGGACTTACTAGAGCCTCAGTGCAAAGACTTTTCTGTGGTCACTTCTGTGATTCTTGGTTACACCTTTTTTACAGTATGAGTGATGAATGGCAATTACCTGAATAAACGGTTAAGTGAACAGAAAACTGTTCATATTTAATATACTAAGCAAATATTGTTTATTTTGTAAGTACTGGTTTCGTGAAATCACAATGCAAAGAAGACAGCTGGGATCGCCCCCCGTATTCATTTCAGGTCGTTCGTTCCACTCGTCAATTGACTTTAATTGCATACATTGCGTACAAGCGTATACATTAATGTTTCAAATCTGTTTTGAGAGCACTATTGCATCAGAAACGACCGAAATTTACACCTTTGCATATTACCTATTACATTAGGATTTCAGGGAAGGATATTTGCAGTGACATCATTGTGGAGCGATAGTGGTTTTAACAAATGGCTAGGTCCGCAACATTTCGCAGTATATCCAAAGTGGCACATGGCTCGATTTCAGTAGTTATTTTATAGCATTAGACGGGGTATCTTGAGACATAAGCGGTCCCTGAAGCTAGAACGCAAGATTGCATCGCGATCGATTTACGTAGGGCAGTGGTACGTACGCTCGCACTCACGATATAACCTGCCATCGGCAAATTTGTGTAAACAGATCAGGGCCCGAAACTGTGATACTTTAAGACAAATATTTTTTTTTGTATGGAAACTAGCGACATCTTGTAGCGGATGCCCTAACATATATGCTGTTAAAGATAAAGCATTTCATTATAGTTTAACTAAACACATAAAAAAAAATCATACAAGTCTTTATTTGTTATAGACAAATTGATTAAATTTTATCAATTTGTGGTTTCTAAAAATTTTCAAAATCCTTCATTAATAATAAAATATAGGATAGGTAATATATTACTACCATCAACAGGAGCAATGAGAAAACTAAGCAAAGCAAAGCCATCTAGTGGCCGACGCCCGTAAACATTTGTGTTGAGTTTTTTTATTTATTGCCCTTGTAGGCACACGAGCATACGACCCACCTGATGGTGAGTGGTTACCGTCGCCCATGGACTTCAGCAATGCCAGGGGCAGAGCCAAGCCGCTGCCTACCGCTACAAGTGCTTGAGTTGCTTATCTATAAGTAATTTATGTGTATTATCTATGAAATAGATGACTCACAACAAAGGCCTGTTTTTCGTGATATGAATTTATAAAAAGCTATACAGGGGCCTTGTCACGCACGTGCAGTGCGCTCCATCTCGTTAGTTCGTGTAGATGTGTATGTATGTCAGTAGACTGGAGACCTTTTGAATGCCAATAGGCCTATCAATTGATATAATATTTATTCTTACATAATTCGTGCATTGCGTGTTTTATAGGTGTACTTACATCGGTCGGTTGTAGGGTGTGTAACGGTGGGCCCACATTGATGGGTATTGCTATTATACCAATTTTATCATATGTTCCTGTATGAATGACAAATTTGATTAGGCGACTTAATGCGTTTTTTATTGCTTAGACGGACCGTTTTCCATCTGATGTTAAGTGCTTACCGGGGCTCAGATATTACAATCTGCAGGCCACTCACATCGAGACACGAGTTAGAAAACTCAATTGTATAGTGGAACGGCTGCTCCGCCCTTCAAACCAGCAGGCATGAGTTAGTTACCAGGATTGCGGACTTGTAAAGGGCTCTGCCACCAACAATCACGGAAATAATATAATTTTTGTGGCTCAGATTTTTATTACATGATGTTTTTTTTTTTTTTTTCTTAGGTTGCTGGACGGTCTCACGGCCCACCTGATGTTTACCAGACCCCATAGACATCTACAGCGTAAATGCCGCTACCCACCTTGAGATATGAGTTCTAAGGTCTCAGTTTGTGCAACACAATGGCTGACCCACCCTTCAAACCGAAATTCAGAGTAAAAGTCGTGTTGAATACGTGGGTTACCATAGAAAAAATACTTTTTGTCTGCGTGTCTTGGACAGTAACACCTTTAGGCTGCGAAGACTCCTTTAAGGTTCACGTTGTGAGAATGTGTATAACACTTTGGTGCGTAATTTTAGATGAGTTTCGCCTAGTAGACATGGATTTAACTTAATTTCTTTATCGATTATTTGAGTATTTTACTGGGGTAGAACGTCTTGTGAGTCCGTACGCGTAGGTACCACCACCCTGTCTATTTCTGCCGTGAATGCGTTTCAGTTTGAAGGGCGGGGCAGCCGTTGTACTGTTAAAAGTGAGACCTTAGAACTCATGTCCCAAGGTGGGTAGCGGCATTTACGTTATAGATATCTATAGGCTCCGGTAATCCCTCAACACTGGGTGGGCCGTTAACTAGTCCACCCATCTTAGCAATAAATAAAAATGCAACACTGCGCTGCAAAACTGCAGACTTGTAAATGTTGGTTATTCTTGACGTTCGCACTGTGCGTCTTAAGCCTGACCGATATGCATCCCTTTGTCCTGTGTATGAGAGACCATAGCCACAGTTTAGTGTATTAGGTTACACTTTACAGGTCTTGGGTACCGGTTCGGTATATTGTATCGTCCATAAAATAATTTTTTAGACGCACGCCTAAATATGTTGGCAATGTGTCAGGGACTCCCTTGATTTACGACTGGAATACTGGACCCCGTTGCAATATGGTTTTGGTTTGATGTAACGATGATTTGAAACTTTAAGCTGTTCTCCCTTAAAATGTCGTTTACGTCTGTAATTTATCTGAAGGTGTCGAGTGGCACAAATGTCTTGAGCCCTTGGCTACAAAGGCAGATAATAGACCCTGGTGATAATGGGATTCACCATTCAAGCATATACACAGACTATAATTAACGGTATCATCAGAATACCTGATGATCGATCTAAGGAATCGACTCAATAATTCTGTTCTAATTCGATTGTTTAAGTTATTTTCTTATGAATGGAATTCAAATTGTTTCATACAATGTCAACACGCATTTTGTACTTGAGTAAACTTTAACGTCATATAAATTATTCAAACACAAAAGACGGTGGTTCCGCATAACGGTTTTAGCATAATACCGAAATTACATTTCGCGAAAGATAAATAGGACTCGTTCGTCATGACGTCTGCACAGCCACAGTCTTCTGGGGACATCTCTCATTGCGACACATGGAAACGAGCACGAATATTTCGTATATTCGCTTCGAGATCCAATAGAGTACGATGCGTTTCTTAATTTAATAGTGTATCAAATACAGTTGCCAATTTAAATTATACTCCAGCTATATAATCTTAGAGTAAAACTGGCAACTTTATTAAATTCACAGTAGCTCTATTAAGTTCACGTAAAAAAGAACAAATATGCAGTAGTTTTTATTATTAGTAAATGATTTATAAGAAAGCAGTTTTTTTTTTCTTTTTTTTATTATTGCCCTTGTGGACAGACGAGCATACGGCCCACTTGATTGTGAGTGGTTACCGTCGCCCAAGGACTTCAGCAATGCCAGGGGCAAAGCCAAGTCGCTGCCTACCGCTTAATACTCTCCACAAGCCTCTTTTAAATAAGGACATGTCATAGCGCTCGGGAAACACCGTGGAGGGGAGCTCATTCCATAGCCGGATTGTACGTGGCAAAAAAGACCTCTGGAAACGCACTGTCGATGAACGCAGCGGTTCCAGATAATATGGATGAACTCTGTTCCGATGGCGGGAGTTGCGATGGTAAAAAGAAGATGAGGGGATCATCTCAAACAATTCCTCAGAGCTCTCCCCATGGAACATACGGTACAAAATACAGAGGGATTTTACAAATTGCATTACAATTGAGTCGATTTTTCCTGAATTACGATATTTCTGGATTGTTCTATCTGTAACAGAAACATATTTTCGTTTAAACAAAGACACAACTACCCGAAGTGCCGATACAAATTGTGTTTTAAAACAAGCTGATGCGGCCGTGTGTCTTCCCCTCGTGTGCGTGGTGACATTAACAAATTCGTGACGTCATTCTGTGCCTGTTTATGATCTCATTTAGCAAGTTGTCGTCACGCTCGCGAGTAAAGTTACGAGGCGAAAGATCGATTTGTATAAAGTTGAAATTCATAATTACTTCAATATTATACACAGCAAAATACTTTAAGGTTTAATTTTTTATGAAGCCCACAAACATGACGTGAATAAAATCGTTAATCTCGAGTTTAACCTTATTTTGCTGGTAAAGATATGTGATTAGAAACCATCTGATGTTAAATGTTTCACAAACCATAAATATGACAACGTAAAAGTCGTTAGTAGCCTTGAAACTAGATCTATTATATACTATAATTATATTTATTTTATATCACTCATCATTATCCTGCCCTTCTCCCAGTTACCTGGGGTCGGCGCAACATGTTTTCTCCTTCCATACTTTTCTATCATATACCATTTCTTCGCTCACTTCCCTCTTACCCATATCGTCTTTCACGCAATCCATCCATTTCTTCTTAGGTCTACCTCTTCCTCTATATCCTTCCACATTCATAGTTAACATTTTCTTACTAACCTTATTTTCATTTCGTCTCATCACATGTCCATACCATCCCAAACGCACACTTCTCAGCTTCTCTGTCACAGGTGCCACTTTCAGACTTCCTCTAACATATTCATTCCGTATTCTATCCATTCTCGTTACTCCACACATCCATCGCAACATTCGCATCTCTGCTGCAGCAACACACATATAACACAGTATATATGTATAAATGTTTTTATTGTACTTGTAGGCAGACGAGCACACGGCCCACCTGATGGTGGTTACCGTCGCCCATGGACTTCAGCAATGCCAGGGACAGAGACAAGCCACTGCCTAGCTTTCCTACTCTTTACATTGGAATGCATGACAACTTCGCGGCAGATTAGGTACCTCTCCTTTCGGTCTCCCTCCCATTATACCACACGCACAATCATAGACACTACCCCGTAGTAATAATATAGCGAAAACTATCCACCGTCATTTTAAATAAATAATCGTCGCTAGAGACACAGAGAGTACAATAATTAAATACCGATGGAAAGACTTATAATCGCTATGTAATTAGTTAATGACACTCATTCGTGAAAATTGCGTTATATTAAGCGACGCTATGTCATAAAACAATAAAATGTTCGTTTCTTTTTTGAAGAGCAAATTTTAGAAGAAGAAGAAGGGTCGTCGTACCCCCTTTCGGGGGCACGGAACGGGCCTCGGGGCAATCCCCACTGCCCGGGACGAAGCTCCCTGCCACATAGGGCAGGGGTGATATGGACGCAGGACGAGATGGGAGGGGACTGTTCGCAGCGTGCTCGGCACACTCACATCGACAAAATAAATAAATACTTAAATATAATACGATGGGCTTGTTGTTTTCCTGGGTGGAGTGATGCCCGCGGAGGAGTCGCCCCGGCGCCGGCTGCTGGGGCCCGCCACCGGCCCCATGCCGCGGCCCCACCTCTACAAGTAAGAGGGGGAGCCGCGGCACTGGTTTGGCGCTCACCCGCTAGGGGCTCCCCAGAAGGGGAAGACCGTCGCGGGGAGGGACCGACGTAAATCACTCCCCTTAAGGGGGAGTGGTTCACCCTAACGGGTGATAGAAATGGGTCCCCATAGGGGGGCACCCCAACAGTGTGGGGGGAAATGAAGAGTGTGGACAGCTCAGTCCCATGGGGGCACTCATTATGAGCACTCCCATATCACTCCGGTTAAGCCGACTATCTTACCATAGCCGGGGGTTCCAGTAGCTCCCTTGGTAGCGCCCTACCATCAGGTGGTCTGGCGTGCAAGGGAGCTATATTGTGGAGATGCTCGTGGGGTCCACCGTCAGCCCGCTCGTACATATTACGAGCTAGCCTCCGAATGAACTCCTCGAGCGACTCCACATCTAATCGCCCGATCCCGGGCGATTACGTCATTTCTGACGTAACGCCCTGCTCCGACTATCGTGCGAAGAGCCAGATTCTGCTGGGCCTGTAACTTCACCCGCATGATCTGCGGGATGAGGTGATACCAGGCCGCAGCTGCGTACGTGATACGGGAACGAACATACGTCTTGTAAATGCCGAGTCTAGTCCTGGTCGGCAACCTGGAGGCCAACACCGGCCGGAGGAGAAACCTCGCATAGCGGGCGGCCGCCAACGCCGACTTGGCGTGGGCGGTCATCCTCAAACTCCGGTCGATACTGACTCCCAGGTATCGGACACTGGGCCCAAACTCGACATTGACTCCACGAAGACTGAGCTGTCCTGGGACGACTCTTGTGCGGACCGGACCGAAGAGGATCGCCGCGGTCTTCCCCACGTTGACCGCGACCCTCCATCGGTCCAGCCACTGGGGCAGTAGGTCCAACAGCCTCTGCATCCTCGAAATGGCCGCAGAGGGGAAATTAGAGGACGAGAAGTAGGCGCTGTCGTCGGCAAACAGCGCCAACTTCACGTCGGCTTCCCACGCTTGGAGGTTGCCCTCAAGCGTGGGAATGTCGTTGGTGTAGAGAGCGTAGAGGACTGGTGCCAGGACGCTTCCCTGGGGAACTCCGGCCGTGACTGGGCGCACCGACGACTTTGCGCCCTCGACCGCGACAAGGAAGGATCTTCCCTCCAGGTACGACCCCAGCAGTCGCACATAGGCGTGCTGGAGGTCCGTGTTCTGCAACAGCTTGTGGATCAGTCCCGCATGCCAGACACGGTCGAAGGCCTTCTCGATATCGAGAAAGACTGCGGCCGTGTACTGGCGCGCGTTGGACCGATCCGCCAAGTGGTGCATAACGCGGACCAATTGCAGCGTTGTCGAGTGACCGCTGCGAAACCCGAATTGCTCGGGTCTGAGAAGGATGTGCGGCGACACCCTTCTCAGCAGCAGCCGCTCGAACAACTTGCCCATATGCGACAGCAGAGTGATCGGACGATAACTGGAGGGATTTCTCCTATCCTTGCCGGGTTTGGGCAGGGCAATAACCTTGCCCAATTTCCAAATTCCCGGGAAGTGTCCTGTGGACAGAATGGAATTGAACAGTCGTGTCATGAATGACACGACCGTTTCGGGGAAGTGGAAAAATGCGAGGGAGGGAATACCGTCCTCGCCCGGCGCCTTGCGCCTCTTCATCCGCTTGATGGAGAGGCGCAATTCACTGGGAGTGATGAAATCACCATCTCCCAACGGTGGTACCGGGGAGGAGAGTAGGCGTGCTACGCTCTCTTCCACCGATTGGTGGAATGCGGCCTCTGAGGGTGCAGAGTTATTTGGAGCGAACTGCCACTCCAGCATTACGGCCAGGACATCGGCGCGGGCCTGAGCCAAGAAGCATCGGTTGCCCCTCTCGTCCACGAGTGGACAAGTCGGGGCAGGCCGATTTGAGAGCTGGCGGCAAAGTCGGTGGAGGGACACGGACGAGGGGTCCTCACGGGCCTCCTCGATCCGTTCCTCCCACGCATAGCCCCGATAGGAGCTAATCTTCGCCGCCAACTCCGCTTCCAGCTCATTAAGCTCGCGCTTGATCCTGGGACAACGAGTTGTCGCCCAGAGCCTCCTCAGGCCCCTCTTCCGGCGAATAATCGCTTTCAGATGGGCCGGGAGTATACCTCTGGGCCCGCCGCTGGGCACAAGAGTCGTCGCCTGGTCGATCGCTCCCCTGATGGAGTCGACAAGGCGGACTGCCGCGTCGTCGACCCCCTCAGGGGTGTTGGGGTCCTGAATTACGGGAAGGTCGACTAGGCGTCTCTTAAAGAGCTCCCAGTCGACCTTCGGTCGTAGGGGCGAGGTCGCAACCCGGGTCAGCCCCATTCCCACTGTGACCAGGATAGGGAGATGGGGGGTACCCAGGTCGTACAGTGCTTCAATAGTTAAGGGGCACCGTAACCCCTTGTGAACGCACACATCCAACACGTCGGGCTGGAGTTGCGCGGCGGTCGGAATGTGCGTGGGTTCGTCGGGGCCGACCACAGAGTAGTCGCCCCTAGAGCAAATTTTAGCAAGTGTCATTTGGGCCTCACCTTTCGTCTCGCAGTTACGAGCTTTCTACACCGATTACCGTCTGTCTTGTAATTTATCGGAGGTTGAAATTATTGTTGCATGTTTCCTTAATTCGTCCGTAGCCGTGTCAATTGTTACAACACTAGGGTGTATTTGGCCCGGCCAGGTACCATTTTCTTACTTATTTCTGTATAATAGCGGAACTAAAATAATCCACTGAGTTTTTTGTCGAATCTTCTCAGTGGATCGCTATTCTGATCCGTTGGTAGATTCTGTGAAGCACTGCTCTTCTTACTAGGGCCAGTGTTAGTAAATTCTTTCAGGTTGAACTTCTTGATCTCGTCCACCAGTCAGGGTGAAGTCAAATAACGCCCCCGAGCTACTGGTTTTTGTTTTTATTGAATAGATGGGTGGACGAGCTCACAGCCCACCTGGTGTTAAGTGGTTATTGGAGCCCATAGACATCTACAACGTAAATGCGCCACCCACCTTGAGATATAAGTTCTTAGGTCTCAAGTATAGTTACAACGGCTGCGCCACCCTTCAAACCGAAACGCATTACTGCTTCACGGCAGAAATAGGCAGGGTGGTGGTACCTACCTACCCGTGCGGACTTCCAAGAGGTTCTACCACTAGTACTAAAACAGGCAAACAAATTTGAGTTTTGAGGGTTCCGATAGTACCGTAAAGGGAAACCATAAGCTCGCCTGCTGATCACAAAATATCGACGCATTTTTCGTTCCATTCTTTTCAGTTTTTGACAATATAAATTTAATTTTCACTCAACTGTAAACGGTCTACATGCTCGAAGAGTACATGCTAAAAATACGGAAAGAAATATAGCTTGCCGTTAGTCATCATAGCATAGCGTCTTCCCAGTGTATCCGTATGAAGCCAGGATAACACGAACCTGCCCCAAGGGCCTGCTGAGTGATTACCGCAAGCCTGTTTACGCTGAGGCAAACACGACTCAGAGTATAAACTTAATTTGAAGTTACAAGTGAAACATTACTTCGTGTCACTACGGAGTTGAAATATTTTGACGTGTTCTTAAGTGTCTGGGGGTATCATTAAATGGCAAGTGTGATTGGGACATCTTAATGTGAATACAATCACTTGTATTATTCACCTTCGAACCAGAACGCATCGGTTATACATACCGGTGTGTGTTTAAAATTAGTACTTAAATTCAGTAATTTAATGAAAGTCCATTGGTACCTAAGTTAAAAATAATTTATCAGTGTGCTGTCTTGTTAATTTTAAATTAAACAAGTCCTGTCTGTGTTATTTAAGCACTGTGTAATTAAACTTGAGTCACATGGCACTTTGCCAAAAACGAGATAAAGCGGTGTAGCTTCTAGACCACACTTACGGCCTGGCCACGGGGATCGGCGGTGCGAACAGCGAAGCGGTGGACGAGGCGACCATTCGCGCAGCACCGTTTGCAGGCCACGGGTACTCACGTTCGCCGCCGCGACTAGTAAGGAAGTCCGACAGCGAAATGTCTATATCGAAATTATCTCGATATTGCTTACAAATTAATAGTTTTTTGGTTCAGGACCTATTATTTGGAAAAGATTGTGAAGTACATGATTTGAATAAGAATCGGAGTGTACCTATAGATGGAGAATTCCACAAGAAGTACGAGAAATACTTTGGGTGGCTAGACTTCCAAATAGCTGGTCTAGCTAGTATTTCAGCTATTTTTTTTTTATTGCTTAGATGGGTGGACGAGCTCACAGCCCACCTTGTGTTAAGTGGTTACTGGCACATAGACATCCACAACGTAAATGCGCCACCCACCTTGAGATATAAGTTCTAAGGTCTCAAGTATAGTTATAATGGCTGCCTCACCCTTCAAACCGAAACGCATTACTACTTCACGGCAGAAATAGGCAGGGTGGTAGTACCCACCCGTGTGGACTCACAAGAGGTCCTACCACCAGTAATTACGCAAATTATAATTTTGAGGATTTCATTTTTATTACACGATGTTATTCCTTCACCGTGGAAATCAATCGTGAACATTTGTTGAGTACGTATTTCATTACAAAAATTGGTACCCGCCTGATATTCGAACACCGGTGCATCGCTCAACACGATTGCACCGGACGTCCGTTAGGCCACGACGACTTTAAAAATATAAAATAAAAAATAAATAAAAAATATAAAAATTTCGGTTTTAATTTTTCGCGGCGAAAACAACTAAACTCATTTAATCACTGTACTATTCGCCGCGACTACCGCTCGACTCCGTGGCTCGCGCCGTCCGTATTCATGCATTTGTTTTGCTCGCCCGCCGCATCGCGCGATTCGCTCGGTACATTTCGCCGGTCGCTTCGCCGGTCGCCCGTGCGCGTGGCTTGTTAGGTACATTTCTATGCTCTTATTTTAGTCGCTAGACGCTTCGCCGTTCGCACCGCGCGAATATTCGTATCGGCGAATGTCCCGTGGCCAGGCTGTTACAGATGTTGCAAACTTCCGGTGTCATATCGGATTAAGGAATATCATTTCCCCGAGCTTTCATAAAATAAATTCTCGGAAATTGTAAAAAAAATATGTTACATTTTTTTCCGTCCGCGTTTCAAATTTAGGTATAACATTATTACGTCTCGACATAGCGTCCTCTTTATGTGTGTAGTCGTTTCAACACAGCGATGGGACAGCCCTGCCCCAAGGGCCCGTTGAGTGTTTACGCTAAGCCGCTGTTTACTTGAAGTGTAAACCTGATTTCGTGTTATTTATAAGTAAAAACATAGGTTTTTAGAAGCTCCACACGTATGTATGTTTTTTTTTTTTTTTATTGCTTAGCTGTGTGGACGAGCTCACAGCCCACCTGATGTTAAGTGGTTACTGGAGCCCATAGACATCTACAACGTAAATGCGCCACACACCTTGAGATATAGTTCTAAGGTCTCAGTATAGTCACAACGGCTGCCCCACCCTTCAAACCGAAACGCATTACTGCTTCACGGCAGAAATAGGCGGGGCGGTGGTACCTACCCGTGCGGACTCACAAGAGGTCCTACCACCAGTAATTACGCAAATTATAATTTTTGTAAATTATGTATGTATGTAAATAAGATAATTTACTCGTTGTTTGTAATTTGTACAGTCTCATTTTGTGGAGACGATTCAAAACTAATTTTTAGTTCGTACAGTTAGATCATTTTCACGACCGATTGTCCAATCGCCATTAGTAAAATGGAAGAGACCGTAAATGCGTTAAGTACCTTGTGATAAAAAATGAATACAGTAGCACTTTCTTATAGATTTATGGTCCTTTACCAAATGTATTTGTGAACGACAATGTAAACTTAAGTCCTGTCAAGTTTGAATTATATTTTAACATCAATGGAGTCCCGTCAGATATCAAATCTCTAACGTAAGCCGGAACAGTCTCAAAACGGATACGCCGGAACGAGATATTGCTTTGTTTCAAGTATAGGACGGAAGCTGAAGAAGATAATCTCTTACGTTGGTGTAACATCAATCAATCATCGTCATTTTGCATTATTCTCTGTATTAGTCACCAATTCATAGTAACTGAAATCAGTGAGTGGGTAAACACTATTTAATTTTTGGCCCAATATTATATACTCAACTCCTCTAAAATTTATCTTGAAACTATATACACTACGAGCTTTTTGTTGTTAAAATTGATTCCTTAAACTAGTTAATAGTAAGAAACAATTAAAATAAAAGGAAGTTGTATATTTCTATACTATTAAATATATTTTGATTACTATTCTCTGTATAATGTATTATTATATATATGTATATACATGTAAAGAAAAACCTTCACAATTTAAAACCTTTAAAAACTCTTTAGTTTAAAAAAAAAAAAGATTTTTCTTAGACGGGATTATTCACCTGTCTGTCATTGAGTAAAATGAGAGTTCAGTTTTGTACAATATATTAATTAATGTTTTTATTAATTTTAAAAGAGATTTAGGGCTTTTAATGTTGTTTTCTTATTATATTAAAGAAAACGCAATTAAGTACTCATTCATTCTGGAGTATTCCATATCATTGTATACATTATTATTTGGATCTTGATTGTTTCCCGACTCTATGATACTCGAATATTATGATATTCGATTTTATTAAATATGCCACATCTTAAATGTGAGACGGCTTATTGGATTGTACTGTCGCATATTTGGGCATTAGCTCTGCGGATAAACTATTCTCAATTAATCAAGTAATTAAAATTACTTTTCCAGTTTAATGTTGAGTTTATTTATTATTTTCATTTCATTATTTCATTAGGCTTAAAGTCGATTTATGTATTTTTAGGCCGTTCTCAGATGTTCCTCACCACGCTCTCTGTCTTCATTCAGATCGTCTCTTTAAATTTACGTATCATCATCAATAAAGGCAGCTAATATGTATGATATGATATGACATATGTGATATGTATCGTATATGTACGTGACCGAAGTTTTCAATTTTTTTTTCTGTTTGGTGATTAGTATTTTTATTTTTATTGCTTAAATGAATGGATGAGCTCACTGCCCACTTGGTGTTAAGTGGTTACTGGAGCCCATACACATCTACAACGTAAATGCGCTACCCATCCTGAGATAAAGTTCTAGGGTCTCAAGTATAGTTACAACGGCTGCCCTACCCTTCAAACCGAGGCGCATTACTGCTTCATGGCAGAAATAGGCAGGGTGGTGGTACCTAACCGCGCGGACTCACAAGAGGTCCTACCACCAGTGATTACGCAAATTATAATTTTGCGGGTTTGGTTTTTATTACACGATGTTATTCCTTCACCGTGGTAACTCATGATTCTAAATATCTATCCAGATCAATCAATAGCAAATAAACAATTTCAAAACATTTCATCTTTGATGTTCAGTGGCATTTCCTACGCTGTAATTAGCTGCCAAAGTCATCTATAACGACGAAACCGGAGTATTAGCCGACCGCCGAAACTTCGATAGCAAGTTATGAGTTATTTTAGTATAATTAAAGCTAACAACTTCGTTCTGGGTTATTCCTCGAAACACGTTTATTCACTGCTGTTACTAAATTGCTATTCAGTTTCTGGTTTCGATTCTAATCGAAGTTGGCATTGCATGACGTATATGATGTAATGTACTGTTATCGAGCAACACTTCCGGTCTCACATAATAAATTATTTACGAACTATAGTTAAGGTACACCCAAACGATTAGAAAATATATAGAACTTATTATTGTCTTTTAATTAGTAATTTCATAATGAAGTTCATTCATATTTCTTTATACTTATAATATTTTATTGGCGCCTTCCGCTTGACAGCTTCCGGCGCAATAAAACTTAATGTTATTTATGTTACATAATTCAATATTATTTCACTGGTGGTAGGACCTCTTGGGAGTCCGCACGGGTAGGTACCACCACCCCGACTATTTCCGCCGTGAAGCAGTAATGCGTTTCGGTTCGAAGGGTGGGGTAGCCGTTGTAACTATACTGAGATCTTAGAACTTAAATCTCGAGGTGGGTGGCGCATCTACGTTGTAGATGTCTATGCTCCAGTAACCACTTAACACCAGGTGGGCTGTGAGCTCGTCCATCCATCTAAGCAATAAAAAAAATTATTAAATAATAATTATACGTAAATCATCAGCAGAATAATTAAGATACACAATACTTAATATTACCTACTAAGTTTGTATTAAAATAAGTCAAGATGATTGTATAAATACCGGCGGTTAGTATATCTCGGTTGCATTCGTATTCTATCCGCCGTAGCGTATATTAAAGAGAATATATTACTTCGTGTGGATGTAAAGTATCTCAATTGTCGTCGCCACCCTGAGGATTCTTTAATAGTACAGATAGTTTTATAGATTAACTCTGAGTGAAGTGGTCACAGCTTAATTGGAGTTAGACGTTTTCTGGCATCTGAGGATGATCTACTTGTCAACAATGTCGTTCCTTATCTTGACATAAGCAATTAAAGTCTTAATTATTTTGATGTAAAGTTTTCCTTACTCGCTGAACTAGCGTTCAATCGCAATGAACAAGCAATAACAATTGTGTCTATAAAACAGGAACATTAAGTATCATCTTCGTTCCCGGAAGGAGAACATGCAGGGAGACGCAAAATTTATTCCCATATTCGATGGCTCTAACTTGCACGTGCAATTGGCAAAATTCAACCTTGGAACAACAACGTGGGTCCAAATTGCGTTTCTAAACATTAGGATTGTCACGTTTTGTCCGTGATGTCTGGAATGAACGCAGGTTGTTTGTTGTCTTCTCTTATTCTTCTTTAAATATGATTCGATAAGAGTATTCCGAGAACCGTTCACGAAACTGAAACGCCAGTGTACTTACTACCTCCATTTGAATAGAAATAGATTTATTTAGTTCATACTTTAAGGACATCCAATCTAAAGCAAAAGCAATTGAATTGTAAACGCCTGTACTTTTGCCTTTAACGACGCGCATCAACTGATTATAAATGTTAAGTTTCTTGCAGTGTAAGAAGCACCAGGAAATTTAGATGTTTCTTTGGTATTTTTTTTTGTACTTTAGTATTTAGCAGTATTCACAAGTCTCAGTTTTGAAGTACGCTTTCGTCACTTACCACATTATATAATTTATCACCGAAAAGCCATTAGTTAAAATATACATAATCGCACTCAAATTATGTATAATTTGAGTAATTTTGTTCACTAATTACAGTAGGTAACAAATGTCGACCGACTGTTTTTGTTTACGATAATTATTGGTGGTTTGGTAATTGTAGTTGGGTAAGTAACATGAGATTTTAAATAAAAAAAAGTTTATTGACGCAATTAAACAGACTAGAGGTCCCGCAGTAGTCGAAATTCGACTATAATTAATTGGAATTGTAATTTGTAAGTTTGTACACTATTATGACTGTATTTTATACTTCTATAATCACAAATTTCGCCGAGACTACACTATAAAAAGTATTAAGAAAGACAAACAATATTTAATCTATTCTCAATTTGACAATAGACGTCAAGAACAAAAGTTTGAGAATAAATAGTATGCATGCGTGTGTGCGTCAAATACATGGAATGTAGTGTGTGTAATGTTTTCTTTATTGATTTAATTACTTTAAGTTATTTAAAAAAAATATTAACATTGTGCACTTCCTTCTCTATATTCTCTATAAGTGTGGAAAATTTCATACTCCTCCGTCCGCGCAATTTTCGTAAAAAAGGATACAAAGTTTTTGCTTCACGTATTAATATATAGATAAGAAGAAAAATTACTTCGGACTTCTATAATAATATTTACAATAAAATTTTGCGATTGTTGTTTGATAAGGTCACCGTGAACATGTTTAAGTATATATTTTTCGAAATTTTGGAATCCGCTGCATGATTTAAATGCCGGCATAGTCGCAATGCTTCCGTTGACTTTCCCTAAATAACAATCTGAGTAGGCGAACGACACATTGTGGGGTTGGTTGGTGTCTTCGCTCTGAAGTGGAGAATATTTAACCGAAATCATCTTAATTTTAAAGCCTTAAGGATGGCGTCTCTGGCAAATCGAACAACAAATTTAATTAAGCTATCTAATTAATCTGAGGTGGATACTGGTGGTGCAAAAATCCACTTTAAAATTATATCCAAAAAATATTCTCCAGCAACAAATTTTATTCGCTCAAAAAGAATGGTACATAACGTGAAATTTGTTCAAACATACTCACAGTTCTTTTAGTCAGCTAGGGGTATATTGAAACTCTTGGTAACAGAGACGTCAGGTGCACCTAAGAGTAGGCGGGTTGTAAAAGAGCTGTCTAAGTAAGGCAAAGTAAATAAATAAAAAATACATTACGCACAATCCCGCTGAGTCTTTTCGCCGATTCTTTAAGGCGTTTTCTTGTTGATTCTTTCTAATGCCTCGGATAAATCGATCGTAAAATTCTTAGTACTGTCAACATTAGACATGTTTGAACGTACTGAATGAGAAAGAAACGATAATTTCGGAGAAAGTACTAAAAATAATGAAATCAGCAAATTTTTGATAAAGAAAATGTTTCTTCATTACACTCTATAGATGTAATGTACATATTTTAATTCTTTTAAATTTCTTGAGGTAAGTAATATAATATTCTAGAAGAATAACTATACATATTTACTTAATACATCCTCAGGAATTACTTTCACGTGGAAGGGACAACTCGACGTAATAAAAATCTAAATTTACGTAACAACTGATTGTAGGCATCTTCTGAGCTTACACTGGTGGGTACCATCACCCTTCCTATTTCACTCGCGAAGCAGTAAAGAGGCACCGGTATTGGAATCCCGCAGGTGGGTACCAATTTTTCTAATGAAATACGTACTTAACAAATGTTCACGATTTACTTCCACGGTTAAGGAACTACATTGTGTAATAAAAATCGGTAGTTTGAGGGGCGGGGCAACCGTTGTACTGCTAAAAGTGAGACCTTAGAACACATGTCTCAAGGCGGTTTTTTTTATTGCCCTTGTAGGCAGACGAGCATACGGCCCACCTGATGGTGAATGGCTACCGTCGCCCATGGACTTCGGCAATGCCAGGGACAGAATCGAGCCGCTGCCTACCGCAAATTATATTTATTTTCAAATTATATATAAATTGCATTCAAATTATGTACAATAATTTAAATACAACGATTTATATTAGAGCAAAATCGGTGAATCAATAAATCATCCGAAGCCCGATTAACTGTTTGGAAGCTGTTAATCAAACAGATAAAATTATTCGCAGCTATTACGGAAACTTAAGCGATTTACTTCAAGTTTATTTCAAAAGTATTGATTTGAACGCTACTTATCTGCAATTGATTAATGTGTTATATTGTGAATATATATTTTTTTTCCTTACGTTATACGTTAGATTAGTTTTCGTTATCGTGTTGTTTTGTCGTAATTGTAAGGAACGTTGTTGTACAAATTCAACACTATATGTCTTGTTTTGTCGTGCGCACATAACTTATGTTGCAAGCCAGATTTTGTTTCTTGTTATTTGTATTTTTTATGTATCTTTAGCTCGTGATATGTATTGTGAGCCTAATAAATAAATAAATTGATAAAACTTTTTTACTGGTGGTAGGACCTCTTGTGAGTCCGCACGGGTAGGTACCACCACCCTGCCTATTTCTGCCGTAAAGGAGTAATGCGTTTCGGTTTGAAGGGTGGAGAAACCGTTGTAACTATACTGAGACCTTAGAACTTATATCTCAAGGTGGGTGGCGCGTTTACGTCGTAGATGTCTATGGGCTCCAGTAACCATTTAACACCAGGTGGACTGTGAGCTCTTCCACCCATCTAAGCAATAAAAAAAAAACATATCCAGGATTGCCTAATGTTTTCGCGTAAGCTATTTAATATTCCTTTGCTAAATCATGCATTAACGAGCCTAGAATTGTAATTTGGATTTGTATTATCGAAGCGTACAACGTATCATATGCTCGTGGAAGCGTAAATAACAAGTTAGTCAAAACCGACCGTAAATATATAGACCGATAGTTACGTCCGAAAATAAACCAAGAAAACATGTATTGCATAATGTAGTCGAAAAAAAATAAAATGTTACAATAATACGTATATTTGTTACTAGCTTTTGCCCGCGACTCCATCCGCGTTCAATAGTTATTTTGGCATAACGCTAAATTTTACCCCCCACTTCATTTACGTAGAAAGAAAATATTTTTGAATTATAGAATGCTAAGGAGCTGTTTAAGCTCCGATTTCGAAGCATTCTTTATTGGTGCTCTTATCTTAGTGTGATGTTATATAGCCTATAGCCTTCCTCAAGAAATGAGCTATCTAACACTGAAAGAATTTTTCAAATCAAACCAATAGTTCCTGAGATTAGCGCGTTCAAACAAACAAACTCTTTAGCTTTATAATATTAGTATAAATAACGATATATATACAACAATTCTATAGACAGTATATTAACGTCTTATTCATCAAACAAGTAAATAGTTTAGCGGTAGTGTGAGATCAGAGAACAGCCGTGTAAATGCCAATAAAACACAGTCTAATCTAGAAAAAAAAACATTTTTTATGCTGAGGCTGCGCGCACTCCTATCCTACCTATCGCGATATGACGACGTACTGCCAAGAACCTTGCCTAAGCTGCTAACTATACAAAGTTCCAATCGGGTACTCAATCGAGCTAGCTGGTCGAAGATTTCATGCAATGATAAGTTGGACTGACAATAGATTGTGTCATTTGAAATATTTCTGTTTAATCTATTAAAAAAGACAAGCTTTACGCTGAAGCAGTGTGCTCTCTCCACATATCACGATATGACGATGTACTGCCAAGAACCTTGCGTAAGCTTGCTAACTATACAAAGTTTGAATCGGGTACTCAATCAAGCTAGCTGGTCGAAAATTTATGTAATGATAAATTGGACTGACAAAAGATTATCTCATCTATACATATAAATAAAATTGGAGTGTCAGTTTGTAATATTGAAATAACCGCTTTTTACTACATGCATATGAATATATATACGGTACATAGACCAAAATAGCATTTTTTACAATTTTTGTCTGTCTGTTTGTTTCGGCTAATCTCTGGAACGGCTGGACCGATTTTGATGAAACTTTCACTGATAGGTAGCTGATGATATAAGGAGTAACTTAAGCTACTTTTTTTAGACTAGCTTCGCCCCGCAACGTCACCCGCGGTACGACAATAACCGCGGGTACCATACGGGACTCCGCTATCAATAATAAAATTTCATGTTTTCGAAGCTTCGATCAATACTATTGATCGAAGTTCTGAAGCGAAGCGAGTGCGGATCGCTAGTTTGAAATAAAATATTTGTTTTTTTTATGTTTAAGGGATTACTGGTGGCCCGGAGGCCTTTCCAGTTTCATCAGGGCAGGTGGGCGAGCAAAGGCTCAAAAGCACAAGGCAAAAATACCTGCAATGTTCAGATTAATCAACCAAATAAACCACAGTGGCCCTATATTTCTTAGTAATATTTAGGTATACCTTTTTTATGCCTATTATCAATGAAACCGTTTGATAAAATAAAATGGAGCGAACACATCATTCCTATACCGTGCATCTGTTTCCCACACCGGTAAACGTAAAGTTTATAGTTCTACTACTAAAACGTTTCTTGACAATTTCTCTTTTACTAGTTCCTTTATAACCAGCACGCGTTTTTATGCCTTTAAGGTAATAAGTAAGGTAAGTAAGGTAAGGTCTAAAAGGTAAGGTAAAGAAATATCGCCGTGTTCCGTGAGCCTCGAGTTTTTGATGCTTTTGTTTGGATTGTTTCTTCGTTTTAAACTACGATGAACAAACAAATATACGGCTTGTATAATAGAACAAAAAAATCCATCTAAGCTTTCACAAAAAAAAACCCTTTATAATGCTGAATTACTATAGTTAAATATATATAATGTTTATTTCACATAAAAATAAAGTTTAGCCTAATAAAACTATAGCACAAACTGAGTTGTTCTATAAAGAGAAACAACATTTAAAGCTATTTTACAATTACTGGTGGTGTTACTGGTGGTAGGACCTCTTGTGAGTCCGCACGGGTAGGTACCACCGCCCCGCCTATTTCTGGCGTGAAGCAGTAATGCGTTTCGGTTTGAAGGGTGGGGCAGCCGTTGTAACTATACTGAGACCTTAGAACTTATATCTCAAGGTGGGTGGCGCATTTACGTTGTAGATGTCCATGGGCTCCAGTAGCCACTTAACACCAGGTGGGCTGTGAGCTCGTCCACCCATCTAAGCAATAAAAAAAAAATCAAAAATGTTTTTATATTTCTTATGTTCGTTCTTCTAATGTTTCAATATTGAAATTAACATTTATGTCACCTGTATAACCTATTAACCTCTTTATGTCATAAAGCATATGTTACATATATTTGACATAGCTAAATTGCTTAATGAATTGGTATCTATTTTATCTAGCAGTTTACTAAGCAAGCCCGAGGGCTGGTTGCTATTACGCTGTGTTAGAATTCGTAGCCTCGTTACACGGCTGCGTTAATGTTATTCCTCGAAATTTCCAAGTTACACGAGCGTAAGAGCTATGTGGATATCTTAATTGGCGTTCAAAGTTGTTCAACATACAATTCTTGCGAGCCAATGAATTCAGAATAAAAATCCTGGAGTCGATCTTCAATGTGAGAGTAAGAAGTGAAAATCAGAGTCGTGACTAAGAAATTAAAGACCTGGCGATGCAACTTTGTTGAAGCATAACACATAGCATAAGCATAACATTAAATTAATTTTATAAATACGAAGTTTGTCTGATAAGCTGTCGTAAATTAATCGATCAGGAATTATTGCAACATTGTCAGGGATATAGAAAAGTATACAAGGTACTTTACTTCCAGAAAAATGGATAATACTCGAGTGATAGATTTAATAAATTTCTACAATAACACGAGTCAAGACACGAGTAAAACTATAGTCTATTTATAAATCAGAAATAAGTAGTTTATTTTTCAAATTTAAATGACCAGACACAAAAGAAAATTCCACACTTAAAATAACTGTTGAGGTATTAACACGATATAATCGAATTTCGAATCCCTGATGATCATTTACGAAACACTCAATTTCCATTTAACACATACGCGTTGATAAGTCTTTCACCCATACCTTTAGGTTTATTAAGCACGAAACCTTCCAGGAAAGGTCAATGTTAATTATCCAGGTTTCATCGAAATCGGACAAGTGGTGGCAAATGAGCTCACGCTCCATCAGATCTCGGGACGAGTGGCACTTGGATCTTAAGATTGAGGTCTCAATTAGTTTTAACATAATGACTGCCCAAACTTTGGAGCCGAAAGTCGTGGCTTAAAGGATAAGAATGCGATGCACCGGTGTTCGAATCCCGCTGACAAGTACTAATTTTTCTAAAGTAATACGTACTTAACAAATGTTTACGGTTAATTTCCACGATGAAGGGACAACATCGTGTAATAAAAATCAAACCCGCAAACATTATGATTTGCGTATTACTGGTGGTAGGACCTCTAGTCAGTCCGCACGGGTAGGTACCACCACCCTGCCTTTTTTTTTTTTTTTTTTTATTTTTATTTTTTTTTTATGATTGAAGGATTACTGGTGGCCCGGAGGCCTTTCCAGTTTCACCAGGACAAGTGGGCGAGCAAAGGCTCAGCCAGGAGGGGTGGGATTTGCTAACAGCTACCCGAGCGCCTCCGAAGGAGACCTAACAACTCAAGAGTAGCTGCTTCGCGAATGAATCTACTACCGGATCGGAATCGCGACCCGCTGAGAAGATCCGGCGAGAAACTCAGCGAGCTGATTCATGGGTTAGGTTGCACGGCGAACTCTTTGTCGAGTTCGACGAGTACGGTTACCGAGGTCCCTAAGCCTGCTCCTAGAGCTGAAGGCGTCTAGTGCAAAGGTTATTGGATCTGAGGGATCCGTAAGGACGTGTCTAGGGCGTCGACGGTGACTGGCTCCTACATGATCAGGATTCGGGGAGTAGTCAGCGGCGGCTACGATAAGGCGATTATCATGACGCATAGCCTTATCGAAGTACCGTTCCGACGCTGACTTCATGTATTTCTGGATAGATTCGAGGCCCAGGTCGTCGTGTAGGTCAACGTTCCTCACGAACCACGGAGCTCCGACGGCTAACCTGCAAAAGCGGGATTGTAGAGATTGAAGGGTGTCTATGTGTGTGCGGGCCGCGTGAGCGAACACCACACTCGCGTAAGTCATGACGGGCCTTATGCAAGTTTTGTAAAGTGTCACCTTGTTCCGAAGGGACATTTTACTCCGCTTACAGATCATGGGGTAGAGTCTACCGAGAATAAACGCGGCACGGTCACGGACTGATTTTATATGCGGGCGGAATGTCATCGATGCATCCAGGGTAACGCCCAGGTACTTGACCTTCCTGGCCCAGGGTATGGATTGACTAAAGAGAGTAATCGGGGGTGTGAGATTCCTCCTCCTAAGACGGGAGGAAATCCGTGTGGAGCTTCCCCTCTGAAATAGCACCGCAGTACTTTTCAATGGGTTGATGTCTATGCGCCATTTTCGGAACCACTGTCCTAGGGCTAGGGCTGCGCTCTGAAGCTTCTTCGCGATTAGGGACTTGTTTCTACTGGAATAGTAAACAGTCGTGTCGTCGGCGAATAAAGCTAAATGGGTCGGCGGCGACCGGGGAATATCGTTAACGAATAAGCTAAATAGGAGGGGTGAGAGGACAGAGCCTTGCGGGACTCCAGCTGTGAGAGGTCGTGGGGAGGAGCGGGTTCCCTCGACTCGATATCGAAAAGAGCGGTTCGACAAGAAGTCCCGTATGATGAGCACGAGACTATCCGGCACGCCCATGTTGAATAGTTTGAAAATCAAACCATTGTGCCAGACTTTGTCGAACGCTTTTGCGACGTCGAAGAAGAGAGCTCCCGTGTATAACGGTTTTGGTCGATTAAGCCCCACAAGAATGTGCTCCGTGAGGCGGTGCACCTGTTGAACGCATGAGTGATTTGTACGGAATCCGAATTGTTCATCGATGAGAATGCCCTTGGATGAGACGAAGTCTCTGAGGCGTTTGTAGAGCAGACGCTCATACAGTTTGCCTAGAGACATGAGGAGGCTAATCGGGCGGTAGCTCGTCGGATGATTTTTTGGTTTACCGGGTTTATGTATGCCGATAACGTCCGCTTCTTTCCACACCGCGGGAAAGATACAGTTCGCCATAGCGGCATTGAAAATAGATGCCAACATCACGATGAGTTGGACGGGTAGAAGTTTAATAACGCGGTTAGATATACCGTCGGAACCGGGAGCCTTGCGAGGACGTAGGTCTTTGATCAAGTCTTTAACTTCCATCGGGGTGACGGGTGGTAACGCGTCCGAGGGTGGCAAGGAGACTCTGCGTTCTACCTCACTGTCTACTAATTCTACATGAACAGGGTCCACGGATTGAGTGCTGGGCGTGCACTGGGTTTGCAATGTATCGGCCAGCAGCTCTGCTTTTTCATCATCATCGAACGCCGCGAGTCGGCCTGAGGGGCCTACGAGGGGGGGCATAGTTACTACCGTATCCGATTTGAGAGTACGAGCTAAGCGGTAGTAAGACCTTTGAGAGGGCGCGAGTCTTTCTAAGAAATCAGACCATCTGGCATCTCGGACTTCGGCGATGCGAGACTTTACGTCGCGTTGTAGGGCACGCATTCGAATTCGATTTTCCGCGGTAGGATACCTGTCGTAGGCGCGTATCGAGGCGTTCTTAGCTCTAAGGAGTTCCCTAATATCATCGGACAATTTGAAGCGGTGAAGGAAGTCCTCCGCTACAACTTGTTTCGATGACCTATCTAATGTCGAGGTGATGTGTGACGTTAAGATGTCTATGGCTTCAGCGGTATCCTGAGGAGACGGGGTAGAGTCCGGGCTAAACGGGAGCGATGGTGGATCAGATTCAGCCAGGCTGATGCCCAGCGTGTGCCAATCCACCACAGTCCTCGTGACGGGAACGGAATCGGGAGCGCGACCGAGCTTCATAACGACGGGACGGTGGTCTGAATCTAACTCTGAAACTACTTCGATCGAGTGTAAGCGTAGAGTTACGTTTTTTAATAACGCTATGTCGAGTATATCCGGGCGATGCGCGATATTTAGCGGGTAGTGAGTCGGGGTTAGCGGAGCGACGATATCGAAGGCGAGATCATCGACTAACGCGTCAAGCCGCCTGCCATTCGGGGTTGTAGTGTGTGAGTTCCACCTGATGTGTTTACAATTTAGGTCGCCCGCCAGAATGACAGAGCTCCCCATGCCGAGCAGCGCCTCGATATCACTGCTTAGAACGATCTTATCCGGTGGAAGATAAACGGACGCGATAACGATCGGCGCGTGTCCCGTCAGTGAGATTCGGCACACTGATGCTTCGATATTAGCGAGCGCGGGAGGATCGAGCGGAACGCAATGCAGGGCTCTTCTATAGTAAATGACGGTACCACCACCACGAGCAGAGAGCCTGTCGTTCCTGACCATGTTATAGTTCGCGATTTTAGGGTCACGGCGCGCGGGCTTAAGTAGGGTCTCCTGCACTAAAAAGATATCAATTTGATGGTCACGCAAAAAGTCAGAAACCTGATCACGTTGATTTGCGAGACCGTAAGCGTTAAAAAATCCTATCGTTACGGATAGGGGCTTTATTCTACTTATATACGCCATTGATTACCGGCGGAGTGAGGGGAGGACGTACGTATTTAATGACGCGTATACGTCGGCGTATTCTTGCACAACGGCGATAAAGTGTTGTGCAGTGGAGGCAGCGCGAATGGCGTCGCCCAAAGCGTTAACGCGCTCAAAGTTGATCGACTGAAAGAAGTCGATCGCTAAAGCGAGATTGTCGGACGCGGTCGGAGGGCAAGTCGCGGGAGAGGGACGAGTCGCAGGGGCGGGACGAATTGCGGAGGAGGGAGTTGTAGCCGTGTTCGTGTACGGCAGCGGTTTCGCCCAGGCCGAGACACTGGGCACCGGCGCCGGAACGAACGCTGGCTTAGCCTGCGACACAGAGGGTGCCGAGGCTTTGATGTCTGGGCCGGAAGCTCGGAGGCGGTTTTGGCGGGCGACGCGTCGATTTATTTTAGGGGCTCGGGGGCATCCGCGGTAATTTGCGGGGTGACCCTGTGTTCGACACAGGACGCAGCTAGGCGGTTCCATCGCGGTTTTTTGATCGCGAGTGCATAGGGCCGTGGCGTGATCGCCTAAGCACTTGACGCATCGGGGGCGCGCGTGACAGTTACGGGAAGAATGCCCGTATAATTGGCAGTTATGGCACTGGCTAGGTGTGCCTTTCTTGTGTGGGGTTTCGACTGCGATTCCGGAAAGGCTACAGACCGTTCGGATGTTGAATATTTGCTTACCCTCGGGGGTAGGCTGGAGGGCGACGAGAACCATATTATATGGCTCCCTTCCGCGGCCTGTATGCATGCGGTGTACGGAGTTAACCGGTAGGCCTTGTTCGAGAAGGTCGGCCTTAACGAGCTCGGCATCCAACTCTTTAGGGATGCCACGTATAACGGCACGGAGTTCGCGCTCCTCCTGGAGCGTATACGTGTGGAAACTTATACGCTCCTTACGGAGGTAAGAAGAGAGGGCCCTATGGTCGTCGGGTGTTCGAACCTTAATTTGAATGCCGTTCGCGAGGTTACGGGCATTCGTGAAATTGATATTTTTGGCCTTAAGGGCCAGAGAAACTCGTTCCCAAGCTGCCTTCTCTTGAAGGATTACCGGGGGAGGGGTCTGGGTTTTATTTTGTGCCACCGGACGCGGCGACGGAGTGGCACGGGCTGGAGGCGCAACGGGAGTCTGAGGGCGGGGGCGCGACGCGTTCGCGGCTTTGCTAATTTTAGCGGCCGCGGGAGCTCGAGACTCCGCGGCACGCTTCTTACCCTTTTGCACCAGGGTGAATCCATCCGTCGATGAGGCGGGGGCGAGGTCGACCTCCATCTCCGAGTCAGAGTCGGAGGACGAGGAGGCGGGCGTAGGTGACCTACGAGTAGGTGTTTTGGAGGGTGCGACGGAGGCCGCGGATGATCGCGCTGCTGGAACGGTGACCACGGCGGACGACGCAGCAGTTTTACTCGCCAGTATAGGCGACGCGGGAACGGCAGGCACGACGGAGGCTGCGGTGCTCGATGCAGAAGCTTTGCACGCAGGTACAGGCGACGCAGGAGCAGCGAGCTCGGCGGAGTCCACGAGAGGGCTCGCGGTGTGATCGGCCTTGAAGGCCTGAAACTCGGAAGTGAGCTTTGGGTAGCGAAGCCGGAGAAATTCCGCAAATACAGCGTCCATGATGGCTACGTGCCCAGGTGGGGCTACCCTGGGTCTTAGAAAACACTCGCCTTGCGGCGAGACCCCAACTTCTCGGACCTGAGCGGTTCTATTGAACACAGGTGGCGATGCGGCACGATTACTACAGGACAACGAAAAAAACACAACAAAACGGAAATAACAAATGAAACAAAAACAATTAAACACTTCCAGGAAGACAGTTTGTCGGCAGATGTACCACGAACACAGGCCGCGCGAACAATGGCCGGGCTAACAAAAGCCGGGCGAACAAAGGCCGGGCAATCGAGTGGTCGATGAGCACGTCCGCACGTGACGGGTGCCTCTATCGGAATCACCACCCTGCCTATTTCTGCCATGAGTAATGTGTTTCAGTTTGAATGGTGGGGCAGCCGTTGTAATTATACTGAGACCTTAGAACTCATGTCTCAAGGCGGGTCGCGGAATTTACGTTGTAGATGTCTATGCGCTCCGTTAACCAGTTAACACCAGGTGGGCCGTGAGATCGTCTACCGACCTAAGCAAAAAAAAAACAACTTAAAAAGCAGGTAATATTTACAGGTTAACGTGATGGCTTACATCACGCACCACTCCCACTCCTAAAAAATGGACGTAGAATAAACAAATACCCATTAAAAAAAGCATTCAAATACAAAAACCATAAAATTGATTATTTTTAATAACTTTTTAATACTAAACACGTTTTTAAATATTGTTTTTTAATTTATTTTAATTCTAATAGCTTCTGAATTTATCCTATCTATTATCCAAAAATTAAGTTTTCGATAATCTAAAATCATGAAATAAAATCTTTGGAATATGAGGCAGCCCTAGCCATAATTATCTTTATCGGGCAGATTTAAGATATAATCTTGAAAATAAACCTTTTACTTTAGAAAGACAAATGAAACCTTGTATTTAATTTATATTTTTACAGATATAGATTATTTATTTAAAGCTACTGTAGTTAACTTCAAGTGCTAGATCTAACTGAATAGCATACCTAGAATGCCTATACGTATTTTTTAGTCTATTTTAAGAAAACAATGGAATATATTATTTGATTGATGGACCTCTTGTGTGTTCGCGCGGGTGGGTACCATCACCCTGCCTATTTCTGCCGTGAAGCAGTAATACATTTTGGTTTGAAGGGTGGGGCAGCCGTTGTAACTACTTAGTCTGGCCATAAATACTGTTACAATTAAAAATAATCAAAATATTACATTTGAATTTGGAATCTGTCATTTTTATATGATTGCTCATTGAGTTTTCTCATTTTGGCGCCAATACATTGTACAATATTTTGCGATATTAAAATGGAGTGGGGTGATAAAGAGAACCGAATCGCTGTGATTGCATTACACAAAGTAGGTATGGATCCAAATGCAATTTTTAAAACTCTCCATACGCTTGGTATTAGTAAAATGTTTATGTACCGGGCTATTAATAGGTGCAATGAGACCTCCTCTGTTTGTGACAAAACAAGATCTGGCCGTCCACGTAGTGTTCGTATGAAAAAGGTGGTCAAAGCAGTAAGGGAAAGAATTCGAAGAAACCCTGTCCGAAAGCAAGAGATTTTATCTCGGGAGATGAAGATAGCACCTAGAACCATGTCGCGTATTTTAAAAGATGACTTAGGACTTGCAGCCTATAAGAGACGTACTGGCCATTTCTTAACTGATAACTTAAAAGAGATTAGGGTGGTAAAATCGAAACATCTACTGAAGCGGTACGCAAAGGGAGGTAGGTCATAGAAAATGTTTGTTTACGGATGAGAATTTTTTTACGATTGAGCAACATTTTAACAAACAAAATGACCGTATTTATGCTCAAAGCTCTAAGGAAGCTTCCCAATTAGTCAACAGAGTGCAACGTGGGCACTATCCGACTTCAGTGATGGTTTGGTGGGGTATTTATTAGCTATGAAGGAGTGACTGAGCCATACTTTTGTAAAAAAGGTATCAAAACATCGGCACAAGTGTATCAAGATCCCATTCTTCAGAAGGTAGTGAAGCCCCTTAATAATTTCTGAATGTTCTTGCTTAATATTATTTCTAAACTTCTCAATTCGTTTTTTATTAATAGGAACAATCACAAGAGTATTTTTATCTTCAGAATTCATATTAGATTCAAAAGATTAATAATTTTTTTGTTAATCGGTGTTACATTTGTAAATATGTTATCTAAACATGTTGCCGATGTGGTCGTTGTCCTAGTAGGCTCTAAAAATAAGTTTGGGAGGTTATATGACTTTAACAGTGTTCTGAATCTAATTGTGGTATTTGTGTTTTCTAAAAGATTAATATTAAAATCACCACATACAAAAATTTGTTTATTAGAGACAGAAAGCTTTAGCAATACATTTTACAAAATATTTTCAAAAGAATCATATAACGCATCAGGAGGTCTGTAGACGCAGACAACGATGAGGTGCTCAAGCTCAACACAGGAAATTTCAATAATTCTCTCAACAGAGAGGGCCACTACATCCTTTCGTTCCTTACATTTCAAACATTTACTAACGAGAATCAGTGAGCCACCGCGAATAGCGTTCTCTCTGCCGAAGGAACTTGACAGCTGGTGATCATTAAAATTAAACAATAATTCATAGTTTCTAAACCAGTGCTCAGTGACATAGAATACATTAATATTATGCATATTTAAAAACATTTCAATTTCTAGCTCTTTACCCATCATCCCTTGTAAATTTTGAAAAATATCTCAAGGTGGGTGGCGCATTTACGTTGTAGATGTCTATGGGTTCCAGTAACCACTTAACACCAGGTGGGCTGTGAGCTCGTTCACCCATCTGAGCAATAAAAAAAAGGTAGATAAAATGCAAAACCCACAAATAAACACAGAAACAAAGTGATTATACTTATCCGTCTGACTTACGATTCTCGACAAACAGTAAAAGCTCTGATTGAATAAATACTAGATTAAAACGTTAAGCATACCGACTATAACATTCTGAGAATAGCCGAGAATACACTTAATGAGGAGTCGTATTGCCTACATTTAAACTACCCTTAACAGATTAAGCAGAAATTTCGCGTTTATGAACGCCAATGTGTGAGCATACGTACCGCTTCTTGAATACAGAATCAGTAATTACAGTCTGCTGTAGAGGCACGTACACATGTCGATATCATCCTGAACGTATTTATACGTGATAAGAAATTATATTCGCCTCTAACATCGCTTAAAGGTCTCATTTATGTGGCGCAAGTGCCTCAATTACAGCATTATTGATAACAATAACTGAAATTTGAGGTTAGGATTTTTTTTTATGTACGTAAGCTTTAGGTTCCGAAATCATAGACCACGTAATTACCATGGGTGCTCTATGTCCCAACTGTATGTAAATAGCAGTTTTCCACACTTGAGAATAGAACATATAGTTCCACCGCCGCAGAAATTTTACAGAATTACTGGTGGTAGGACCTCTTGTGAGTCCGCGCGGGAGGGTACCACCACCCTGCCTATTTCTCCCGTGAAGCAGTAATGCGTTTCGGTTTGAAGGGTAGGGCAGCCGTTGTAACTATACTGAGACCTTAGAACTTATATCTCAAGGTGGGTGGCGCATTTACGTTGTAGATGTGTATGGGCTCCAGTAGCCACTTAACACCAGGTGGGCTGTGAGCTCGTCCAACCATCTAAGCAATAAATAAAAAAGAGACAGGGTATTTTTTTATGTCATTTTGTTTAATAGATTAGAGTAAGTACCAAAGTGCCTTTTGAAACAGAACACATTTTTTTTGTAACAAGAAATGATGATTATTAATGATTTCCCGTGACATTGTAAGAAGAGTTTTGGCTTGACGCCAATCCCGGAACATCGAGTCGTTTCTTCCTGATACAAAATAGGAGTAGACAAAAAATCATATCCCGTTAAAATGTTGCTACAATGTCTTAGCTCGGATCTTATTAACATATACTTAGTCTGGCCAAAAATACTGTTACAATGGAAAAAAAATCTATTGTAAATAACATTTATTACTTTTACAATGTGTTAGTTTAATACATAAATATAAAACAATTTAAAGTATAAAAAGCTTACTCGAAGTGGTCTCCATTGGCTGCAATGCAGTCCTTGAAAGGTTGAGGCCAGTTATCAATAGAAGCACGCACTCTTCCTATTAGTCGACAGAGTGCAACGTGGGCACTATCCGACTTCAGTGATGGTTTGGTGGGATATTAGCTATGAAGGAGTGACTGAGCCATACTTTTGTGAAAAAGGTATCAAAACATCGGCACAAGTGTATCAAGATACCATTCTTGAGAAGGTACTGAAGCCCCTTAACAACACCATATTCAATAATAAAGAATGGTCCTTCCAGCAAGACTCCGCCAGGTCATAAAGCCGGTCTACGCAGTCTTGGTTGGAAACGAACGTTTCGGACTTCATCAGAGCTGAAGACTGGCCGTCGTCTAGTCCCGATCTTAATCCGCTGGATTATGATTGATGGTCAGTTTTAGAGAGTACGGCTTGCTCTAAACGCCATGATAATTTCGGGTCCCTAAAACAATCCGTACGATTGGCAGTGAAAAAATTTCCCATGGAAAGAGTGCGTGCTTCTATTGATAACTGGCCTCAACGTTTAAAGGACTGTATTGCAGCCAATGGAGACCACTTCGAATAAGCTTTTTATACTTTAAATTGTTTTATATTTATGTATTAAACTAACACACTGTAAAAGTAATAAATGTTATTTGCAATAGAAATTTTTTTTTCGTTTGTCTCAGTATTTATGGCAAGCCTAGGGATATAAGAAAAACGACTTGATTACGTATATAAGAAAACTAGTGACCCGCCCTCGCTTCCCTTCGGAAACTGTAATTTATTATTGATTTCTCCACTATTTAATGGATGGTATTACATATATTTTCAATTTTTTAAAATTCATAAATTTTCCTTTATTTTCAATCACTCTATCTATTAAAAAAACCGCATCAAAATCCGTTGGGTAGTTTTAAAGATTTATGCATACGTAGGGATATAGGGACAGAGAAAGCGACTTTGTTTTATACTATGTAGTGAAGAAACTGAAACTTAAAGCTGACATATCAAAATTGCGATAACGCTGCGTTATAGCTTAAAGTTAAGTGGACCATGCACACGTCGATCTTTTTTTTTATTGCTTATCCATATAAGAACCCATGCAAGCACCCAATCATAATCCACCCATGTGGACGAGCTCACAGCCCACCTGGTGTTAAGTGGTTACTGGAGCCCATAGACATCTACAACGTAAATGCGCCATTCACCTTGAGATATAAGTTCTAAGGTCTCAAATATAGTTACAACGGCTACCCCACCTTTCAAACCTTATTAGCCTATATAATTAAAATAAAACATCTTTATTGCTTACATGATAAGTTTTGGTTTTTATTTAAACTGCACTGGACTTGATAGCCAGAAGCGCGTCTCCTTTGGAGGTGAGTACTTTACCGTAGACGGCCTGGCTATTTTGTATGTATTGCTGATGTCCATGACTACCAGTAGTCACTGGATCTACTTGGCATCTGTTGGGTTATGTGCTCGTCTGCATACAATGGCAATAAATCAGAACTTATTCTTTATTACAGTATAGCGAAAACTCTCATAGAACTTCCTTCAACAGCTGTACGTAAAAGTTTAAACCCGAAGAGATTAATTAACGAGGCGTCAACGCAAACAACCTTATAAAATACAAATAAGCCATAAATATTAATCGACTTTAAATTGTTTTTTATACCGAAATAAATGAGCTTATGATACATAATATATTTAAGTTCCGTATATTTTGAAATCGTTTTTATATCGGACTAGCTGACCCGGCAGACTTCGTAATGTCTCAATCGATAAATAAAAGACCTAAACTTTTGTATAAAATAAACTTAAAACAAACAAAAGGAATCCGTCCGACGGGGGACAGATCAAAGGGAACACAATATTGTTATTTTTATTTAATTCCGAGAATTTGCATATTTATCTCCCTTTTAAACCTTCTCTGGACTTCCACAAATAATTCAAGACCAAAATTAGCCAAATCGGTCCAGCCGTTCTCGAGTTTTAGCGAGACTAACGAACAGCAACTCATTTTTATATATACCTAAGTATAGATTTACAGGTCGACAAAACATCACAAATATTTCGATAGATGTAGTCCCACCAGACCGTTACGATTGGATCAAAGTCACGGACGTTGAAATAAAAATGTTTTCGTGAAATACAAGAGTTTTTTTTTAATTCATCATGTCATAGAAAATGACATTTATTTTATTATGAGACAAGTTTAAAAATTCTGCTAAATTAATGGAAAAAGAGAGAATTCGCTCGACCCCACCAGATAGGAGCGTGTCTTTGATGCATTATTTATAAGATGATTTTTTCGGTGAGGTATAAAATGTCTTTTCCATCGCATTAAAATTTTCTAAATTGTTTGGTTCGGAGTATTTATTATTCGAAGTGCTGCAAATATTTTTTTCAAGATTTTTAAACGACGGTTTCTAAATTACTTCAAAATAACGTAATTTTTTTAGATAGGACTCAAAAAGAATTTTGTGTCCTATCTGACAATATTTGACTAGGAATATTTTGTATAATTTGTATTTCAAATAGGAAATTTTAGTTTGGGGCTAGATGGCTGTGGGTGACTTTGGACAGATTTTACCTAAATTCCATGTTATATGTAGTAATTAAGACAATTTCTTTACGTGCCAAATACGCGTCTAGATGAAGCCCAGTTCTTTTTTTATTTATTTGAAAATTAAAAAAAAACATTTTCTGTTTAACATTAGCTCTGAATATCAAATAAAAAAGAAATCAAGTAAGAAAAAAATATCCCAATATCCATATACAATAACTGCACTCGTCACGAAGGCGACGACTATTAAAAAATGTGCAGCCATAGCGAATGTCTGGGAGACCTTTACTACCAAAAAATTAGTAGCACAATTAATTTCAGATCTTTATTCAAAAACTCAAAAAAAATCACATCTAAATTTTAGAACAATAAACCACATTTCAAAATAAAACATATTTAAAATACAAAACATCCACGTTCCCATGCCCGCATAAAGAGGCGCTCTTGACGATTCACGAAAAAAATATTTTATCATTTTCTCGTTAATATAAAAGCAAGTAAATAAGCTCCACCGTAAACAATTTGTCACCCTCTCCTTGTTATTATCGGGAGACGTTTAGCATAAGACGCACAAGGAGAACGTTTCAGTGTAAGTTATTTATCAGAAATAAAAAATTCTTGTGATCTATGGGTCGTGTATAGCACTTCCTGCACATGACGTTCAAACATCAACAAGCAGCAAGGTGGAGAAATAATGAATAAATAAACATATCGTCGAAGTAGTCATGGCCTAAAGGTTAAGACGCCCGGTATACTCGTATCGTGCGATGCAACTGTGCCGGCGTTCGTATCCCACATGCAGTTATAATTTTTTCTAATGAAATACATGTTTAATAAATGTTCGCGAATAGCTTCCACAATGAAGGAAAACATCGTGTAATATTGAGCAGACTTGAATTGTCTCAAGGTATGTGGTGCCATTTGCGTTGTTGACTAACTACTTAAAAACAGATGGGCCGTGGTCTCGTTCACCCAATCAATACAAAAAAACAGGATATAATGAACATAAAAACCTAAGATTAAAGAAAATTTCAAAAGTATACAAAAAATACAGAGTCTTACAAAGACAACAATTCTCGTAATTTTTCGAAATAAATAATTTTATGTATTTTTAAGCTAAAGAGCACAGTAATAGAATTATTAAAAACCAGCTGACTGATTTTCCCTTCCCACGTCAACGCAAGCTTCTGTCAAATGCCATTTCAGGTTCACTGAATGCGGTTGTTAAATGAAGTTAACGTTAAGAGTTACGTCATCATTCCGGGTTTAATTTTATAACGAGAAAATATTGTTTTTTTTTTGGCTAAACAAGAAAGGAGAACGATCTCTCGGACTACCTGGTGTCAATTAGAGCTATAGACGTAAATGTCATCACCCGTGTGGTCTATCTAAGTTTCAATTGTACATAACGGCTTTCCCATAGTTCAAACCGGAACTAATTACAACTTCGCAACAGAGAACAGCGTGATATCTATCCGTGCGGGTAAAAGGAGTTACGAGAAATAAAATAATTTTGATATTTCGTATATTAAATATTTATTTTCCATCTTGACTTCGGAAGTGATCCTCTTGCACGTAGACACGCGTTTTTTTCTTTTGTTTGATAATAATGAAATAAAATTTTACAAAGCTTCAGTATTTAGTTTTAATCAGTGTCAGAATCCGTGGAATTTTTGTTATGTATGTACTAACATACTGTTGAAAAGAACTCACTCTGCAATATCGGAATCTATATATATAAAAATGAATTGCTGTTCGTTAGTCTCGCTAAAACTCGAGAACGGCTGGACCGATTTGGCTAATTTTGGTCTTGAATTATTTGCTTGAAAATGCTCGGAATTAAATAAAAATAACAATTTTGATTTTCCCTTGATGTGTCCACCGTCGGACGGATTCCTTTTGTTTGTTTTAAGTTTATTTTATACAAAAGTTTAGGTCTCTTATTTATCGATTGAGGCACTACGAAGTCTGCCGGGTCAGCTAGTATATAATAAAAATAAGAAACGTGACGAGTCTCTGGGAAAATAAAAATAAATATTTTCTTTCGACAAACAGTTCGCGTCGTTCAAAGGTTAATTTGTAAACGTAAGCACTTTGTTGGCCGCTGACTATTATTGGCAGACATTTATGAGACGGCGGAGACGAGGGACCTTAAGCGTATGATTTATTTCGAACCAGAAATAAAAACGTTTTATTTATATATAAAAAAATGGCTATTTCATTTTGCTGAGTGTTGATTGAGTTCGTAAATTGATTTCTTTGAAGTGCTTCGATGATTTTTTTTAGTAATTTCCCTGATTCTCCTTTTATTTTGAATTTTTTTGATTGAAATACACAGGTATGTATAATTATCCAAATGAACTATTATAGGTCCTACCAGGAACGCTTTTACAATTAATACTAGATAATTATTTTTGTTCATATTTAATATATTTTTCAAAACCTTCAGCCTTTTTTATCAAATCTCTTTTTGTTTTCACAGGGTAGAATTGACTATTGTCAACAAACTATTTTATTCTTAATACGAGTATTCTTAAGAGAACGTAAACAAGCTTAATGTTGTGTTTTTTTTTTTAGTAAGCCGATTATGAACTTCATAAACAGAACACATTAAACATAACAACAATGGACAAGTTGATACGCAGGTTCAAAATAGTCACTGTGTTAAGTGCGGCTGTATCTGCCGCAAAGCTGTCATTCGTTCGAGATTAAAGGACAGCGCGTCCCTTATTTTATCACAATTGAGACTCGGGACGAGATTTTAAGAGCGGATTTAGTTTTAGCTCTTAATTTGCATAGACTTAAGACTGCGATTGAAATTTACAGTCATGATGTTATCATGGGCTTAGCGAGTGCTAAGTAAATTGTATGGCGACAATTTGAGGAACTTACTAAAGACTGGGACTGTATGATAACAATACGAATATGCCATGACCTTAACAAAGCACTTTGAGAACTATGGAATAACGCAGAGAACGCAATGCGTCTCAAACCTACTGATTTATTCGATTTTGATATTTTTGTTATTTGGTTACGAAAAGTATCTCAAGCAATGATGCTATCCTTGAGACATAAGTTTGAAGATCCAGTAGAATGAGTACAAGCTCCATCTTACTTTCAAAAGCCTTTGCAGCAGGAACTGCAATAATGCAGACGTTATTGCAATAATATGAACCATGCCAGTGCAGAATATGGCGAGGACAAGGTACTAAAAATATTATAACGATACCAAAAGTCTTATTGTTATTTAAAAACGTAAATAGTTGAAATAGCTGAGAGAATTTATGGAAAGCCAATTATTTTCCAAGCGATGAGACGATGAAATGGAAGAGTAAATTAGGGTAGCACTTTCTAATTTATGAGCAAGTTACCGTCTGCATAACAAATGCCACTGGTTTGCAGTGTGTATTAAAATCCCGCACGGGTAGGTGCCAAAATAGAGTTGTTGCGGCATTCCTATCATGTCCATGGATTTTGGTGACCACTTAACATCGGATACGCTGTGAGAAAGTTCACCCTGTATGCAATAAACATAAACAAGCGTTGTGTATAGCGTTATTTTTATTAAAGAAGCATGGGATTGGTGTGTTAAAAGTCTATTTATTGCATTTACCGAATCAAAACGTATTCAATATCACTATACAAATTGTATTTTTAGAAAACGAGCAGTTGAAAATGACCAATGTCCAGTATAACCTACTAAATATTGACATTGTATTGACATTTCTTTTTTTTCTTCTTTTCGATATGACATGACATTTTTAGACATTTTTATTAATATTTCAACGAATAGTGCTGTTTTTTTTTAATTATTATTGTATTCCATTTTCGAGCCGATGAATTGCCAATGCTATGTACGCCATTGTTGTCACATGTATCAGGCCATAAATTAAATAGTTTAAGTTTCTTTTCAATGTTAGATGTTTGTGATGTGGCAGTATTTTTTTAAATAAATAATTAAATAAACCTACTACAGAAATACAAGCAAACGCTTAAAAATTACGATGCTATTATATATAAAGGTTTGCGAAAACAAAATAACGTTTTATTTTGTTATAGCTATTAAAGTAAATTTAAGTGCTTATTTTGCGTCGATATCGCATAGAAATGCCGGTTAATTCACCTTCGGATGCTAGCATGATATTAAGCTCGAAGTTCTGAGGCTTTCGTGTTACCTTCCGAATCACGATACCGATCTTAATGCTTTCGAATAGAATGAAAATTTCGTTTTAACGCCATCTTGCTTCTGTTTAGAGTTTCAAAGAAATAGAGTCGGCTTGTTTTTAACGAAACCATTAGAAATGCGCTCTATTTACATATTGTACATAATATATAATATAATAAGTTGTTTTAAAGTTGTTTAAAATTAAATTTTATTATGAAAATTTAAACAAAAAAATAAACACCGACGTAACGTAATATAGTAATGTATTTTAATTTGCCATTATACATACTATTAAATGCCATTTTATGCCGTCAATACGAACGTACTTGTGATACTATGGATGATTTCGCATCATAAGGATGCCCTCCCTGCCCTCCTAAAAGTTTTATGCCCAGGAGTATTATTGACAAAGAAGGCATGAACTCGAGAGAAATAGACGTAGGGAGCTACTAACGTACCATACAGATTTTCCACCTGTAAGTATAGCATTTAGAGGGTAGAAATCTGGTGTCACCTGAATATTTTATCCACCGAGATCGAACTCTCAATTGGAACTTCTGTTCCTTTTAAAACGGTCCTTATTACTGGTGGTAGGACCTCTTGAGTCCGCACGGATAGGTACTACCTCCCTGCCTATTTCTGCCGTGAAGCAGTAATGCGTTTCGGTTTGAAGGGCGGGGTAGCCGTTGTAACTATACTGAGACCTTAGAACTGATATCTCAAGGTGGGTGGCGCATTTACGTTGTAGATGTCCATGGGCTCCAGTAACAACTTAACACCAGGTGGGCTGTGAGCTCGTCCACCCATCTAAGCAATAAAAAAAAACGGAATTCATCAATACATCGCAGCCCAAATAGAAAGAATACTTATACTTAACTAGGGCTTACAATCTTTAGCAGCTGTAATATAATTATCAATTGCATTATTGCATTAATTGCATATCAGATATGATTATGCTCCATCTAGTTGTGACTATCATATATGTGTGTATATCATGTGTATAACCTTGCTAAAGTTCAATAACTTTAGCAAGGTTATACAGCTTAACCACTTAAACCACATGCTCATGCTAAGGACTCTTTTAAAAGCTGTAGTTAGGTCTCTTCAACAAATTCATTTAAAATTCATTAAACATCACAAAGAAATTTATAGTTATATTTACAATCACAAGTCTTGTCAAACTTCTAGTCTAGTCAAGTCATATTTTAATTAATAGTCGGATAAACATTTTTTTCTACAATTGCTTCAACTTGCGCTCAGAATCCGAAAACCAGTGTGCTTAGTGCAAGTTTTTTAACGTTTCCGATAGCGTAAAAGTTAGCCCAATTTTGTATGCAGTTGGAACAGCGCCCCTAGCGGCAAGCGTAGGCAAACAATCCCATTCCATACAAATATGAGTTAACTTTTACGCTATCGAGAACGTTAAATAACTCGCACTAAGGACACAGACCCGACTGGATCCAAGATTGATTTGACAAAACACTGTTCAATTTGAACTAGGTACAAGTTTAATTCCACTTAAACTGTTAAATCTATTTAAGTGTTCTGAAGGAACATTCGAGTACTATTAAAAATGTTTATTAATATTCTAACTGCAATGCAGACACAGGCAGCATTTCATAATTCATTGCCTGTGTAATGAAGGTTCACCGATTTAATTATTTTTCAGCAACTATGCACGGTAAAGTTGTTTTTGACTCGAATAAAACAAACTTCTATCGTTCTCTGGTTCTCGAACTACGGTTATTCTAAAGTTAAGATGCCACCACTACAAGCTATGTTTCAATAAAATGTTTAATTACTTTTTCTCTGTTTTCTCATTTCATTCGTAATTTAATTTAGTCATTGAAATTTTCTCTTCGGCTCTAATAGCTTCGCTGGGTGTTTGAACAAATAAAAGACGAAAATATAGTTGATTTAGAATTAAAGATATATGTAAATTGCATTTTACATACCTCAATGAAGAGTTTAGAAACAATATGACTAAGAAAAGGTATAAAAATCGGGTGGCGTTGAAACATTGTATTAGCATATAAATTTTTTAATGTAGTGTTTTCCATATCAATAAGCAAAAAAAAAATTTTTTCAGATTCAATAACAAAGATAACCTTATCCGATCCAAACAAAAAAGAAAATCGGCATTAATTAACATTTCCTACTTTGATTTCGTCAGAAATTGAGGTTAAATACGAGACACATGCATAATTAAGCACAGGACACTTAATCGATCGTTGTATTATTGTTCAAGCACTTAGCAGTTTAATAGTCGTTACTGTATGCTCAAATAAGCATAACTAATCGAGCGTGAACTCATAAGTGTGCGAATCATTTGAATAACGTACTATAAATTCACTGGACTATCGCCTTCTTTGATTACAATACAAAACTTCACGCAATTTTAACTTGATTCAAAACTTTTATCCTGAAAGAAATAGATCATTTAAAAAAAAACGTTAAGTTGAAAACAAAGTCTCAATTTTGCAAGCGGTTTTAGTTATTAAGTTTTAACTTATACTGTATTTTTTAATCCCTATCTATTCTCTGGCAGTCTAAGGGACTATTCCTCCTACGCTACGGCTAGTAGGTGAGCTCACGCGGCTCAACCTGAGAGGGTTTGCTAACATTGGCCCTAGCAAGAGTAGTGCTTCACCTAATCTACCACCTGATCGGAATCGTGATCCACTGAGAAGATCCGGTGAGAAACTCAGTGGGTTGCGTCTATGGCACTTAAACACTAATTGGTATTTGAAAACCGTCACTATGGACGAACTGCAAATGAATTGCTTTCATACATTTACGTCCAAAAACAGCGAATAATAGATCTGTCATTGTAGCGATAGTCATGATAGAACACAAGATATATGATAAATGCTTAAATATCGCTAACTACAATTTCCAAACAACAACGTTCAAACTGTCTACTGAACAATTTCAGCCGCTTGGTGGCAGATCTTCCCTTTGTCGTATTCCTCAAAATCAATAACGTTTATCTTATTCACGGATCGTTTGGAGCCTCTGGGTCTGCGGAGGGACTTCGGTTCCCTCTGTATTTTGTACCGCATGTTCCATGGGGAGTGCTCTGAGGAATTGTTCGAGATGATACCAACGTCTCGTTTTTACCATCGCACCGCCCGCCACCGGAGTAGAGTTCATCCATACTACCTGGAGCCACTGCGGTCATCCACAGTGCGTTTCCAGAGATCTTTTTTGCCACGTACCATCCGGCTATGGAATGAGCTCCCCTCCACGGTGTTTCCCGAGCGCTATCACATGTCCTACTTCAAACGAGGCTTGTGGAGAGTATTAAGCGGTAGGCAGCGGCTTGGCTCTGCCCTTGGCATTGCTGAAGTCCATGGGCGACGGTAACCACTCACCATCAGGTGGGCCGTATGCTCGACTGCCTACAAAGGCAATAAAAAAAAAAAAAAAAAAATATGAATGATAATATGTAATCATATTACATTTGTATTGAATTACATATTTTCCATTACAATTTAGAACTTAAATCACCTAGTTCCGGTGGGAATGTCCAAAATTTTAATAAACAATAATAAGATACCTATTCAATAGTAAGCTTGTCGTTTTAGATTTCTCCCGGGAATAGTTTTAGAATTGAAACTCGGTTGGAATGTTCATTTTAATGATTGTCAATCAACGTCTTTCAAATCGGATAGTTCTAACAGGGGACTAAACGTTTAGTGACGGTGTATTCAATTTGAAGAGTAAAGGGGAAGTTTAAAGCAATTGTGACTTTGAAATCATGTTTTATATTTATTTTCATAGCTTTGTGGTCCATTTGGTCGTGAATTTGGTCAAAGATGAATTGTAATTAAATGCTACCAACTTTGACAAAGAAATGTAGGCTAACCCTCATGTCTAAAGAATGAAACATTCACGCTATTGTATTAATGAGCCACTTAATATTATGTGCATCTTGAGATATGACGCTGGTCATCACTAGCGTAGCAAGGCCAATTGCTAGAAACAGCGATCCTACTTCCGTCTGTACAAGTAAAGAATATTCGTTTTCACATTTAATTTTTTTTTCTTTATACCTTAGATGGGTGCATGAGCTCACACTGGTGTTAAGTGGTTACCGGAGCCCATAGACTCTACAACGTAAATGCGCCACCCAGCTTGAGATATAAGTTCTAAAGTCTCTGTATAGTTCCAACGGCTGCCCCGCTCTTTAAACCGAAACGCATTACTGCTTCACGGCAGAAATAGGCAGTGTGGTGGTGGTACCTACCCGTGCGGACGCACAAGAGGTCCTACCACGAGTAAATTCAACTTTTTGATTTCTTTTACAGTGCCTGTGAGGATGTAGAAGAGATGTGTGCGCCGGCAACGGCGGCTCTTTTGATCGCCGCACTCGCTGCCTTGCCCTGTCGAGGTAATAATTAAAGTCGTAGCGGAATTTTTGGTGGGAGCGCGAGGAGCAAAATAATGTAAAAAAAAAGACGTGTGGCACTCGGAGACTGCTGCGGTAAAGCTATTGCATAGCATTTTTTATCAACTTATGCAATTATAAATCGACAATAATAATTTAATATTAAAACAACAATAAAATAAGATCCGGCGAGAAACTCAGTGGGCTAACTTTCAATGAATCTGCTACATTGTGAGTACTCCATTTTGACTGCGCACTCACTAGAGGGCGCTACATGGGATAGAGACACGCCTTTGGATGCTAGTTCTAACTCTCATTCGCCCAGAATCAACGGCTTAGCTAGTTTATTTTTAATGCCACTCCAATCACTGAATTAGTAGTAGGAGTAGTAATAAAATTCTTCGACTAAGCGATAGAAAATGGCACGCCCAACGCATTGTAATGTGATATATTTTTCTATTTTACAATTCCGTTTGTCGCCGATAGATGGCGCTTGATGCAAAAGCTGAATCGCGCTATCGTTGTGTTACCCACGAAATTATATCACATATTTTGATAGCACATAAATCGGTGTTTAGACTTCTTACTTTAAACACTACACAAGCGCAACGTGTGAATGTGTTGAACGCGAGCTACATAGTAGGCGTAGTGAGGGGTGGAAGGTTTTTTTCGTTACGGAATTTCACGATTGCGCTCTCAAGCTGCGCCCAAGGCCCGCGATAAAATCTATGCAATAGCTTAATTTTTTTTAGGTTTAAACGTATAATACTGTTGGCCTATTAATCGCTTACAATCTGTTATAGTGTACAAGTATAGGAAATGAAAGAGAGTCTTCCAAAAACCTCACTGAAGTCATTTGATTGGACGTAATTTCATTACATTTCGTCATATCTCGTTTCATTCAGTTTCAACCCATTGAATTACTATATCAAGTCGATCAATTTCAAGTGTGTATCGTTCCATGGTGAAATGTCACGACTAAATATGTGTTCATGCCAAATTTAATAGCTATCGCTTTACCAAGGTCGCTATGAGCTGTCAAAGTTCGAGCGTCCCTGTTGAAAAACCCTATAGTATATCAATTCCATTGGGACTGTTATACTATACATGGGTATATCAGTTCAGTTCTGTATCACGGTACACGGAATCCGAGGTTGGAGCCAAATCATAGTGGGTTATTTGTCCCAAATAATTTAATTATACATATAATTATTATATTGTTAAGGAAACGAGTGGTGTGAGAGTGGTAAGGTGTTAGGGCGTCTTGTGAGTCCGCACGAGTGGGTACCACCACCCTGCCTATTTTTGCAGTAATGCGTTTCGGTTTGAAGGGCGGGGCAACTGTTGTACTGTTAAAAGTGAGACCTTAGAACTCATATCTTAAAGCGGGTAACGGCATTTACGTTGTAGATGTCTATAAGCTCTGGTAACCACTTAACACCATGTGGGCCGTGAGCTCATCCACCCATCTAAGCAATAAAAAAAAACGAAAATTTAAAGTCAGGATTTTAAATATTTCTAGTAGTAGTATTCAATTTGTGGGCTTATCCCACAATTCGCGTCTATACTATACTATACTATCTGTGCTCGTAACCTTCAATCCTTCATAATTTTAATAATATAGACTGTGTTGTATTTTCGTGTGGACTAAGTATAATTGAATAAACATTTAATTGGTGTGCAAGGTGTCGTACTTAATTTATTAACCGAACACCGTCGACGCCTACTCAGGTACTTACTTACCTTTAACACATTACACTACGCGTCCGGACGACGCATACATACTCATCCACATCCATACGGGAGACCAACAATTCGCGTCTATAAATTAATTACATTTTGCTATTACAAAACTTAGCTATTCAGTGTAACGTCGATTAATTGTTATACAATAAATAAAGTATTTTAGTTAAAATAACATCTTGATTGTTAGTCTCGTCTAGATGCGAATTTACAGAATTGTTTTGTACCAAAGGGTCCTTGAGAACGTTCGAACGTTTCAAAATATTTTCATAACGCGCTTCCAGAAAATTAAATTTCAAATTCCTTTGGGCTCCGGACTTGTATTTCTAAAGTGCCCTTATTATATTTTAATTCTTGAAAGATACTCAAACATTTTTAATTAGTCTTTCCGGGTGCTTCTTTTGCGTAATCAAAAGCGAAGTGTATTCTAAACGAACCCTTCCAAATATTACTTTCAGTCGAAATATTTTTCGTCTAAATCAATAGAGGATGCTATTTTTGTCGATTTCTTTATTTACATTTGCATTCCATCCATTACTATTGACGCCATATAAATTTCGTATTTACGGTATGAAAAAATTGCTTAAAATATTCTACAGTTTTTCTTGTTTGTCTCTAGAAATGCACAAATGTTTTTCTTACACAATTATTTAAAAGATCGCAACATGCGGACTTACAATTCTCTCTACAACCCTAGAAGCTTATGAGGTGGTACTCGATTCGTAGCGTAATCTCCTTAACCTCACCGTATAGGTAGGTACCTTTCTAGGTTCCCACATTAGTTGATATGACCAGTGTACTAATTATTAATAGAACCAAATACAAATTTACTTTAGTGAAACCATAAGACAAAACAATAAAATTGAAAGCATTTCTATCTCATTAAATGAATTTCATTCGCAACCCACAACGAACCTTCGCCAGATTCAATTTTCTTAGAAAATGAAATCGAAACTATTGTTTATTGAAGCTAAAATTTACATACAATTTTCAGGAACCGACGCCAATGGTTCGACTGTACTGAACGAGGCTAATAACTTACAGCAGGCCGACTCCCAGCCGACTATAAACAGACTGTACCAAATGCTCCACGCCGAACCAGACTCACACAATCAAAGCCAGCTATACGACAATTCAAATTACTCTAGACTTAATCTAATACACAGTTTTAACTCGTACAGCAATCTTGGGACAGTTAAGAGTCAAGTTGACTTGAATATTGATGACTTTAAGCCCAAAGCTAACAATGTCAGCTTTGAGGGTACCCACCTAACTAATAATGATGGTATGGGCAAGAGAAATAGAAAGAGGCGGATAGTGAACATAATTCGGATTGATGAGGTAACCAGCGCTATCAGTATTGAAACTACAACTATGGCCCGCGTGTCACCTTCACCTGTTGCTATGGAACGAAAGAAGAAGCCTGGAGAAATTGGATCAAGCGCTCCATTATTGAATTACATATTCGACGCTTATTCAAATACACATTACCATAGGAATGAGAAGTGCGTATATATTTTTTGTATTAATTTTATTTATGTAATGTTTTCCTTTTTTCTTGGTTTACAAATCCTGCATAGCATATATTTACCGAAAGAATATATCACGCCGGCTTGCTATACATTTGGAGCAATTTTACTGAGGTTTAACTTTTTAAAATCATTTTACCAATTAGTGATCAGATTTTAGGGGAAGTTTAAATTATTAAGTTTAAATTTTTGTGTAAGCCCTTGATGGGATGATTGTATGAAACGCATGAATAAAGACTGTGGCGGTTATGGTACATGGCTTGGTCGACCAACGAAACATTGCCGGGTTTGGGCAAGAAGGATGTCGTGGAAATAAAATAGTTTACCTTATGGGGCTAACTGCCTATTAACTTTTATAGGAATGAATTAGCCGTTCTTGTTAAAATTGTGATTAATACCTAATAGGCTATCGTTGTATTATATTCTTCACATCTGCCATGCAAATACCCACAATTTGGATAAGCAATTAGACACAATATTACATCAACAAATAAAGCATACACTTAAACAAGCCTATCAAAACTTAAAATTATTGCAATGGTTTTAAACCAAAAAGGTCACGATCAACAAAATATTTTTCTGAATAATCTACATGGTCATGAAATACAGGGTAAAGTTTTTTTAAAGTCACAACTCAACAAGTAGACAGAGTTCAGAACAGAAAAGCCTCCTTAGCCTTTACATCAAGTAATACTTAAAACAATATTGATTTATGGTTAGAAATTTTAGCCGCATTCAGAATATTTCAAGAACTCGTTCAACATCAACAGAATGAGGCGAGCTCGATAAAGTTTAAACCACTTTTCGGATTGTTGCGCACAGAAATGTTCGTTTTCCAGTAAATATTTTCCTATTTCGGCTTATGATTATTATACCAATCATATCTGTGGCTTTCTGGGAGTTTTTCCACGCTATTTAGTAATTAATTTTTCGTTGAGTTTCAGAAATAGTCTTATCTTACACTTTGATTACAAGTGAAGTTTCATCATTTCATAGTCTAAAGAGTACTTAGAATTATGGTTTTATTTTCATTGCTTAGACAAGACAATGAGCTTGTGGTTCACCTAGTGTGAAATGATAATCGGAGCTCATAAGTATCCCAACGAAAATGCCGCGAGCCACCTTAAGGCTTGAGGTCGAAGTCTCAACTTTTGTACAGTGACTATCCTATCAATTCAGAAAGCATGATTTGCGGCAGAAACAGAGAGAATAGGTTTTTTTATTGCCTCAAACTACGCGTGAGCATACGGCATTATCGATAAATGCAATGGACCCCTTCTGTGTGGAATCAAATGGATGTAGCTCTTATTTAGGACCCCCGGCCAGGTGAGAGCAGTTTTCCACACAAGGTCGGTCCGTTTTTTCTAAAATAGAACCAGAATAAAAACGGTCTGGTACTGAGCTTTGTTGAAATCTCTCAACATTTTAGAACCCAACTTGGATTTTCCTAGTTGTGCGGCTTAAGTATCTCAAATATTTTTACCATACCCGCAGTAATTACGAAATTTACAAATTTTGAAGAATTATATTATTTTTGTTTTTTATTACACAATGCTATTATCCCTTAACATAGAATTCGCTCGTAAACACGTGTTAAAAATGTTTTTCTTATAAAAATTAATACATGCCTGTGGGATTTGAACTCTAGCATTTTCATTTCACTTGATACTAGTACATAGGGTGTTTGGTCTCTTAAGTCTTTTCATGACGATTAAAATGCAAAAGGATTTGTTTGATTATACTTTTTCGAAATTTTTCTTAATCTTTTCACTTCTAATGACATTTTTTTGACGCCATGCAAATATAAAAGCATATTTTTTTTTAATAGATAGGTAGTTCTTCACTTGCTAAGAAATCCAATTGATTGATAGAAGTGACCAGCTGTACTCTGAATAAAATTGAGTATTATTAACAGCCTATCTGAGAGGTTTTATAGTTCATAGTTAGATCTAAGCATGAAAGCAAACTAAAATAATAAAAACAATCTGGGTGCAATCTAGCATGGGGTGTGTGACCATGACTTAAGGCATAACTCCCGCTACCTCATATAACATTTAGCAGACAACAATGAGCAAACAAATCCACGGCTCATCTGGAGTCAATCGACACCGAAATGTGAAACCTACAATACATATATAACCCAAAAAAATAATAATGCATGAGTTAAATAAAAATACAAAAACACAAAAATTCACTTGCAACAGAAATCGCAAGTTTCAATAGAAAAAATGCATATAACAATTTATGTATGTAACTGCTGATTTTACACAGAACTGGTGATGGAAACAGCATATATGCTGCTGCAGCACCCGAGATTGAAGCTTTAGTTGGCTCTACAGCTCATCTCGACTGCAAAGTAGACGCGCTACACGATAAACTGGTAATAAATATGTTTCATTGTTCATGAAATAGGACCTTTTGTACTCTGTGTCCTTTTACAAAATTTAATGATCATAAATCTAAATAACATCGAACTATTTTATCTCTTGTTACTAACCAATTAAATATTCTTTCTTCAAATTAATTTCTTTTTACATATTTGGTAGAAAAAATAAGAAATAATTTTTGGACAGTAATTTCAATCAGTTTGTGTTTTATTAAAATTAAACTACTTCAGATAATTAAAAGGTCCACACGTAAGTATTACGAACATTTATAATTCTTATTACAAATGTTCGTAATTGCCAAATTTAAAATTAACAGTTAGTTGCCTTTCGCAAAATCCAATCCGAGCTCCCAATTAAATTAAATTTTGTTAATTCAATTATTTGCTTAGTGACTGCCGTGATTCTAATTATGATGACTGTCATGATTCTAATTATAATATTGCGAATTCGAGTGGATTTTATTGCTGTACATCAAGTACCAATTACCAATTGAAATATCAAATATTAATAATTGTTTCTAAAGTCTACGTTGTTATTTGCGAAGAAGACGTATGATTGTGTTAATTTATTTTTGAATAAAATAGGCTGTTGCTATTTATTTGAAAGAACAGGTGAGCTTCAAATGTACAATCATGTTGATTCCTTTTATGTTCAAGACGTCCTTATTATGCCATTGAGTACTTATTATACTAATGACAATAATCCTGGGTTAATAAAATTTTGCATTTAATGAACGCATATTCGGAAAAGAGCAAGCCTTCATTTTCTTGCCGATTTTTTGAGTGGTGATGCTACATTCCAAATCGGCGGGAAGTTCATGATGGCTTAAAAACGTCCGTGTAGACCCCAAACAGATTTCAATAATAACTATCTATTTAAATTTGGGTAGACGCTTTTATACCTTTTGTTGATCCGATTTAGAAAACAGCGTCTGTTTTCTCAGTAACATGGTTAGAGATTTGGATATTTTTCAGGTATCATGGGTCCGCCGGAAAAGCGACGAGGACCCAATGGAACTCCTCACTACCGGCACCCAACAATATACAACGGATGACAGGTACACATGGTCATATATTTTTAACAAATTAGGATAATCTAGTACTGAACGCAGCCCGTAGACATCCTCAGTGTGAATGTTGTCAACTACTTTTAGACATCGAAGATTCACCTGTACTTCATAATAGTTCATCTACCGCCTACTCTGCCCTTTTTTTATTGCTTAGATGGGTGGACGAGCTCACAGCCCACCTGGTGTTAAGCGGTTACTGGAGCCCATAGACATCTACAACATAAATGCGCCACCCACCTTGAGATATAAGTTTTAAGGTCTCAGTATAGTTACAACGGCTGCCCCACCCTTCAAACCGAAACGCATTACTGCTTCACGGCAGAAATAGGCAGAGTGGTGGTACCTACTCGAGCGGATTCACAAGAGATCCTACCACCAGTAATTACGCAAATAATAATTTTGCGGGTTTGATTTTTATTACACGATTTTATTTATTCCTTCACCGTGGAAGTCAATCGTGAACATTTGTTAAGCATGTATTTCATTAGAAAAATTGATACCCGTGTGCGGGATTCAAACACTGTTGCATCGAATGCACCGGAAGCCTTATCCTTTAGGCCACAATGACTTGCCTATTTGTTGCCTATTTTGTGGCCTAAGGTTTTTGACCACGATGATTTTTTATTAAGACGCTGGAATATAATATATGTAGGATGGCGGTACTGAGCGGGCTTATAATATGACACCCAACCGGTTTCGATAGAAAACGTTTTTAGAGCAATTTTCTAATACGGGAAATTTAAGGCAAACGTTGAACGCACATGAAGCTTAGAATTTTTTTATTGGTCGGACTTTAAAAAACTCTGTACTAAAAAATCTATCGTGAAATTTTAGTAGCAAAGGACTTTCAAATAGTCTACATTTTGAGTTCTCATTTTATCAACATTTTAATCTAATCCGATCGAATTGTTAATAAATTTTGAAAAAACAAAAGTTTTCGAATTCCATTTTCTTTATCAGCATTTCATTCCGTTTCATTTCTCTTATTCCTTCTAAAAGCTTAATCTTAACGTTCGTAATGGTTTTACGATATTTATGGCTCTAATCATGATTATACTTTTAATATTTATGATTTATTATATTAAAAATATCGTATGATATCTGTGCATAGGGCCTCCGGTCTAAAGGATAAGAATCTTGGTGTACTTCTCTCAAACAATACGACTGTGTCCTTGTTCAATTCCAACAAGGGTTACCAAAATAATTAAAAGATAAATATTTAAAGAGTTTGAAGTTTACTGACATAGATTTTAAATTACAACGCGCGGTATAAGCGTATCCCAAAAAACATCAGTCACAACCGTTATGTTATAAACAGATTCCGTATTAATTAATAAGTAAAAAGAGTAGATGTTTGAAACAAATTCTTTAAGACTTCGTAATTAACTATACTTGAGACCTTAGAACTTATATCTCAAGGCGGGTGGCGCATTTACGTTGTAGATGTCTATGGGCTCCAGTAACCACTTAACACCAGGTGGGCTGTGAGCTCGTACATCCATGTAAGCAATAAAAATAAAATACATGTCCTTTCAACAAAGATTGTTTTCAATTTCAATTCAGGTTACATTGTTGATAATTGATACAAGAAATTTAGAATATGTTACTAGCACATTGTTACTAACATGAAAAATATAATAACAATTTTAACATTTTGTTTACAATTTTATCCGACCGGTCACCGTTCTCGTCGAGTTAGTAGAATGAAACAGATTCCCTTATAATTATCGGATTTCACAATATCAATTGTACTATAATATAACAATAACTGTTTTTCTTATTATCATGTCACGAACAGGAAAAAATTGGTCTGGGACAGAGTCCAACAAAATGTATTTTTTTTTATCATTATTTTGATTTTTTATATTTTTTATTGCATGCATTTATTGGTGTGCAATTGTGATCCAATAAAATCTAAAATGGAAACTATGATTATTTTCTAATTTTAAATTTGTAATGTGAATATTTGTTTTCATTATTATTCTTACCTGTATTCTTGATGGTAACGACTTTTTCCGTTATAAAAAGTTCAGACGCCTATAATTAAAGAAATAAATAGTTTTATATGTGAAATCTATTTGCGGGTTTTCTTTTGATGCGTAAATCCATTTTTTGTGTTCCAATGACGTTAAAATCGTTATTTGATTAGATAAGACAATGTTTTGAACAGCTACATCCCAAAAATACTTCCCTTAGGTACTCGGCCCGCTTCATCCCACCAGATATATGGCGTCTTGAAGTGAGGGAAGTCCGTCCCACTGATGCAGCCCACTACGACTGCCAGTTGTCTGCCCACCCTCCTAGAACCGCGAGGGTAACATTAAAGGTTCCCGGTAAGTACGTTAAACTATTTTATTGTATTAAAAAATAGCTGCTTAGTTGAAATCATTTTTGACGTGACAACGTCTTATAATTCGATGGAGCCGGCTGTACGCACGAAAAAATATGACTCATTGAGGCGTTCCATTCAAGGCTTGAAGTGCAAGCGAGAGCGCACAACGAGCGACAAAGAGGCACAATCGGCCTCCGCGTTCGGCAGCGTTCGACATTTGTTTCTCTCCTACTTGAGTGAGCGATGCATCCGCGTGGACAGCTGCTATACAATGATACATTAATTACATGTTTTCGTCAAGTATGAAGTTCAGTGAAAATTGAATGTGGTGTCAATTATTATTGTCCATACAAAATATCTATCAAACAAATAAAATTAAAATTTTCTTTTGAAAAATGAAACCATTCCATCAGTATTTTCACGTTGACGTTGTCATGTTCAATTATCGTCAGTAAACCGACTTTACAGACAACCGTTTTTTTCTTTTTAAGTAACCATTGCTTATACTTTATTGATTACAAAAGACCAAATCGAATCGATGGCTCTTGTGATTTTTTTTGGGTTAATAAATTATTTTTTTCTGTCTGGGCGAAGTCACTTATTTCGGTTGGTTAGGTAGGGTAGCCATAATTCCATCGCTATGGAGATTGACCTCGCGCGATAGCAACTTGAACGCTGATCTAATACCAAGATATACATATCTGCAATTTTCTACAGAAGTATCAGTGACGATCGTCGATGGCGCTGGTGCGGCCGTATCGGAACAAGTCTGTGAAGTTGGCAGTACTGTGGCTTTACGCTGCGAGGTTAAGGGCTTGAAAATGGAAGGTGGCCCCTCGTTGCTATGGTACCGCAAAAATGACTTATTAAATGATGACACTACCAGAGGGGGTATCAGGTGAGAACTTCAGTTTTAAGTAAACACTAAACGAAAAAGATTTTAAATATCTACTTACTGATAATGGCATCAATGAAACTTCACTGTTGAACCTCGTGTATTAAGTTTTCATTAAATTCTTTTGCAAAGCTCTGAATATTTTGTAGTTTTCCTGATGACGATAATGATATTATTACTAGTACTACTTACTACTACTAGCTATTGATCTTAACGCTTCGTTAGTGATTTCTGGTGTCTATAAAATTGACTTTTACTGTAACTACTATCATATACCTATATAGGTACATATCGACGCTTGAAAGGCAAACGTGACTAAGCGACAATGCGTGAACTTTACAGTAGACTAATTTAAAGTTGAAATACCTGAAAAAAAATCTATTTTAACGAATCTATCTAGTAGGATTGAAATGATTTTAATAGACCTAGAAATATATTTTGTTTGCGCATCGAATATGGTTATTGCCTATCATTTATGTATAAAGCAGTTATTGTCGCTTAGTCACGTTTGCCTTTCAAGCGTCGATATCTAACACGCGAAGAAAAAACATTAAGCTTAGAACAAAGGCAGAAAACGTGAACAAGTTTTCACATTGTCAATATACTTTAGAGTCTAGGCAGTAGTGAAGCTGTTCTATATACTCTCAGAAGACAAACCTGCCCTTTTTCTTCTTCTCCGCTTTGTGAATGCTCTAATTGTGGCTACATAAATGGTTTGTTTTCCTAGTGTCCGCACGGAATTCGGTGCAAATGGTGCCAGTTCCGTGCTCCGTGTGGCCCGCGTGCGAGCTGACGACGCTGGTCGGTACACGTGTACAGTGGCCAGGGCGCCGCCACCGGCACCATTACCGGCACATGTCATATTACATGTCATTAAAGGTACCTACGTACCCACTCAGGTAATACGGTTCGAACAAGTAAGGTAGTAAGTAAAGGCGCATAATGAATAGGCGAGCAGAGCGAAATTGGTTAAACAGTATAGGCAGCGGCTTGGCTGTGCCCCCGGCATTGCTGACGTCCATGGGCGACGGTAATTACTGGTGGTAGGACCTCTTGTGAGTTCGCACGGGTAGGTACCACCGCCCTGCCTATTTCTGCCGTGAAGTAGTAAAGTGTTTCGGTTTGAAAAGTGCCGTTGTAACTATACTGAGACCCTAGAACTTATATCTCAAGGAGGGTAGCGCATTTACGTTGTAGATGTCTATGGGCTCTAGTAACCACTTAACACCATATAGGCTGTGAGCTCGTCCACACATCTAAGCAATAAAAAGAAATCATCTTCACCGCCGGTATCCTTTAGCGAGCATTTCAAGATGAACTTGCTCGTGTTGCTTGTGAACAAAAGAATTTCAAAACAATTATATATACTGAGTTTGTTGAACTTATAGAGATCGGCTCAGTAAATAAAAACTTAATTTTTTTATAATTTTTACGAATACTCACGATGAAAACGTAACAGTGTGTCAAATAATATGTATGTATATACATAGTGACTGTTTATTTTTTTATTTATTACAACTATATAACAAACTTCGAATCCAGAATATTAAATGAGTTCCTCTTCTGTAGGTGAGAGTCTAGCAGAGCTGCATCAAAGTGGAAACTCGTGTGCCGCATCCAAGCTAATCATTACGACGCTATGCGTTCTTTTAGAAGTATTATAGTAATTTAATAAAATAAAACTTGTTCATATTTTTACTGTTGTTTAATTAATTCCAAAAGGTATTTAATAGGATATAAGTTTTGATCAAGCAAAACGTAATTGGAGAAATCGATTATACAAATGAAATCCTTTTCTTACATTTCTTTAGCATAGTATTCGTCGTGGCCTAAAGGATAAGACGTCCGATACATTAGTATCTAGCGATGCAACGGTGTTCCAGTCTTGCAGGCAGGTACCAATTTTTCTAATGAAATATAATACGTATTTAACAAATGTTCACGATTGACTTCCAAGGTGAAGGAATAGCATCGTGTAATAAAAATCAAACCCGCAAAAGTATAATTTGCGTAATTACTGGTGGTAGGACCTTTTGTGAGTCCGCACGGGTAGGTACCACCACCATGCCTATTTCTGCCGTGAAGCAGTAATGCGTTTCGGTTTGAAGGGTAGGGCAGCCGTTGTAACTATACTTGAGACCTTAGAACTTATATTTCAAGGTGGGTGGCGCATTTATGTTGTAGATGTCTATGGGTTCCAGTAACCACTTAACACCAGGGAGGGATGTGAGCTCGTCCACCCAAGTAAGCCATAAAAAAAAGTTTTGTGTGACTCAGGGGCCCAAAGAGATCAACGAGAATCACCTATTACTTAATAATATTAACCAGATACTTGCAAATACTTCGAGTTGCATAATACCAGCATACAGAACAGCGAATAACATTATTTTTCAAGAACTGAATATTTTGTAGCAAATCCCCGTTAGCCTGTCTGACCTTGGTTTATTTTAAGCTAACACTACTCTTCTTTGAGTAGTCGGTCTTTTCTCACTTCTAAAACACCTCGATAAGAACGTTGAAGTCCAATATCCAATATATATTATTAATTTTCTTCACAATTGTTTTTTTATATAATATATAACAAAAATTTGGTCCACTCGTTTCAAATGTCAACCATAATAATTATATTATTTATATTATAGTGCTTTCAGTCAATATCCGATGAGACAGATATAGAAAATTTACAATAGATATTGATACACGAGGGAAAGGAACAGGATTATCATCAACTTTAACATATTATTAACTGTAAAGATTTGAAAATGATACATACGTTGCAGATAGGGTAAAAATTCAAGCCTTCTTATAAAATATTCTCTTAGGCCGTATTGCTGAAGCATATGGGAAAACTCCTTAACATTCCCATAACTTATGGATGTCGATTTATAACCATAACAAGTTCAATCCGGGTCGATTTCCTTCCCATTATTCACTTCTTTACCGACTTAAATAATGCGGTGCAACAATGATGTCTGGAATGTCTTTGAAAGTTCCTCTTTTATATTTTCCACACGTGCGAGAGTTATTTCTTTTATCAAAGTTTTTTGAGGGAATTTATTTTACAGTAAATTGAATATTACATTACAATATTATACTATACAACATTACATAAAAAGTAAAAAATTAAGCTAGTTGAGATATTTAGATTAAGTCATATTAATTGTACACAGTAATTAGTACTCTTGCTAAACTGTAAATTGAAAAAAATATTGTCCTTAATGCATTAGTTGATGATAATTACATTCCAACTTAACTTATTGTGTCCATATAAAATTCGTATTCGTATTTAATGTATTTCTTTTTCTTTCTTATGGGCTTTTTCTTATGGATTTTGGCCTCTTTCACATTTTTTCCATTTCTCTCTCCCACGGATACTTCTTTTCCTTTTCCTTGAGATATATTCCGAACAATCCGTCTAAGGCTTGTTGCGTCATTTTTTACTGTAAGAGAGTCCGCTTCAAAAAATCGAAACAACTATGCTTAAGCACTATCTAAAAATGTCTTGCTCACCTCACTCGTGGTCTATACTTTTCTAACTCTGGTATAATAAGACATGGTAAAATAGGAGGTGATTCAAATCTGAAGTAAGATAGTACATCTTTTTGTCTCTTTTGAAAAGAACACAGAGACATTAAAACATTTCCAATTTTTTTTCTATGATTCGTTCTGGCCCTGAAGCCTTTCCAGTTTCACCAGGACAGGTGTTTCCAAATGCTGTAGTATACGCTAGTATTGGTAGTATACGATAGTATTGGCAGCCATGACAATGGAATTTAGCAAACGTACCAACATAACGCCCATAACTGGCATTTATCGGTGCTTCAGTCATTTGGCACCACACAGCGGTCATTTCAAATTAACGCCTAATTTATCTGTTTGTGGATGTTGTGCCGAGTGGTACTTAGTAACATGATTGTGAACAGCTGACGTTACTATAGCACTACTTGATTTGAATAGAGTAATCCGTGTGCAAACAATGTACGTACTGACAAAGGACTTTTTGGCGGGAACGCGAGGAGTGAAGTTGTATGATTTGTTTTATTTTGTCCATTTCGTGTTTCTTTAGGTTTAAATGTGCTTAAATGTGTAATAACGGTGGTTAATAAACTGTTTAATATCTATGAAAATGCACAAATGTGGGAAAATGAAACAAAGCGGCTGGACGTAGCTTCTCGGGATCCTCCAAAAAGTCCACTGAAAAAATCTCAGTAAATGACCATTTTATTGAGATTATATTTCATCCTATCATCATAATCTCATCTCATTTCATTTCATTTCATCCCAGTTGATCTCAAATTAATCATCTTCATTTCGTTTCGTTTCATTTCACTCCATATTATCATTTTTCATAAAAATAAGAATATAAATTAAAATAAGATATGACTTAAAGGTCTTAGTTACCAGGTCAAAAAATCCGTTAAAAAAATACTGACAAAATATGCGCAATTATTACTTTTACAAGACCTATTATAGATTTATCATGGCCTTAAAACAGAGCAATGGCGATTTCCGGTGCGACAGATTATAATTTATTGAATTTAATAATTATGGACATATGTAAACTGAAAGAATTCGATGTCGACTATAGATTCGACTACAGAGTGCATTTTATGTTAAGAAAATTGCTGAAATAGAGAAAACTTTATTCAAATTTCTTAATAACAAACACAGGGTAAATAAAACTTTAAGTAGTCTGTTTTACAAAGTTAGCTAATATAAAGAGCTAGAGATACGTTTCTAAATTAGTTGTTTATATATGACAGCAGGAGAGACAGTAAAAATATTTTTTTCTACTTAGCAATGTAGACACGTGTAGAAAGAATTTTTACTTCTAAAATTTAGACACGTGATACGAATGAGAGCAAAAAAAAGTGATATGAATAATAAAACACGGGCTGAACAGTTCATATTTGTTTTCAATTCATCAAATAAAATTACAATTTCATCACGAAGTTAGAAAAAAAAAATCGCACTTACAAATCGAAAGTGTGCTTGCGTAACACGTGTTGCGATGAAAACATACTAGTGAAAATGAGTTACGTATACACGTTCAAATAAACACCGAACACAAACGGTACCGTTCTCACGAATTTGCCAAAATAAATAAATACCAGAACTTATGACGGTGTCACCAATCGAGAAACACACGTTTTTTCTTCCTCTTTGAAGTCAACACCGTTAAAATAAGGTTCAATAGCAAGCACCCTGTTATTATTCTAAATGCGAGGCGGAGAGACCATTAATCTATTCGCTAACTCGGAGGGGAAATTTCGGAAATTTCACACTAGAACTGCGTTAGAATAATAGATGGATTCTACAGGATTTCCATATTTATGAGTTGATTGGGGTTTCGTTGTTCGGGCTCCTGTATTGACGATGTATTACCTCAGTGTTTTGTTTGGGCTTCGAGGTTTTGATAGAATTGGCAGTGCCCTGAGTATCGTTTTTGGGTACCACAAGCACCGGTCGCCGTCTTCATCGAACCCGTCGCTAACAACGAAGGGCTCGACGAGTGAATTTACCCATAGACACAGCCCACTGAGCTTTTCGCCGGATCTTCTCAGTGGGTCGTAGATTCTGCAAAGCACTGCTCTTGCCAGGGCCAATGTCAGCAACACACCCGGCTGCTAACATTGGCCCGGAGCACCCGGAAACACACCTACACGAAAAGGAGAAGCTGAAATAGCCTCTCAAGGCTATCAGCATAGGTAGGAAAAAAAGTGTATCGTCATAAAATTGAATCTATGGGTTGGCACGATCAAATCGTGCTATGAAAAGAGTTTTAATTCCGTTCACCGGCTTCAACTTGGACCCAAAAATGGTAAAATCGGGGGTTTTTCTAGCTTCTCAGTCTTATCTGCTTTAAAAATAATGATTAATTATCTTCAAAGTGACATGTTATTGTTTTAGGGCAGAAATAGGAAATATAATACATATACCTAAGACTTTCTGTAAACGCACTCAAATACTTAATCTGTTATACACGGTAGAAATGGATTAAAGGCTGACACTTGAGGTACAAGAATTGATTGATTGATTTGATGGATGCCTAATCATGCGATGGATCGATCAACTATGGTTGTATAGAACATATCGATAATTTCATGTTCTAATATTTTAGGCATGTCACCGCAAATTCACTTAGCAATCTTAGCATGACATTAAATCCTAGCCTTCTCTACTAACAAAATTCAAAATTGAAAATCATTTATTTCAACTTAGATGTAGTGGTCATTGTGTTTATTTCGGGTTTAAGATTGAGGTAAAGCTACTTATAAATAGAAAATCTGCGTTAGCTCACCGCCGGTTGGCAAAGTTCCCAGAAGGCTGGCAGCATTTCCACGCTGGATAGCAATGCTAATTCTTTGTTCAAAATACGTACCGGCCTTCTGGTCTCCCGAGGCCTCAAAAAGTTTTTTTTTTATTTTTTATTTTTAAACCCGAAATAAACACAATGACCACTACACCAACACATTATAATACTTAGATGTCAGTATAACACACTTGTTGAATGTCAAAATATAAATAATAGCGACCCGCCCTCGCTTCGCTTCGGAAACATTAAAACACACATGAAACCAAAAAAAAAAATATTAAAAAAAGTAGCCTATGTTCATCAGGGACAATGTCGGCTTCTAATGGAAAAAGAATTTTTCAAATCGGTCCGGTAGTTTCGGAGCCTATTCGAAACAAACAAACAAACAAATCTTTCCTCTTTATAATATTAGTATAGACAATGTTAACTTTACCACCGGTTCCAAAAAAAGCCACAGTCCTGAGAAGAACCGGCGAAACAAACTCAGCGGGCTTTTTTTTTTGTTTTTTCTCAAAAAATTTTTTTTTTTTAATAAGTAACAATATATGCAATAAACTAAAAAACAAGTCAAAAAATACAATTACAAAATAATAATAATAATAATGGAAACCGGTGTGGTGTTCCATTTTCACGAATGAACCTCCATTTTCATGGAAATTTAAATAAAAACTTGCTTTATGATCATTTTTATTACAAAACGTTATGCTGGAGACACATTCGTTTTAAATCCCTCGATTGTCGCACATGTTGGAAAGGCAAGCACTTAAATTTTATCATACCCGTACTTTTTTACAGTAGAGTAAATGACCTCACGGGATGGCCCGTTGGCTTAAACGGTTTCGGAGTTATTTGACAACGCAACGTGATTGTGCCTACGAAAAATGATATTGAACTCTCAGCTGCTTTGATACACCCTTATATTATTGGCGTGTGTCTATTTCGGTAGTAATACAGGCAGTCATGCATTTCGGTTCGAAGAGCTCTTATCTTGCAAAATGGTGCCATGACCTGTAAAGCGTTGCCAGCAAGATTTGTATGAGAAAAGCCGAAGACCGGACTCAGTGGTGTAAATCCCGAGAGTCCTATGACGCGCTATGACATGACCTTCTTCAAACGAGGCTTGTGGAGAGTATTAAGCGGTAAGCAGCGGCTTTGCTCTACCCCTGGCATTGCTGCAGTCCATGGGCGAAGGTAACCACTCACCATCAGGTGGGCCGTATGCTCGTCTGCCTACAAAGGCAATAAAAAAAGTCCTTGCAGTGGACGATTATGGGTTGATGATGGTGATGATGAAGGTGGGCTTTGGTAATAATAAAAAGAGCAAAAGCGTTTTAAGTATTTTTATTTAATTTACAATAAATGACAATTATTAAGAGAAGCTGTTTTATAAAAATTTTGGAGGAATCGGAAGTGGACGAAATGCAAGTTCGCATGGATGGATACAATATCTTCTGAATGAGCTTAGTGTCCACTTGGTGTTAACTTGGTTACTAAGATCCATAGACATTACATTCACCTCAAAACATGAGGTCGAAGTCTCAAATTTATCAAATGACAGCTGTCTCAACCTTCTTACGGGAACAAATAGCTGTTTCACGAAGGAAATTAACAGGATGACATCTATGATTAATTACGCAAATTCTAAAAAAATTTTCAATTTCGATTTTTTATTAGATTATTTTACGCCTTCGTGAAGTCGTTAGGAACAGAATTGCTTAGAACTATTGGACCAAAATGGCCTATTTAGCTTAAATTGTTTAAAACAAATGTTGTATTAGAGCCTTTTTATAATGTATTGTAGGTTTTAAAATGTTTTTTTTTAATAAAGAAATCGACACTACGTAAATAAAAATTCACGCACGGTCGGATGGACTGTGAAAAGTTTCTGTGGAATGGAGTTAAAGTAAATAAATGAATTCTGTTAGATTTACATATTTATGAGGAGGTTAGACCTTTTCCAGGGCGGCATTTAGAAGCTAACCCAAATACGTCTCAATGGTTTTAATTTGTTTTAATGACTGGTTAAGTGCCGTTTTCAGTTTGTAGATTACAGTGAATTGATATAATAAAGTGTATTATTATAATATATTAGTGTATTGTATTATACGATTGAATAATCATCCAATATGTAATGTATCTTCGAATTTATTCTAACGGATGTTGCATACAGAAGACATTTGGAGATTATGGACAATAAATCAATTATATAGGTACTGAAAGTGATGTTATTACCATTTTTACATTATTTGCTTGTATGTTAACCTAGAACAGAACTAAAGGTGACTAAGGGATTCCCCGAAAAATGTGCAGCATACCGCTATCGCCAACTGACATTAACTGGTGGTAGAAAGTATTATGTGAAGCCATGCTATTGAAACATCTGTAGAATGAACCTACGTCTACATGGTACTATGACAGAAGCCCTCCTTTGTAACAATAAGTGCCCATAATAACCAACTTCATTTATTTATTTATTTGTAGACAGATAAGCCTAAAATGCGGGGCGTATCCATCAGTGATTACCATCGCTTATGAACATCAGCAACGCTAATGGCACAGCCGAGTTGTTACTTAACGTAAAGCTCATTTGAAGGTTTGACGAAAGAAATGTTATAACGCTCAGGAAACGCCGTGGAGAGGACTTCATTCCAGACTCGAATAGAACGTGCCAAAAAAACTACTTTGAAAATGCGCTGAAGTTACAATAAAAAGGGTTTGGTAAAAAGGAGCTGGAAAGATCATTAGAATTTTATTTTAACTGATTACTTTATTCATTCTAATGCGGCAACGGTATTGGGAGGTATTGGGCATTGGGCAAGTGACGATACAAATACAGCGAAGGAGCAGGATGCATCGCGACAGTTTCAAAAATTATCCCAGTTAATTTCTACGCTGACCTCTAGCTGCAAGGCGACAACCCTGTTATTGTACTCCACAAGTCTACTTCACTTTTCCATTATTCCTGTGTCCAGTCTTTCTGTGTGTACATAAATACAAAACAAAGAACAACGAACTGAAAAATTCATATCTATTTCATTAGACGTAGGTTCCCAAGATATTATTTTAATCCTTAATACAATCCTGCATAAAACTACAACTGTATTAACCGTTATTCGATAGTCAGTTCAAGTCCTCGAGAAGACCGCAATTCTAATGACATTCGCTACCTACCTATATTATATTGGGCGGCCCGTCCCATTTACATCAATTAACATGTCTTTGATTAAATCTCAATCCATGAATATTGAATGATCAGTATTAGTATTGTTAAATCGATCGCAACATTTGCTTTGTTATCTTCGAACGCTATACATCGATTGCATTGTGGGATGCAAGAGTGAATCGTGATAGAAGTAAGTACAGTGGTGCTACCAAATTTCTTTTAGACCAATCCACCGCCCACCCACCTGTTGGCGAGTGAGAATTGTTAGGGCGATTAAAATCATATTCCTTATATATTATATATTTTTCATAGACATTGTAATTTGTGATGCTGATCTACAAAAAATGTCTGTCTCAAATTTGTCGCCTACGGAATATATTCTATAGGCCACACATAATTATGTAAGTGCTGTTATGATAGTAATGATTGACTTTGAAACGGAGTTCAAGAATTTTTGTTCGTAGTTTCGGTTTAATTTTTTTCATTAAATAGATGAGTGGACGAGCTCACGGCCCACCTGATGTTAAGCGATTACCGGAGCCCATAGACATCTACAACGTAAATGCCGCCATCTACCTTGAAATATGAGTTCTGAGGTCTCAAGTATAGTTACAACCGCTGCCCCACCCTTCAAACCGAAACGCATTACTGCTCCACGGCAGAAATAGGCAGGATGGTGGTACCTACCGGTGCAGACTCGCAAGACGTCCTACCACCAGTAATTACTGTCGCCCATAGACGTCAGCAATGCCAGGGGCACAGCCAAGCCGCTGCCTACACCGTTTAACCAATTTCGCTCTGCTCGCCTATTCATGCTTTACGTGAAGAATAAATACGAGGTCATTATTATATGACGGCTGTTACTAGCTCTGCATTATTATATGACGGCCAACCCTTCAAACTCACATAACCGCTCCTCGGCAAGATGGTAATACCGTCCACGACTATATCGGACCTACCAGGATTTTATCCCTTCTCCCAGCAGTAAAATATGATTTACCACCAATCAATTTTTCACGCATTTAGTGTCGCTAAGTCACATTGATTTTGAAAATCAAAAATTGCAATTCATGAAAGAAATCAAGAAGCGTTTTATCATCAAGAAATCTAACGAATATAACTTCGATCTTGATTCAATATATTCGATGGGGAAAAAAGTTGATGTTTTCATCTGATGTTTAAACAGTAGACAAACTATGTAGGAAGTTTAAACATTAAAAGTAAGAGAGAAATAAAACAAAAATCCATGGCATTGTAAATGACTAGCTGTACCCGTCCGCTTCGCTGGGCATTTAAAATTAACATTATAATTATTATTTCTAACCCCTACAAAGATTCTCATCATTAACGTCCCCGCAACTGGTGTAGGGAGTCCAACACTCTTATAAACATTAGTCTATCCATTAAGTACATGTATTTTCTACATGGATACCAAGTTTCGATTCAATCTCATGCATGGTTCAGTAGTTATAACGGAACATCCGTAAAAACCACTGTAGATTTATATATTAGTATAGATGTGCTATTAGAACAAGTAATGTAAAAAACGAATTTGAAAGCATCAAATAATTTATTTATGAGTCAAATGTTAAAATATGATTAATCTGAATTGCTATTTAACTTCAGGATAAGCTGTCCCAGCTGGGAGCTGCCCTGGCTTTCACAATTAGTCACAAACTTTCAAAACCGTAAATCAAACTAGAATTGAGCTTTTAAAGCACCTTTGGGAGTTCCAGCAGATAGGTAAACACTGAATTTCCAACGAGATCCCTCGAATGTTGCTTTTTATGCTTAGAGTCGATTTTACGGCTTGCAATTGGATTGAGTGATGATGAATTACGTATTGAGATCGATTGAAAGTTGATAGTCTTGCCAGAAAACACCGTGGAGGGGAGTTAATCCTAAATCTAAGCGGTGGGAAGCCCAATGGTCTCTGTCATCGCACTTTGGAAGAACGCAGCCGTTCAACTTAAGCAATCAGTCTGGTATACCAATTTTAAACGCATAAAAATTCCTTATTAACCCATGAAAACATAACCATAAGTATCTCATTTAAGAAAATTACAAATTAACATTCACAACTCGTTTACGATAAGAAAGAAAACAAAGTAAGAAAATTCGAAAATTAGTAAAATAAAAATACTTTAACATTTTTTATAACCACCGGAAGCGTAATAGCCGCGTCACAAAAACGTATTTCGTTTCAATGGCACCCCTAATTTTTTTAAATTAATCAAACCTTGTGAAATTACTTCTACACCTGCTAAATTGAAAGGACTTTAGTGTAATTAGTAATGTCTCTGGGATATTTCCTTTCCATTTTAGATTGTCTGTATCGCTTTGATAGCATCGTCTGGAAACATTTAAGACCTTAATTAAGAATTAATGGCAACTTAAGTAATTCTTGCCGATAATAAATAAATATCTAAAATTAACCAAATTATCATTCCATTATGTTCTAGTCATACAGGGCCGTATAATTTGGACACCGTTATAAAGTTTTGGGGCAACAAATTTTTAATTATTTTTAAGATTCAAATCCAGCAAACAAATACTAGATATTTTTTTTATTGTTTAGCTGGGTGGACGAGTTCACGGCCCACCTGGTGTTAAGTGGTTACCGGAGTCCATAGACATCTACAACGTAAATGCCGCCACCCACCTCGAGATATGGGTTCTAAGAGTTCTAAGATATAATAAGTATAGTTACAACGGCTGCCCCACCCTTCAAACCGAAACGCATTACTGCTTCACGGCAGAAATTGGGAGGGTGGTTTGAAGTCGTCGTGGCCTAACGGATAAGACGTCCGGTGCATTCGTGTTGAGCGATGTACCGGTGTTCGAATCTCAGGCGGGTACCAGTTATTTCTAATGAAATACGTACTCAACAAATGTTCACGATTGATTTCCACGGTGAAGGAATAACATCGTGTAATAAAAATGAAACCCGCAAAATTATAATTTGCGTAATTACTGGTGGCAGGACCTCTTGTGAGTCCGCACGGGTAGGTACCACCACCCTGCCTATTTCTGCCGTGAAGCAGTAATGCGTTTCGGTTTGAAAGGTGGGGCAGCCGTTGTAACTATACCTGAGACCTTAGAACTTATATCTCAAGGTGGGTGGCGCATTTACGTTGTGGATGTCTATGGGCTCCAGTAACCACTTAACACCAGGTGGGCTGTGAGCTCGTCCACCCATCTAAGCAATATAAAAAAAAAAAAAAACCTACCCGTGCGGACCACAAGAGGTCCTACCACCCATATAAAACCAGTATTAACTGGTTACCGGAGCCTACAGAGACTGCATCGTGAACACAGTACCCAGCTTCGTTCATGAGCTCGATGTCTCAATTATGTTGTATGATAGGTATCCTACCCGAAAAGCATGACTGCTTCTACCTACCAGTAATTTTGTCTAATTATATTTTACGGGTTTCATTTATCTCACAAGATATTATCGCTTCGTTGTGGAGATAATACGATAAAAACGTGTCTTATTAACGTATTGATAACAAACCTTAAATTTTTGTATGGCATTTTCTGTAGATAAAAAATTAATCTCTTAATGATTACGAAAGCTAAACGAACTGCTTGTGACAGCTTCGAGAGCTCGTACACTCGAGTTTGATGTGGGTGGACAGTTTTACGGGAACCAACTCTTTACGAAGGAACTGTACCGCAGTAAGTACGTTTTATTGTCAAAGAAAATGTGTATGATTTTATTCGTTGCATGTACACAAATTACATTAGAAAAATTGTTAAATTAAAAGGTTAAAAGGTTTTATGGATATAAAACATTGGAAAACACTCAAAATGAATTAATCCCTTCGGATTCGACTCCACATACAGTACCCGGCGATAAATATTGCACTTCACACTTCACATATAAATATTGCACACTTTTTACTGGTGGTAGGACCTCTTGTGAGTCCGCACGGGTAGGTACCACCGCCCCGCCTATTTCTGCCATGAAGCAGTAATGCGTTTCGGTTTGAAGGGTGGGGCAGCCGTTGTAACTATACTGAGACCTTAGAACTTATATCTCATATAAGTTGTAGATGTCTATGGGTTCCAGTAACCACTTAACACCAGGTGGGCTGTGAGCTCGTCCAAACATCCAGGCAATTAAAAAAAAAAAAGACTTCGACCCTGGGTAAGAGACGGTTAATTTTTGCTTCGTAGAGCGCTATATCTGTCGCACATTACCTGATTGACATTCAATGTCCATAGATATCGTTAGTGTTTCGTGGCACACAGGTAACGCTCTACAACAAAAACAAAATTAGACGACTGTCTGTTTCTAAATATCGATGTGCAATATTTATTGCCTGGTACTGTAATTTTGATTTCACGCAAACAAACAGTGGCTATCTTTGACGATGCGAACACGCTTTACGGGTAGCGTGCTCAAACTAAAAGTATTAATAGTTTTAGATACTATCTGCGTAAACCCTAAAATTAATTTTGCAAAGTTATTTAATTAAAGTTTAGGTCACTCAGAAACATTCTGATTGCCCATGCGTGATTATTACGATGGAGGAATAAAGCATAGTGTAATAAAACGAAGCCAACAAACATTATAAAATTGTGGTAGGTGTGGTCTGCCTATCTCCGCTGTAAAGCAGTAGTGACGTTTTGGTTTGAAGAGTGAAACAACCGTTGCAATATAAAACTGGGACTTAGAACTCATATGTCAAGGTGGATGTGGATAGGCCCCCGTAACCATTAAAAATTAGGTAGACCGTGAACTCTTTCACACGTCTCAGCAATAAAAAAAAGTTATTCTTTATAGTAGAACATTAAAAAAAGTCCGATGAAATCGTGACTCGACCGACTGATCTCATGTCTCGCCAAGGAGCAACGGTACTCGCTTTTATTATCTAATGAAATCAATAATAAATTAAGGACTCTGATATTATTATTATTATTTTTTATTTATTGCTTAGATTGGTGGACGAGCTCACAGCCCACCTGGTGTTAAGTGGTTACTGGAGCCCATAGACATCTACAACGTAAATGCGCCAACGACCTTGAGATATAACTTCTAAGGTTTCATTATTTAGTTTAGTTACAACGGCTGCCCCACCCTTCAAATCGAAACGCATTACTGCTTCACGGCAGAAATAGGCAGGGTGGTGGTACCTACCCGCGCGGATTCACCAGAGGTCCTACCACCAGTAATTGCGCAAATTAAAATTTTGCGGGCTTGATTTTTATTACACGATGTTATTCCTTCCCGTGGAAATCAATCGTGAACATTTTGATAAGTACGTATTTCATTAGAAAAATTTGGTACCCGCCTGCGGGATTCGAACACCGTTGCATCGCTAGATACGAATGCACCGGACGTCTTATCCTTTAGGCCACAACGACGACAAAATTTACTTTGACTTTCATGACTTTAACTAACCCAAGTCCTAAACACGAGGGAGTTAATTTGAATATTACTAAACCCTCTATTTTGTATGAAATGTTGTAAAGTGAGGCTGTAACTAGAAAGGTTAGATAGTACAGTGGCTGGAAGCATAAACTGTCCCCGGCTAGCCCTTCAAGCGTTAATACAGTACCGGATTTGAAAATCCGGAAAATATGAACTACCAATGATTTTTTTCTGTTTTAGGCATAAGATGCATAAGATGGGCGAGTCATAGGAACCTCAGACATAAGATAGCTAATGGTAATAGTAAAGGCGAAATTAATCCGCAAAAGTAGTATTAATTGTACAAATGCTTAATTGAACATAGAGAAAATAATTCCCAAATTTTACAATCCTATTTTAAGATAGATCTAAAGATTTAACAAGTATTCTCTGGACGTTTTTGCTGGCACTGTTGACAGTTTTAAACGAGAAGTCTATAGCCTTGCTCAATGAGTTTTTTCAATTAAGTAATAGCATATTTGGTAGTAAATGTGTAATAATGTAAGGTCTTCATGTAATGTTATATATAGTTTTTCTTTGTTTTTTATATAATGAACCGCTTTTTCTTATGCATGCCGTCGGTACCTGTAATTGTGTTAGCATTTAGTGTGAAATCAATGTATATGATACCTGTAATGTTCTGTGATGATGTATAACATGTTGGTACCCAATAAATAAAATAAAATAAAATAAAACACTAGGTCTAGCAAGAGGATTGCTTCGCAGAATCTAGCACCGGATCGATAATACGATCCACTGGAAAGGTGACGGATCCGGCGAGAAGCTCAGTGGGCTGTGTCTAAGAGTTAATTTGCTCGCCGAACCCTTCGTCGCAAGCGACGGGTTCAACGAGATCGATGACCGGTGCTCGAGGTACCTAAAAGCATCGATAGTGGATCGGAAGGATCCGAAATGCCGTGTATAAAAATACAAAGACGTGTTAAAAATATGGTTAGGTAGGTACTGCTTTTCTATCTACCTACATATTCTATAAAAAATCAATATTTGTATTTATGTTTCTCCTAGCCATTCATTCGATTGTGACGAAACCTGTTGTTGGTAATTTCAGGAAAAGGTGGAAAAGGGAACTCGTGGTGACTGAAAATCAGCGCATCCACTTAACATAGCATCAATTGAAATACCGTCCTTTTGCATTTTCATTCATTTATTTGTTATTTTTACCTTACTGATTAAAACAAAAGCATTTTCTGTGTGTAAGGCAATAAATGGCTTTATTGCTATTCTTTTTATTACATTTTTAGTAATATATAGTACATGTACGAGAGAGGGCGCACGAGTAGCTTCATGAAATCGGCATTTTTATGCTCTTAGCGATAGTCCTAGTGGAGTGTGACCGGGTTTCATAAAAAATTAAGTTTCGTTTGAAAATTTCAATTGCGCAACGTACAACATGCAAGGCTGACCGCATTCTCTGTGAGATACTTAAAATTCTAGACCCACGCCGAGCTTGCGGCGTCCGTTGGAAGCGACGTGGCGCGAGAGCGATCAGGTAACCTCAAACAAAATGAAGTTATAACAAACAAAAGAAGACAAAAAGTTTCCCTGTTCATCAACTAATTATATAATTATCGTATTTCTTACTTGATGAAACTCCATAAAAAAGTAAAGGTGGAAATTAATAAATATTTTTAACTCGTCGTTAATTGAAGTTGCCGTGGCCTAAATGATATAAGATCTCCGGTGCATTCGTATCCAGCGATGCAACGGTATTTGAATCCCGCAGGCGAAATACATACTTAACAATTGTTCTCAATTGACTTCCACGGTGAAGGAAATTATAATTTGTGTAATTACTAGTGGTAGGACCTCTTGTGAGTCCGCACTACCACCACCCTGCCTAATTCAGCCGTGAAGCAGTAATGCGTTTCGGTTTGAAGGGTGGGACAGCCGTTGTAACTATACTGAGACCTTAGAACTCATATCTCAATGTGGGTGGCGGCATTTAGGCTGTAGATGGATATGGGCTCCGGTAATCACTTAACAGGTGGGCTGTGAGCTCAACCACCTATCTATGCTATAAATAATAAATAAAAATAAAAAGTTTTTAGTTTTTTTTTAGGTTTTGTGTTATTTACTGTAGACTAAATCGGCACGTGTCTGCTAGATTCGAACACCGGTCAAGTGACTTCGCTCGATATGAGTACACCGAGCATCTAATTCCTTACGCCAAACCTTCAATTTTGCAGGACAATCATAATCGATACTTAAGATACCTTCTGCTTTTTGCACTTATCCCACATTCCTAAGGATATTTTCCTTTTATTATGTTGTGGTAAAAGATTTGGCACGAGATTTACCACCGGTCACCTGTCTGACGTCAATCCTCCTTGAGTTTTATCTATTGCAACGTGCCATGTGCCATGTGCATATAGATTAGTATAGAAATAAGTAGCATACTTTCTTTTATTAAAAATATTAAAATAAAATTGAAATTATATAATAAAAGAGAACTATTGTGTTGAAGAAAGGATAAATAATGTGACGTAATGGTCATTAACAAATGATACAAGACGAAGATGATGCGTGCAGCAATTGGCATTCCCGCTCACGACTCGGTCGTGCGCGGACGTGCTTTCCGATCCGTGGCCCGCTTGCGAGCTGCGTCTCTGAACTCACAGTTGTGCTCGACAGTGTAGTGACCGTGAATACATCGTGCTTACAATTCGGTAGTGCGGACGTGCCGATCCGTTGGTCGCTTGCGATTTGCGTCTCGGAGTCCATTTTTGTGCGCTAAAGTTTTGTAACCGCGAACCCACCCTTTACCAACTGCCTTTTTCAAGGCAAAACCAATCGCTACGATCAGGCTTCCTGTGGCACTCACAGGCTAGCGATTTCCTAACCTTTCCCAAAACAACAGTCTTTTTCAAGACTAGACCCCCGCTCGCGATTCTGCCTGCTGTAGCACTATACAGCCCGAGCGGGTTCCTTTCCTTTTCCCCGCCGATTGCCGTTTTCACGGCATAGGCATTCCCCCCCCCTGCTCCTTGCTGTCCTGCAGCACAGGGGGGTTACAAATCCTATCCGGGGCCTCGCCTTTCGGCGAGTTCAACAAAAGTCCCGGGGCCGCCCCCCCCGGGCAAGAAGACCGAAAATGCAGCAAGAAGAAAGTGTCAGTGGAAGTGCTAGTGACATTGTCGGGTTCCTCCGGGATAGGTACCCGTCAATTAGGGCCGAGTACTTAGCGTATAGGGCCTCCCGTGGCAATCCCTCCCCCCCCGCGTCCGTCGCCGCGTATTTCAACCGTGCCTCGGAGGCACGCCGCGCGCCCCCCGCCGCCACGTTAAGTTCGAGCGCACGTTCCGACGATGCGACTCACGAAGCGCCTAGCGCTACCCCCACCCCCGCGCCCGCGTCGGTTACGTCATCACGCGCTACGTCCGCCGCGACCTCGATCGTTTCAAGTTCAGGCTCCGATACCGAATCGGAGATGGATTTCGAATCCGCGTCAAGCCCTCAGCCTGGAACTTCGGATGGGTTCCAAACCGTAACGCGCGGTAAAAAGCGTACTCGCGCCGTGGAGTCCCGGAACTCCACGACAAAACAGACGAAATCCGCGTCCGCCTCTCGACCGAAAGTAGTAGTTACACCGGAGTCGGACTCCGCGCGCCGCGTAACCCCACCGCCGCGTCCCAAGCCCGCGCCCGCTCCCAAAGTAGCTGCCCCGCCCCCGCTGATACTTCAAGAGAAGACAGCGTGGAATCGCGTGTCCCAGGCCCTTCAGGCAAATAAAATTAACTACACCCATGCGCGTAACGTCGCGCATGGGATTCAGATCAAGGTCGCAACGCCGGGCGACCATAGGGCCCTCTCAGCATACCTCCGAAAGGAGAACATAGGTTTCCACACCTATGCTCTTCAGGAGGACCGCGAGCTCCGCGTAGTAATACGCGGAGTCCCTAAGGAGCTAGAAATAGACTACATTAAGGAGGATCTGACCGCTCAGGCCCTCCCGATAGTTAGTGTGCACCGGATGCACGGCGGGCGGGGCAAACAGCCCTATAATATGATACTCGTGGCGTTAGAACCCACCCCGGAGGCCAAAAAGAAGATCGCATGTCTCACGACAATTTGCGGCCTATCCGGGATCTCGATCGAAGCCCCCCACAAGCGTGGCACTCCCGGGCAGTGCTACAGGTGCCAACTCTATGGCCACTCGGCGCGTAATTGCCACGCGCGCCCCCGCTGCGTGAAATGCCTCGGCGATCACGCTACGTTAGACTGCGTTAGAGATAGGGAAACCGCGACCGAACCTCCCAGCTGTGTCCTATGCCTTAAGCAAGGGCACCCCGCGAACTACCGTGGATGTCCCAGGGCTCCGCGAAAACGCCCAACCCACCCAGCTCCGCGAACCGTCGGCCCAAAGACTTCGGCACCTTCAGTGCCGAAACCCGCCTTCGTGCCGGCTGCAGTTCCCACGGTCTCGGCGTGGAAAAAGCCGCTGCCGTATACGAAGGCGGGAACGGAAACCGCACCCCCGCCCCCGCTCGCGACACGCCCCGCGCCCCAGCCCCTGCTCGCACCTCGCCCCGCGCCCGCGTTCCGCCCCCCGCAACCCTCTGCCGTCAACGACTTCGCGCTCGTGCGCGACTTCGTCACCGCTGTTAACTTCGACCGTCTGCGATCGTTCGCAGACGCGATACGTAGGTCGGTAACCCCCGAACAGAGACTCGCGGCCGCGTTCGATCACATGGACGTATACGAGTCCGTGTCGCGTACGTTATAAAATCTTTACCGGTAACCAATGGCGCAAAAAGGTAGAGAAAAACCGTATTCCCTTACGTTAGCATTCTACAATGCTAACGGACTCGCGCGGCAACGCGATCAAATTTTCGAATTCCTCCGCGATAATCTTGTAGATATTCTATTAGTGCAGGAAACCTGTCTGAAGCCCTCGCGTCGCGACCCGAAAGTCGCGAATTACGTCATGGTTAGGAATGACAGACTCACCGCCTCCAAAGGCGGGACTGCCATTTACTATAGGCGGGCCCTGCACGTTGTCCCTCTCGATACTCCCTCGCTCTCACATATCGAGGCGTCAGTGTGCCGTATCTCGCTGACGGGACACCAGCCGATCGTCATCGCATCCGTTTATCTCCCCCCGGACAAGCCCCTTCTGAGCAGTGACATCGAGTCACTGTTCGGCATGGGAGACTCCGTCATCCTGGCAGGCGATTTAAATTGCCACCACACTAGGTGGAACTGCCATCGTACTAACGTTAACGGTAGGCGTCTCGACGCGTTTATAGACGACCTCACCTTTGAAATAGTCGGTCCCCCAACTCCAACATGTTATCCGTATAACATCGCGCTCCGTCCGAGCACTATAGACCTGGCATTGCTTAGGAACGTAACTCTGCGCTTGCGTTCCATCGAAGCAATGTCAGAGCTCGACTCAGACCACCGACCTGTCGTTATGCAGCTCGGTCGCCCCCACAACCCAGTCACTGTTACGAGGACCATGGTGGATTGGAATAAGCTGGGCACGTGCCTAGCCGACACCGCTCCGCCAATCCTCCCTTACGGCCCGGATTCGAATCTATCCCCCGAGGACACCGTCGAATCCATAAACATCATTACCGATCACATATCTTCCGCGATCATTAGATCTTCTAAAGAAGTCGATGTGGAGGACAGCTTCCACCGCATCAGACTGTCCCCCGATCTTAGGAATCTCTTAAGAGTTAGGAACGCGGCAATCCGGGCCTACGATCGTCTTCCCACGCATTCAAACCGGATTCGGATGCGTCGTCTACAACGCGAAGTCCACTCCCGCTTAAGCGACGCGCGTAACGATAATTGGCATAGTTATCTAGAACAACTCGCGCCCTCCCACCAAGCATACTGGCGACTAGCTAGGACTCTCAAATCCGAAACTACCGCTACTATGCCTCCCCTCATACGCCCTTCAGGCCAACCACCGGCATTCGATGACGATGACAAGGCTGAGCTGCTGGCCGATGCACTGCAAGAGCAGTGCACCACCAGCACTCAACACGCGGACCCCGAACACACCGAGTTAGTCGACAGGGAGGTCGAGCGCAGAGCTTCCCTGCCGCCCTCGGACGCGTTACCCCCCATTACCACTGACAAAGTTAGAGACGCGATCCACAACCTCCAACCTAGGAAGGCACCCGGCTCCGACGGCATCCACAACCGCGCGCTAAAATTTTTGCCAGTCCAACTGATAGCAATGTTGGCTACAATTTTAAATGCCGCTATGACGCACTGCATCTTTCCCGCGGTGTGGAAAGAAGCGGACGTTATCGGTATACATAAGCCGGGCAAACCGACAAACGAAACTTCTAGTTACCGTCCGATTAGTCTCCTCTCGACGATAGGAAAAATTTACGAACGGCTCCTTAGGAAACGCCTCTGGGATTTTGTTACCGCGAACAAAATTCTCATTGACGAACAGTTCGGATTCCGCTCTAAACACTCGTGCGTACAACAAGTGCACCGCCTCACGGAGCACATTCTGATAGGACTAAATAGGCGTAAACAAATCCCGACCGGCGCCCTCTTCTTCGACATCGCGAAGGCGTTCGACAAAGTCTGGCACAACGGTTTAATTTATAAACTGTACAACATGGGAGTGCCAGACAGACTCGTGCTCATCATACGAGACTTCTTGTCGAACCGTTCGTTTCGATATCGAGTAGAGGGAACTCGTTCTCGTCCCCGTCAACTGACCGCCGGAGTCCCGCAAGGCTCCGCGCTCTCCCCGTTATTATTTAGTTTGTATATCAATGATATACCCCGGTCTCCGGAGACCCATCTAGCGCTCTTCGCCGACGACACGGCTATCTACTACTCGTGTAGGAAGATGTCGCTGCTTCATCGGCGACTCCAGATCGCAGTAGCCACCCTGGGACAGTGGTTCCGGAAGTGGCGAATAGACATCAACCCCACGAAAAGCGCAGCGGTGCTCTTCAAAAGGGGTCGCCCTCCGAACATCACTTCGAGCATCCCACTCCGTAGTAGGCGCGCAAACACCTCCGCCGTTAGTCCCATCACTCTCTTTGGCCAGCCCATTCCGTGGGTCTCGAAGGTCAAATATCTAGGCGTCACCCTCGACAGAGGGATGACATTCCGTCCCCATATAAAAACGGTACGCGACCGCGCCGCGTTTATTCTAGGACGACTCTATCCAATGCTTTGTAGTCGAAGCAAACTGTCCCTCCGAAATAAGGTAACTCTCTACAAAACTTGTATACGCCCCGTCATGACGTATGCAAGCGTAGTGTTCGCTCACGCAGCCCGCACCAACTTGAAATCCCTTCAGGTTATTCAATCACGATTCTGCAGGATAGCCGTCGGAGCGCCTTGGTTCCTTAGGAATGTGGATCTCCACGACGACCTGGAGCTCGACTCCCTTAGTAAGTATCTACAGTCGGCATCGCTGCGCCATTTTGAGAATGCGGCACGACATGAGAACCCTCTCATCGTAGCCGCTGGAAATTACATACCCGACCCAGTAGACCGAATGGTAAACCGTCGACGTCGCCCAAAGCACGTCATTACGGATCCTCCTGATCCATTAACGGTGCTTTTAGGCACCACAAGCACCGGTCACCGTCCTCGTCGAACCCGTCGCTGGCGACGAAGGGTTCGACGAGCGAACTAACCCATAGACACAGCCCACTGAGTTTCTCGCCGGATCTTCTCAGTGGGTCGCGTTTCCGATCCGGTGGTAGATTCTGCGAAGCACTGCTCTTGCTAGGGTCAGTGTTAGCAACTCTCCGGTTGAGCCCCGCGAGCTCACCTACTAACGTTAGGGCGAAGCTGAAATAGCCTCTCAAGGCTATCAGCATAGGTAGGAAAAAAAAAAAAAAAAAAAAAAAAACAGCAATTGGTGATTACGTTGCGCAGTCTGTTCTATGCATTTATATTTTTTGTCTTGCCACGATCAACTGAACTAATAGCCCCTGCTATAGAGTAAAATTTTATAACTTTCAATTCCGAAATATTTGACAAAAATAAAAATAGAGACGATCATATTGACAAGAAAAAGAGGAAAATACACAAAATGTATACTTTGTGCTCTTACAATGTTATTTGCGAACAGTGAACTCGAAATAAGGCCGACTCTAGTCTAAAATTTAAATTCGAAGTTCTCAACCTCGAATTGAGGCTCGGTTAATGTATGCAAAGCGGTAATAATGCCTTGATAATAAAATGTGCGGCAATTTTGTTTTTTTTTCATCCCGTAATTTTGGAGACTTTCGCATTGAACATAGAAAAAAGCGGATACGACAACTAGACGATTTAGTTAATTAAGATTTAACGCTACAGCATTGTGTATCATTTCAGCAATACGACATACAAGCAATCAGAATTTTCTGCCTCTTTATCTTTATCTCCAAAAAAAACAGCCATATTTTTAAAATTCAACACACAATATGACATGTGACACAATGTGACAACACACATAAATACATACATCTCAAATATATTGCTACAATTACAAGAAATATTCTTATATTTTTAACATTTAAACTCTTTGCATAAATTACTAGGCCATATCTATTTATTTGTTTATTATCGGTCACAAACAAGCTTAGAGATTCCAGCACTAAATGCCACAAAGACAATTAAGGCTGTGTGTGGTAGGCACCATATAAACTCACCTATAGGTCTTACTCGATTCAAAACTATATAAAGATATTTTACATTCACATACATATTTTAACATACACATCTTAGTTCACTGGATAGTGAGACGAGCTCACGGTACACCCAGTGTTAAGTATCAGAGTCCATAGATTATTCTAATTTTTTTTTGTATTCTATCAGCCCACAGACGTCCACTGCTGGGCATAGGCCTCCCTCAAGCCTCCATAGACAGTACAACGGAAAGGCCGACCTTGAGACTTCAATTTGGGCCTCAATTTTACGAATATCCCAATTTTCATTGAGGTATACAGTTGTCTCGCAGTGTCTATTAGTTTTGTGTTCTGTAGTCCTACAGGGCCTGAGTGTGCCTCTGTCGCGTAATAAACACAGTTCACAGTCAGTTATTATGAAGATTGAATAGACTTAATAAAGTTTTTACGCGCAGAAGGGAAATAACCGAGGCGACATCTAAAAATTATGATAAACAAGGAAACCACAAAGTATCAGTAGTTTACGTATACGTTGTATTTCGAGCTTGGAATTTAGGTTTGCTTGTTGTCTATGGTAAAACTTTTTGGCGGGAACGCGAGGAGTGAAGTGTGTGATTTGTTTTATTTTGTCTATTTAGTGTTTCTTCAGGTTTAATTATGTTCGGCGCGCACTTTGCGGTACTGTGGGTGTCGTGGAGTCGGAGTGGTGGGGCTCGATGGGGTTTAGTCGGTAGTCGGTTTTGCGGGGTAGCTCTTGCGTGGCAGACGCCGTGCAATGCCTCGCGCGCCTTTCTCAAGGCGTAGTCTCCCGGCAGGAATTGGAAGAAGAGGAGGACCCCTGTCTTCTTCTTCTCCCTGTTCTTCTCTGGAGGCGCCGGAGTCCGACATAACCCGGTCTCTTACCCCCCTCGACCGGGTATCCGTAAATGGATTTCCCAGCGTTAAAAAAAAAAGGTTTAATTGTGTAATAACGGTGGTTTATTAACTGTTTAGTATCGCGAAGTAGTATTTAAGAAGGTTTAAAATTTAAAACGCATATTCCAATTCCAATCCCATCTACAACATATTGTTATTCTATAATACATATTTAAAATAAACGATATTATACTCGATTAAGATCATACGTTTTGAATTATATCACCATATAATATATGTATTGGCAGCGGCTTGGCTCTGCCCCTGGCATTGCTGAAGTCCATGGGCGACGGTAACCACTCACCATCAGGTGGGCAGTATGCTCGTCTGCCTACAAGGGCAATAAAAAAAAATGTATATTCGATATAGAGACATGTACAAATAAATATGTAAAATGAAATTATGTTCGCAAAAAGTGAAGCCTCACAAATTCGTCTTAACGTCAAGAACAATAGCTATGGAATGCAGAAGCGAGTTTTATAGACGGACTGATTGAATCACACGTAATTAATCGAATTCAAATTGAACTAGCTTAACTTGTAAACGAGTATTTTTCGTTGGGTTCAAGGCTTGGAAAATACACAATTACTTAACTTTACAAATCGTGTTTTGGCAATAAATTTTAGATATTAATTAATTTTGAAGGTCAACAGGATTGTAGAAGGTTTTGTATTTTTTTAAGATAACAGTCGATTACTGCCTGTTTTTGTAGGGAATTAGTTGTGGGTTCCACATCCACGTTCTGATAAATGTTTCCGATGGCTAATTAATTTCGCATTAAATTCTCAATGTCAGTTATCTTTAATACTGAAGTTTTTGACGTGATAACGTCTTATGGATCGATGAACACCGGCTGTACGCACGAAAAAGTATTTCTGACGTTATCACGTAAAACTATTGTCCATAAGTCTACCTTACAGACCAATCTTAATATTTTTATGTTTTATTTTTGTATCTGTGCTGTCAAAGTAACTGGTAGGTTTACTGGTGGTAGGATCTCTGTGAGTCGGCATAGGTAAGTACCACTACCCTGCTTATTTGGGTTTGAAGGTCGGGGCAGCCGTTTTAACTATACTGAGACATTAGAATCTTATGTCTCAAGGTGGTTGGCGCATTTACGTTGTAAATGTCTATGGACTCCAGTAACCACTTAACACCAGGTGGGCTGTGAGCTCGTCCACCCATCTAAGCAATAAAAAAAGGTTAATCTAAGAATTAAATAGCTCCTAGAAGTGACTTTACTATACGATAAGTAACGTATTTAAAACCAGTTTCATCGGGATAACATAACGTAAAAGCAGCTGGTATCAACCCCCGCGATTCATCCAATCCTTTGACCTCGAAAGGCATTTGATTTTTTGTGTTCCATTGCGTATTTCAAAAACTTAGTCTTTTGATGCTATCGTTTAAAAATAATGGACGTCTCTCACTGGCAACCGTTTACAGTAGTTATACTAAGACTTAGAACATATATCTCAAGGTGGGTGGCGCATTTACGTTGCAGATGTCTATGGGCTCCAGTAACCACTTAACACCAGGTGGGCTGTGAGCTCGTCCACCCATCTAAGCAATAAATAAATTACGGAAACAGCTTCAGAACACTCTGGTTATACCAGCCGAAGAATAATTTAACTGTGCACTCTTGGCAATTTTAATTGAATTCGCTTCATAAAACGGGAGCGCGGTTGCGAGGGTGAGAGAGTGGCGTTCGACAAACAAAAGTTAGATTAGTTCACCGAAGCTCTCCTGCTTTCCAAACCCTAAATCGTTTGAGCAGTTAGTTTCTAAGTTATCTCAACTCGATTTTAGAATCGTGAAAACTTAGATATACTGTATTTCAATTTAGTGCACATTCAATTTAAATTGCTTTCAGATTTTAAATTACATATAAATATAATATAAATATAAATATTTACTAACAATCACGCCACGTTAACTGGTCCCGTGATAAGTTCGTAAAGAACTTGTGTTACAGGTACCAGATAACGGAAATAAATGTAAGATTTTTATTATACACATACATATATTTAATATACTTCTATAACCCTGGAAAAGACATTTATATTTATCATACAAATATCTTCCCTTGGCGGGATTCGAACCCGCGACCCCCTTGTGTAGTGACCATGTCACTTACCACTACACCAGACGGCCGTATGTTATGAGTTTGTTATGCACTTTGCGAAGGTGCGTTCGTGACTTTTGCCATTTTCTCTCACGGCACCACGACCGCCATGACAAGAGTGAAAAGACAAATAAAAAATCATGTAACGTGTATACGTCCTTACGGATCCACCAGATCCAATAACCTTTGCATTAGACGCCTTCTGCTCTAACACTAGGAACAGGCTTAGGGACTCCGGTAACCGTACTCGTCGACTCGACAAAGAGGTCGACGTGCAACCTAACCCATGCATCAGCCCGCTGAGTTTCTCGCCGGATCTTCTCAGGGGGTCGCGACTCCGATCCTGTAATAGATTCATTCGCGAAGCAATTGCTCTTGAGTTGTTAGGTCTCCTTCGGAGGCGCTCGGCCAGTTGTTAGCAAATCCCACCCCATTAATCTTTCAAACATAAAAAAAACTTCTGGCAGCTACTGAAGAGAGGATTCCGTTTCAAAAATTGTCATTAGTTAACGAAGCCAATACAGAAACTTCAACGTGAATTCATACCTCGAAATGGCTGAGTCGCTCTAAAACCCGAATACCTGACTGTTTCCTCTCATTCACATATAAAATTATGATTCCTATCTGTACGAGTTAAGGATGAGTTTGCCTCCACAAAAAAACAAAGAATTATTCATTTTCATTTGATTATTACATAATACGTATTAATTTATGACCTTCGCGGTCTTGAGTTAGTAACCCTGATCACTGTACTACGGAATATTCCCTATGATTATATTGTCGTGGGTAGTCTTCGTATATGTTTCTGCTGGGCGTTACACAGGAGAATAAACAATCTTGGAGCCTTTGGTTGTGGAACTACATGCAGCAGGTACAACATAAGGCCTGTGGATAACAAAAACAAAAATGTTTTAAAAGATAAATAACACAATCGAAATGGAATTGTAAAAAGCGACTCAAAACGACACAAACACACAAAGTCGTGACGTTACAAAAGAGTTTCCTGTTCCGAAATTCCTTTAGATTTTTACGCGCTTCAAAGTATTCGGTTCGTTACAGCTTTTTTACTATGTACATTGTGTAGTAAATACGATTGTCACAAATATACTTTTATGATATTCTGAATTTTTTTAAAGAATTATTGTTACTCTAAATTGTGTCGTGATATAAATGTCAATATTACAGATATCACACTCCCAATAACCTTCATCAGCCGACCTATTACTTGCAAAATGTCCCGAATAACTTACGCGAGTGTGGTGTTCGCTCACCTAGCCCGCACACGCATAGACACCCCCCAATTTATAGGAATCATATTTCAATCATATATAGGGCGATTATAGAATCACGTTTTTGCTTGTTAGCTATCACGGCTCTGTGGTTCGTGAGGAACGTCGACTTACATGACGATCTGGGCCTCGAATCGATCCGTAAGCACATGAAGCCCGCGTCGGAACGTTACTTTGATAAGGCAATGCGTCATAATCCTTATTGTTACCGCCTCTGACTACTCCCCGAATCCTGCACACGAAGGAGCCAGTCACCGTCGACGCTCTAGACATGTCCTTATTGATCCATCAGATCCAACAACTGTTGCATTAGACGCCTTCAGCTAGGAGCAGGCTTAGTAATCCCGGTACTCGTACTAGTCGAACTCGATTTGCCTAGTTCGACGTGCAACCTACCCCATGCCTGGCCCGCTGAGCTTCTCGCCGGAACTTCTCAGTGTGGCGGGTAGCCATCCCAGAAAACAAAACATTTGACAGATGCCTGTATCACGCTTACGACATTTTCAAGATAAGCTTGCATATATACAAGTTTCGAAGAACAACATTATGGGTGGTGGCTATAGGTGCAGTTTGTTGGTCGGAATTCAGGTTGGCTGTAGCATTTTCGAGTGACCCGGAGGGAGCCCGCCTATTCAGCTCCTCTCCGCTGACGGTTCGTATGCTGCCACACCCAGCGTCAGCTCCAGGTGCGCCCCGGCGATCACCCCCGGGTAGCGGCCCTATACGTTTACTTTTTAAGCGCGTCTCCATATTTAATGGGTTGCCAGAGCCATGTTAGCCGTGCCAGTAGTTTCATATCACGTGTCCGCCCCCCACGTGAATCTGATGGTCGATTCGGACGTATGGTTGGAACTTCGGGGGGCTTATTATTATTATTATTATTATTATTATTATTAAGGACTCGTTATTGTGCCACCCAGCACTGGTGACCCTACAACCAACGACCCTAAGCTGGTGCCCACGACTACGTACACCCCGGATAAACAGATGTCAGAATCCAGCGACTCGGACACGGCGCGTTAGCAGGTAACCACGCGACCACGTCGACACGTCAAGATGGCGTCACCTGTCGTGCCTACTATGGCTACCCGCCACACACAGCGACCCGATCCGGTAGTAGATTCATTTGCGAAGCAGCTGCTCTTGAGCTATTAGGTCTCCTTTGAAGGCGCTCGGGTAGCTGATAGCTAATCCCTCGTGCCTGAGCCATTGCTTGCCCACTTGCTCTGGTGAAACTGGAAAGGCCCCCGGGAAACAAGTAATCCCTTATTAAAAAAAAAACAAAGTACATATCTTAATTGTTTTATAGGACAGCGATATTTAATTTGCGAAAAAAGGTAGTAGTCAATTTTATTACTGAACAGAAAAAAAAAATTAACAAGTGTAGTTGACTTACTAAGCGATCACTATTATTTTTATGATAGTCTAGCTAAAATTTAGCAGGACTTTAAAAAAACAGATAGTGTTTCGATTGAATATTCGATACAAATTTAGAGGCCCAAAACTTTGCTAAGACTTCCGAACTATATTAAAACTTGTTTCCCCCTAAACCTTGTTTAAGCAACGGAACAAATTTAAACAACGGTTGAACAAATATGTCTGTTAAATTTCTATTACAGAATCAATTACCGTGTAGAAACTTTGACTTACCGTACCTGGTTTGTACTGTGTATTCGAAAATTTCGATGGAAAAGCAAACTGTTTGGTTACCCCGTTGCGACTCAACGCTGTCATTCAGCGAACGAAATGTATGAAACAAAATCCAAATTATAATTTCGACTGTTTTTCGGTTAATCAAAATATACTTTGTGAACATTTTGACGTAATTCTGGGCGAAGACGATTTTAAGTGTTGGAAAAAATATTTTCTGTGGAAGCATTGTTCAATGAGTTTCCGAAAATCTTTAAGTAATACACTTGTTTATTTCACGATAGGAAGACGTACCCCACGTCTGACCTCATATAATGCGGTATAAGGACAACCAGAAGAGGAATGTTTGCTTTTGAAGTTATACTTCTTTAGGCGCGTTATGAAAAATTGATAGGAGTGAAATTTTACGATGCGCGCGCACCGTGACACAAAATTAACAGAATGAAGTTGCCCACTAAATCGCTCATTACAATACGACCGACGTAACTTGGCGAGTCTGAATATAGCCGCAGGTGAACTTTCCGAACCGTACCGAGAATTACCAAATTAATACGATGTCAAAAAAACGGATGTCCAATATGCGTGTTTGAGGATGTTGTTTAATCGTTTTTTTTTTCAAATTGATTAAAATTTAAATTAAAAAAAATAAGTACACGCACCCTTTTTTTTAAATCTTAACACAGTTAATAAAAATCGGCATTACCGGTATGCATCACCTGCGAAAACAACTTTTGCGATGGTTCTACGAGTATGATTTAATTCGTAAACTAACCGTTTCATCCAAGGCAATTACTGTTACGTGAGACTCTCGCTGTCAACTTTAAACAGTCAAATCTGTGTATCGGACTGTGATTAATAGTAATCGGTAATGTGACTAACGGGGCCTTTTTTTATTGCCTTTGTAGGCCTACGAGCATACGGCCCACCTGATGGTAAGTGGTCACCGTCGCTCATTGACTTCAGCAATGCCAGGGGCAGAGCCAAGCCGCTGCCTACCTACCATTAAGTACTCTCTGCAAGCCTCGTTTGAAGAAGGACATGTCATAGCGCTCGGAAAACACCGTGGAGGGGAGTTCATTCCAAACCCGGATGGTACGTGGCAAGACTTAACGGTTAGGAATTAGGTTTCGATTCTGGAGAAGGAGCTTAAGATAGTGCATCTAAGGAAGGCAGCAATCGCATACACGGCTTAAATATGACATTCAGATTACTTTAAGTGTCTCTCCGTTATTAAACGCAATCGCTTTATTGTATTAAAACCAAACCACCTTGCTTCGTCGTCCATGAGCCTTTTTGCATCATATTTGTTATGTTCTTCTTTTCTTTAAAACGGCCTAAAGGATAAGACGTTCGGTGCATTCGTAACTTGTATTCGAATCCCGGTGGCGGGTACCAATTCTGAGCCGTGAGATCGTCCAACCAACTAAGCAAAAAAATAATATACTACCGGGTTTTCATTGTACGTATCGGCCTTAATCCTGAAGATCCTTATCAGGATAATAAGACAATTTTATTAAATTACGAGATTATGCCCGCGACTTCGTCCGCGAGAAATATTTACTTTGAGATAATACTAAATTGTACCCGCGACTTCATTTACGTAGAAAATGAAAATATTTTTGAATAATAGAATCTTAAGGCGCTATTTAAGGTACCAAAATCACGCTTTTTAACCGACTTCAAAACAAGAAGTTCTCAGTTCGACCACCATTTTTTATCTATCCGATAATATATATTTTTTTGCCCGATTCTGATAATATATTTTTTTTTGTTTGAAAAGGTAGACTTCCCGAATTGTCCTGTAATCATCGGAATCAGGATCTGATGATGGGATTCTGGAGTAATCGAGAAAAAATAATTTTCAGGGCCTATTTTGAAGTCATTTGGGTGTTTCTTGTTAATCTTCTTATTCTGTGCCAGCGCGCACCGGCCGAACAGCGCCTTGTACATCATTATTACGCGCTTGTTCATTATCGCGCTGCGATGTTATTTTAAAACTGCGATATCTTCTAAGATACTCATTGAAGTCAAATTACGTAAAGGGCAAATTTCTTTTAAATTAAATACTTGTAATGAATAACATATTTATTTGGATAAGGATTAATGTCATCTTTATAAAGACACCTTCACAAATAATGCCTATTTTGGTACCAATTTAGTTAGCCTAAAAAAGTGAGCTAACCTTAAAATATAGACATATGCTGTCGCGGACTTTTTTTTATAGCTTTAAAGGGGAACGATTTTGTCAGACATTATTTTAGCGAAAATTTAACCGTTTCCGCAGGGCACGCAGCGGAAGCTCTCAAAATGAAAAAAAAAACCGATTGATCTTAGCGTGGTATTATAGCTTCAAAGCGGGTGAAAATCACATTTAAAATTCCGTTACATAACATACTATACCACACATACCAAGCGCGTAAAAAAATACACGGGAATTATTGCGAATTTTATAACTAAAATAACTTTGCTTATTACCGCGAAATCTGAAAGCATGTCACGAACAAGATATTACAAAGTGATCCGGGAGGACCACAAACGAGCAAACTTTACAAGGGAGCCCGATATGAATTGATAAATAAGTAATTAGCATAGCGAATAATTTCAGATCTTGTTGACGCTAAACGATCCTATTATATGACTTTAAGACCATGCGATGTGTTGTCACTTAATTCACTATTACTTCACTTATTCGCAATAGTGAATTCTATTAATAAATAGAACACGAATTGTTGATCGCTAAGTGAGCCGGCAGGGTGGTTGAGTGATTTATTCAAAATAGTCAAACCCAGCCCGGCTTAATAACGAATCTTTCATATGACTTCCGATTCCAATATGAAGATTTCTGGAAATTTCTACCGAAATTATTTTATTAAACACCAAACCAAGATATAGGATAAGTAGGTATGCTCAAAATTATTTTCGGAATTTTTTTTCGGGAATCATATTATGTCAGAGTATTTTCATAGATGACCAAATATCATGAAAATTTCAAACAAACAAAAATGAAAACCCAAGATAAACGAGTTTCCTGATATCAAGGTATAGTCCGTTAAATATCTGTACAAACAAACGTAAATGTCAATTTACAATTTTAATGAAAATCGACGGATAAATTCTAAGAAACTCATGACTACGTAAATATTAAAGTATTCTGAAATACTTAAACAATAAAATTAATATAATTAACGGGAGATTACTACTCCAAGGCAGGCCAAATTTCTATTATAATTTACAGAGTTCTATGTGAAGTTAGGCTGACATTACATTGATACCTAACGATTATACTAACCTTCAAACATGCACGATTTTCCTCAACTATGAAAAATGAAGGTAATTCATTGATCCGGGTAAAACTCGCGGAAGTAACTCGGCAGCCATTTTGTGTTGATTAAGCATATTGGCGCGCTTTCACCCGTGATTGCATTTAAGCACCAGTTAAGATAACAAACAGAAGGCTTAGACCACAAAAACGTAGATTTGTATGAACTGATCTACTACGTTCTAGTATATTATTATCTTATATTTTTAATCTTCATCTTTGACCTGTTGCGATTGTGAACTCGATGAACCAGGAAATTACACTTTGAAACCGTCATTAAAAGGCTCTTTTACCCAAGCAATAAAAAAACATAACATACCTCCTTATATGATTTATCCAGCAAAATAATGAGATATAATAGTTTTTGTATATTTATTTTTTACACGTATTTCACTTTTATTTTTCAATTTATATTTAAAATATGTATGTAACCTACTATTTGCATGGAATAAAAGGCTTATTATTTATTTATATTTATTTAAAATCTTATTAATTACATAATATTTTTTAAAAAAGATATTAAAAATACAATTTTTAAAAAACACTATATAAAAATAGATTGCCGCTGATGGCGGTGTCTACGACACAAGCCACCAGTGGTTAGGACTCTAGAGTGAGAAACCTCCTCACAATGCGTGCAGTATCGAGGATAACTGCTTTCTGTATTAGGCCCTTAACCCAGCTGGATAACGAAAGTTTCTTAAGATGTTGATCGAAACTTTTCGCTATCAAGCCGTGTACCGATACAACTATTGGAACAATGATGGTTGAATCAACATGCCACATGGCGGTAGTCTCGTGGGCCAGGTCTAAATATTTTATTAATTTGTCCTTTTCTGCCTTCACGAGGTTCTCGTCATGAGGAATGGTGACATCAACCAACACTGCTCGACGCGCGGATCGATCTATTATCACAATATCAGGTTTATTGGCAACAATATACCTATCCGTGATAATAGATCGGTCCCAGTAGAGCGTAACATGACCATTATCAAGAACTGGTTGAGGTTGGTATTGGTAATAAGGTACAGCAGAATCAAGAAAACCATATTTCAGAGCAAGTTGTTGATGGATAATCCTAGCCACTTGGTTATGTCTATGCAAGTACTCGCCGTTAGCAAACCGAGAACAGCCAGAAACAATATGTCTAATAGACTCTCCCGGACGGTGGCATGCCCGACAAATATCGACCGTCCCATCCTTTAGTATATATTTCCGGTAGTTGTTCGTCATGATAACTTCGTCCATAATTGCAAAGATAAAACCTTCAGTTTCCCCAAAGAGGTTACTGAACCGTAACCAGGCCACGGAAGCTAATTGGTCTACATCAGGCCCTGTGTGAGCCCGGTAGAACCTACCGTGTAACTCCTTGCTCCTCCATACGGTTATGCGATCTGAAATACTCTCTACCTTCAGCCTCTTCCAATTCCCGTTAGCTAAGGATAGCGGAGTTAGAAAGGCTTATTATTATTATTACATTTATTTTTCGTAGAGGGATGAGCAAGCTCACCTTGTTAAGAGCTCATAGACATCAAAACTTGAATGCTGCAACGTGGAAATGGCGATTTCTCTATTCATAGACTCGGGACGTAGGTACAACCGGTTTTGTTCTATCGCTGTATCACACAAAACTGATTGATGTCGTTAGGAATACATTTCTTACTACTCTTTGCGTGATTATACTCGTAGATCGAAACTGGCTTGACAATGTCATGTACTACGGTAGGCGTGGAGCCTGAGCACTTAGGAGAAGCGCTCGGCACAGGGGTCCGACTCCCACGCTGTTTCTCATCCAGCGAAAAATCTTATGCAGAATGATAGTGTGCGTCATCATCATTAACAGCCTATTTTAGTCCACTATGGATATAGGCTTCTCTTAAGGCACGCCACTCGACCCTATCCTTTGGACTGGGCGTTTCGTTTCCATCCACTGCCCACTATTCTACATACCTACATATATCGTCTCTCCATTTTGTTACTTGGCGTCCTATACCAGATTTACAGACATATACGGTGGTATATATACATATTTACCACCAAGCTGGATCACGCAGTGCGAGCGTAATGTAAATAGAACGCACACCTAATTATCCCTAGAGGCTTACACTGCGCACTACCAGTAAATGTGAGAATGGTTAAGTTGTTTTAATAACGTAACGATAATTAAGGTCAGATTTAAATATTCAATTAGCTCGACTATTGTACAATTTCTAGATACTGTCTAGGTGTATTTAATTCGTGTCTCTCAATAATATGATTTTATTAGTTTCTCGAAAATTTAATGCAAGTAACAAAAACGGTATTGGTTTTTAGAAACAAGAAAAAAAGTGTCATCTTTTGAAATTGACATAAAAATATTTTTATGTGAGCACGTAGGTTCTACAACTATCTTAGATATTAGATATGTCATCACGTAAATAAAAAAATCATTTTATTTACACCCAATATATATGTATTAGTAATCGTCGAGGCTATGTTATTTACATTTAATAAAGTATAGACACACTCATTCTGTGACTCTGTTGTCAAATTCAAGAAAAATAAAAATAAAAAAATTGTTCATTATTGTTTCTGACATTTAACAGAAATAATAGGTATATATTTAAAATACTCTATCTAGTTTTTTTCCGTCATGACGTATGCAAGCGTAGTGTTCGCTCACGCAGCCCGCACCCACTTGAAATCCCTTCAGGTTATTCAATCACGATTCTGCAGGATAGCCGTCGGAGCGCCTTGGTTCCTTAGGAACGTGGATCTCCACGATGACCTGGAGCTCGACTCATTTAGTAAGTATCTACAGTCGGCATCGCTGCGCCATTTTGAGAAGGCGGCACGACATGAGAACCCTCTCATCGTAGCCTCTGGAAATTACATACCCGACCCAGTAGACCGAATGGTAAACCGTCGACGTCGCCCAAAGCACGTCATTACGGATCCTCCTGATCCATTAACGGTGCTTTTAGGCACCACAAGCACCGGTCACCGTCCTCGTCGAACCCGTCGCTTGCGACGAAGGGCTCGACGAGCGAACTAACCCATAGACACAGCCCACTGAGTTTCTCGCCGGATCTTCTCAGTGGGTCGCGTTTCCGATCCGGTGGTAGATTCTGCGAAGCACTGCTCTTGCTAGGGTCAGTGTTAGCAACTCTCCGGTTGAGCCCCGCGAGCTCACCTACTAACGTTAGGGTGAAGCTGAAATAGCCTCTCAAGGCTATCAGCATAGGTAGGGAAAAAAAAAAAAAAATAGTTTTTCAAAAGTAAATGTACTTTATTTTATTATATTTTCTTTTTTTAACTATTCTTTGGTATATGCTACAATAGTCTGTCTCTAGAAATACAATTACTTAAATTTTAATTTGAAATGCCTCGCTTACCGCCCTAAGCGTAATGCAGATGAATTCCCCTTGACCCAAAAAATACCAGTGCAAAACGTCACGATAGTCCTATTTTTAATATAATTAAATGAGTTTTTTTTAATAACCTATAAAACCTCTGCGGACGTTGATAAGTAAAAGAAGACAAGTCCATCTTTGTTGCGTTTAAAATAATTTTTAACTAATTAATCTATATATTAATACGTGAAGCAAAAACTTCGTACCCCTTTTTACGAAAATTGTGCGGACCGAGGAGTATGAAGTTTACCACATTTATAGAGAATATAGAGAAGGGATGCAGAATGCTATTTTTTTTAAATAATGCATAAAAAAATCATTATATCAATAAAAAAAACATTACACACACTACCATGTATTTGACCACACACGCATGCATACTATCTGTTTATTGTCAAACTTTTCTTATTGCAGTCTGTCAGTTATAGTCTGTGGTCAAATTGAGAATAGATAAAATATTGTTTTGTCTTTATTAATATTTGTCTAAAGTATAAGTAGTCTTGGCGAAATCCGTGATTAAAGAAATTTATTAGTCTTTAACAATAGAATCATATTAATGTACAAACTTATAATTTCAATTAATTATAGTCGAATTTCGACGACCGGGGACCACTAGTAATAATAACAAAACAATTTAAAGGTGCTATCATAGAAAGTGAGTCAACATAGTGCAGTAATGCACAGGTTACGCAAACAAAATTAAAAACAGTTTTAATTGTACTTTATGTTTATTTTGCCTGTTTTGTTTTCTTGCCAACGTAATAGTGTATAGACATACGATCCAGCAGAATATTAGTGGTCACTGTCAGTGGTACAACTAAGCTATTGCTTATCGAGAAGGTTTGGTTCTAATGATTGAAGCATGTGTTATTACTCTGGGATTACCGTCATGAGGTCTTCAATCCAGAGTCTGATAGTATGTGACGAATATGATATCTGTCATCTATTAATTTAAAATTATCTCTGAAAATGCGCTGTGGTTCCAAACAGTTCACTATGACTGATATCTGATAGTACGTAAATCTATTAGTATCTATTATTACAACGTTTGTATTACTCGAATTCTCGGTGGTCATGGAAGATTAGTTAAGTTTCATCAGACCAAAAGGAGAAGAATGTGATTTAATAAAACAGAACGCAGACCTTCTATAAAAATTTCGCGGGAATAAATGAACTCGACATATGTCGCCAGTCAGCCATATTGTATGGAAACAAACGCTACGTCTGTCCACAGTAAAAAACGATGCACACGGGAGTGCGATATGAAAATGAATGGCCAGTACTTCTGTTGTATTTTACCAAAAAGGTGCTTTAAATGCACGAGACTACACAAAAGAGACGTGTTCCGTAAACGCTATTATTGGCTTCTCCTATATTTACTTATACACCGACGTAACGGAATCTTTCCTACTTCAAAACCTCTGATTCACACAAAGATTTGGACTTGTATGAGGTTCGTTGAAAATACATCAATTTCATTACTTTGTTTGAACTTAATATCCTGATTAAATATCCTGTTAAAAAAATGTATATTTCAACTTTTATAACAGTTCGGTGTTCTATTGAATTTTCTTTTTGTTGTTGTTTTGAAACCATACTCTTATTTTAAATTTTATTGAATCCAAAGGTTGGATGGTAATCAAAAGGTGAAGTGATCACGGCCTAGCGGGTATGACCATTAAGTACTAGTAGGTAGTAAGGCGCTAGGTGATTTAATTGATGCTACTTTCGCGGGTTCAAATACTGTGGCGTTATAAATTAGATACCACCATTCTAACCTTTCCGGCTGCGAACTAGCGAAATGTTTTTAACCTAATATCTAGTAGACCATAAACTTAATTCAAAAAATAAATACTAGTTCATATAGGTGTCGCGCGAGTAGTATCCACAAATGAGATTATTAATTGTACTAGTGGTCCCGCAGTAGTCGAAATTCGACTATAATTAATTGAAATTATAAGTTTGAACACTATCAAGTTGTCAAAGACTATTTTATACCTCTATAATCACAGATTTCGCCAAACGACACTATAGACAAATAATATTAAAGATAAACAATATTAACTTATTTTCAATTTGACCACAGATATTCAGCATTAACTAAAGTTTGACAATAAATAAAGAGTACATAATTATACATATTTTTTTTTAAAATATATTATTATTGTGCACTCCTTCTCTATATTCTCTATAAGTGTGTAAAATTTCATACTCCTCCGTCCGCGCAATTTTCGTAAAAAGGGGTACAAAGTTTTTGCTTCACGTATTACTTAATATATAGATAATAATTTTGATTCATTAGCAACTAAGGTTAAATAAATATTTACTATTATATTTAGCCCGATTTGGGGTCAGAAAATTGATTGGATTCAACTTAAATAGTATTTTAAACGTTTAAAGTTTGTAATCAGGGCGCAGAAACTAGTTCAGTGTTACCGCAAAGTTAGAACATTTCGAACACCCCTTTTATACTTGTTCTTGTACTCGATGTCGTCGGCTACGAATCTTAATTAGTTCTTGGTCTAACTCGAAACTAATATTTGTATGAATCTGGATATTACGTATATGAAGAAACGACTTTAACATAATTATGTTTGTAGGTAATGTGATTATGAACTTCTGTGTTCTATAATTATCTTATTATACCTTTAAACGAGCAATTCTTGTATATATACCTATATATATAATCTGAATCTCGGAAACGGCTCCAACGATTTTCATAAATCTAGCTACGATTTATTTTCAGAAAATGTTGTTTTATTCGTGTTTTCAATAATCAACTTTATCGATAATCAACATTATGACTCTTCCCGACATCTATTGGCGAATAATAATACTATTTTTACTGCTTTAAAGACACAACAAGATGGCGTTATAAAAAAAAACGCTGAGCAAAGCCCGGTCATCATCTGGTTTCAAATGAATAATTAATTACTTAAGCATGTCCATAGTTAGCAAATTTGGAATTTTAAAAAGAACCAGTTCAAATTAAGCGGATTCCGAATGATTATTTAAGTTTCTTTTTTTTGCAAATTTGTTAGCCGACAAAATGCATTCAAATTTATCTTATATTCGAGTATTTTCTTAATTCGTTTTACTAGAGCCCATAGATATTTTTTTTTTAACGCTGGGGAATCCATTTACGGATATCCGGTCGAGGGAGGTAAGAGACCGGGTTATGTCGGACTCCTGCTCCTCCAGAGAAGGACAGGGAGATGAGGAAGACCGGGGTCCTCCTCTTCTCCCAATTCCTGCCGGAAGACTACGCCTTGAGAAAGGCGCGCGAGGCACTGCATGGCGTTAGCCACGCAAGAGCTACCCCGCAAAACCAACTACCGCCTAACCCCATCGAGCCCCACCACGCCGACTCCGCGAAATCCACGGTACCGCACAGTGCACGCCGAAAGCCCATAGATATCTATGACGTAAATGCGCCACCCACCTTGAGATATAATTTCTAAGGTCTCTGTATAGTTACAACGGCTGCCCCACCCTTCAAACCGAAACGCATTACTACTTCACGGCAGAAATAGGCAGAATCGTTACAAAAAAATTCACCAATATAAAAATATTCAACATTATTCCATCAAGAGTCAATTCGTAACAACACCCCGTATTCGACAGATAATAAAATACAAAGCAAATGCAAAATAAAGGTATCCAGGCCTCCACAGAATAACAAAGAGGGTTTCTCTTTGTACGTCAAAACCACGTCCTTTAACATTCGCTAGTTTCGCGGCGTTATCTTTTATTTATGAGCTTGCGTCAGTTTGAGACGACCCAGTGATGGCCTCTTGCGATAATTCTAACGTATTAGTCTTTGTTGAAAAGACATACAATGTACAGGTAATTATTGAAGCAATGAAAATGTGTCTATTGTCAATTTGTGTGCGATCCCGACTTATAGCTACTTCTACTAACTATGGATAAATCTGGAATGATCAAGACGATTCTTTTGATCATAAAAGCACTTCAATGATTCTTGATGCTTTTCTCTCGCAGCCGACTTAAGTCGACTTAGAGTTGATCAGTAATCACTATTGCCATAACTCAAATTTGGGTTAGATGCATTTTATAAAGCCACGTTATTCAAGCTCTTCTAAAATCTTCCCATTTTTATTTATTTATTGCTTAGATGTATGAACGAGCTCACGACCCACCTGATGTTAAGCGATTACCGGAGCCCATACACATCTACAACGTAAATGCCGTCACCTACCTTGAGATATGAGTTCTAACATCACAGTTTTTACAGTACAACGGCTGCTCCATTTTCAAACCGAAACGCATTACTACCTCACGGCAGACATAGGCAGGGTGGTGGTTCCTACCCGTGCGGACTCACAAAACGCCCTACCACCAAATAATCACGCAAATTATAATTTTGCGGTTTTGTTTATTATTACACGGATTTGCTATTCCTTCACCGTGGAAGTCAATCGTGAACATTTGTATTTGTATTAAGTATGTACTTAGGTATTTCATTAAAAAAGTTGGTATGGTACTTTTCACACGATTCGAACACCGGTGCAAAATACGAATTCACTGGACGTCTTATCCTTTAGGCCACAACAACTTCAGATGGTTAACATTAACAATGTAGTTAACAGTGTAATTAACGGTTATTTTGGATCTATTACCAACTAGCTGACCCGGCAGACTTCGTAGTGCCTCAATCGATAAGGTATAAAATAAACCTAAAATAAACAAAAGGAATCTGTCCGACGGGGGATACATCAAAGGAAAAACAAAATTGTTATTTTTATTTAATTCCGAACATTTCCATATTTATCATTTTAAACCTTCTCTGGACCTCCACAAATAATTCAAGACCAAAATTAGCCAAATCGGTCCAGCCGTTCTCGAGTTTTAGCGAGACTAACGAACAGCAATTCATTTTTATATATATAGATTATTCTTAGTAAATACGTAGCTCGCAAGTAGCTCATATCACTTCACCAAAGATTTCTAAGTACAATACATACATACTTAAGTAGAAACATTCCGATAGAGGCACCCGTCACGTGCGGACGTGCTCATCGACCACTCGATTGCCCGGCCTTTGTTCGCCCGGCTTTTGTTAGCCCGGCCATTGTTCGCGCGGCCTGTGTTCGTGGTACATCTGCCGACCAAGTGTTTTTTTTCTGGAAGTTTTTAATTGTTTTGTTTCCTTTTGTTATTTCTGTGTTCGTGGTACATCTGCCGACAAACTGTCTTCCTGGAAGTGTTTAATTGTTTTGTTTCTTTTTGTTATTTCCGTTTTGTTGTGTTTTTTTCTTTGTCCTGTAGTAATCGTGCCGCATCGCCACCTGTGTTCAATAGAACCGCTCAGGTCCGAGAAGTTGGGGCCTCGCCGCAAGGCGAGTGTTTTCTAAGACCCAGGGTAGCCCCCCCTGGGCACGTAGCCATCATGGACGCTGTATTTGCGGAATTTCTCCGGCTTCGCTACCCAAAGCTCACTTCCGAGTTTCAGGCCTTCAAGGCCGATCACACCGCGAGCCCTCTCGTGGACTCCGCCGAGCTCGCTGCTCCTGCGTCGCCTGTACCTGCGTGCAAAGCTTCTGCATCGAGCACCGCAGCCTCCGTCGTGCCTACCGTTCCCGCGTCGCCTATACTGGCGAGTAAAACTGCTGCGTCGTCCGCCGTGGTCACCGTTCCAGCAGCGCGATCATCCGCGGCCTCCGTCGCACCCTCCAAAACACCTACTCGTAGGTCACCTGCGCCCGCCTCCTCGTCCTCCGACTCTGACTCGGAGATGGAGGTCGACCTCGCCCCCGCCTCATCGACGGATGGATTCACCCTGGTGCAAAAGGGTAAGAAGCGTGCCGCGGAGTCTTGAGCTCCCGCGGCCGCTAAAATTAGCAAAGCCGCGAACGCGTCGCGCCCCCGCCCTCAGACTCCCGTTGCGCCTCCAGCCCGTGCCACTCCGTCGCCGCGTCCGGTGGCACAAAATAAAACCCAGACCCCTCCCCCGGTAATCCTTCAAGAGAAGGCAGCTTGGGAACGAGTTTCTCTAGCCCTTAAGGCCAAAAATATCAATTTCACGAATGCCCGTAACCTCGCGAACGGCATTCAAATTAAGGTTCGAACACCCGACGACCATAGGGCCCTCTCTTCTTACCTCCGTAAGGAGCGTATAAGTTTCCACACGTATACGCTCCAGGAGGAGCGCGAACTCCGTGCCGTTATACGTGGCATCCCTAAAGAGTTGGATGCCGAGCTCGTTAAGGCCGACCTTCTCGAACAAGGCCTACCGGTTAACTCCGTACACCGCATGCATACAGGCCGCGGAAGGGAGCCATATAATATGGTTCTCGTCGCCCTCCAGCCTACCCCGAGGGTAAGCGAATATTCAACATCCGAACGGTCTGTAGCCTTTCCGGAATCGCAGTCGAAACCCCACACAAGAAAGGCACACCTAGCCAGTGCCATAACTGCCAATTATACGGGCATTCTTCCCGTAACTGTCACGCGCGCCCCCGATGCGTCAAGTGCTTAGGCGATCACGCCACGGCCCTATGCACTCGCGATCAAAAAACCGCGACGGAACCGCCTAGCTGCGTCCTGTGTCAAACACAGGGTCACCCCGCAAATTACCGCGGATGCCCCCGAGCCCCTAAAATAAATCGACGCGTCGCCCGCCAAAACCGCCTCCGAGCTTCCGGCCCAGACATCAAAGCCTCGGCACCCTCTGTGTCGCAGGCTAAGCCAGCGTTCGTTCCGGCGCCGGTGCCCAGTGTCTCGGCCTGGGCGAAACCGCTGCCGTACACGAACACGGCTACAACTCCCTCCTCCGCAATTCGTCCCGCCCCCGCGACTCGTCCCTCTCCCGCGATTTGCCCTCCGACCGCGTCCGACAATCTCGCTTTAGCGATCGACTTCTTTCAGTCGATCAACTTTGAGCGCGTTAACGCTTTGGGCGACGCCATTCGCGCTGCCTCCACTGCACAACACTTTATCGCCGTTGTGCAAGAATACGCCGACGTATACGCGTCATTAAATACGTACGTCCTCCCCTCACTCCGCCGGTAATCAATGGCGTATATAAGTAGAATAAAGCCCCTATCCGTAACGATAGGATTTTTTAACGCTTACGGTCTCGCAAATCAACGTGATCAGGTTTCTGACTTTTTGCGTGACCATCAAATTGATATCTTTTTAGTGCAGGAGACCCTACTTAAGCCCGCGCGCCGTGACCCTAAAATCGCAAACTATAACATGGTCAGGAACGACAGGCTCTCTGCTCGTGGTGGTGGTACCGTCATTTACTATAGAAGAGCCCTGCATTGCGTTCCGCTCGATCCTCCCGCGCTCGCTAATATCGAAGCATCAGTGTGCCGAATCTCACTGACGGGACACGCGCCGATCGTTATCGCGTCCGTTTATCTTCCACCGGATAAGATCGTTCTAAGCAGTGATATCGAGGCGCTGCTCGGCATGGGGAGCTCTGTCATTCTGGCGGGCGACCTAAATTGTAAACACATCAGGTGGAACTCACACACTACAACCCCGAATGGCAGACGGCTTGACGCGTTAGTCGATGATCTCGCCTTCGATATCGTCGCTCCGCTAACTCCGACTCACTACCCGCTAAATATCGCGCATCGCCCGGATATACTCGACATAGCGTTATTAAAAAACGTAACTCTGCGCTTACACTCGATCGAAGTAGTTTCAGAGTTAGATTCAGACCACCGTCCCGTCGTTATGAAGCTCGGCCGCGCTCCCGATTCCGTTCCCGTCACGAGGACTGTGGTGGATTGGCACACGCTGGGCATCAGCCTGGCTGAATCTGATCCACCATCGCTCCCGTTTAGCCCGGACTCTACCCCGTCTCCTCAGGATACCGCTGAAGCCATAGACATCTTAACGTCACACATCACCTCGACATTAGATAGGTCATCGAAACAAGTTGTAGCGGAGGACTTCCTTCACCGCTTCAAATTGTCCGACGATATTAGGGAACTCCTTAGAGCTAAGAACGCCTCGATACGCGCCTACGACAGGTATCCTACCGCGGAAAATCGAATTCGAATGCGTGCCCTACAACGCGACGTAAAGTCTCGCATCGCCGAAGTCCGAGATGCCAGATGGTCTGATTTCTTAGAAAGACTCGCGCCCTCTCAAAGGTCTTACTACCGCTTAGCTCGTACTCTCAAATCGGATACGGTAGTAACTATGCCCCCACTCGTAGGCCCCTCAGGCCGACTCGCGGCGTTCGATGATGATGAAAAAGCAGAGCTGCTGGCCGATACATTGCAAACCCAGTGCACGCCCAGCACTCAATCCGTGGACCCTGTTCATGTAGAATTAGTAGACAGTGAGGTAGAACGCAGAGTCTCCTTGCCACCCTCGGACGCGTTACCACCCGTCACCCCGATGGAAGTTAAAGACTTGATCAAAGACCTACGTCCTCGCAAGGCTCCCGGTTCCGACGGTATATCCAACCGCGTTATTAAACTTCTACCCGTCCAACTCATCGTGATGTTGGCATCTATTTTCAATGCCGCTATGGCGAACTGTATCTTTCCCGCGGTGTGGAAAGAAGCGGACGTTATCGGCATACATAAACCCGGTAAACCAAAAAATCATCCGACGAGCTACCGCCCGATTAGCCTCCTCATGTCTTTAGGCAAACTGTATGAGCGTCTGCTCTACAAACGCCTCAGAGACTTCGTCTCATCCAAGGGCATTCTCATCGATGAACAATTCGGATTCCGTACAAATCACTCATGCGTTCAACAGGTGCACCGCCTCACGGAGCACATTCTTGTGGGGCTTAATCGACCAAAACCGTTATACACGGGAGCTCTCTTCTTCGACGTCGCAAAAGCGTTCGACAAAGTCTGGCACAACGGTTTGATTTTCAAACTATTCAACATGGGCGGGCCGGATAGTCTCGTGCTCATCATACGGGACTTCTTGTCGAACCGCTCTTTTCGATATCGAGTCGAGGGAACCCGCTCCTCCCCACGACATCTCACAGCTGGAGTCCCGCAAGGCTCTGTCCTCTCACCCCTCCTATTTAGCTTATTCGTTAACGATATTCCCCGGTCGCCGCCGGCCCATTTAGCTTTATTCGCCGACGACACGACTGTTTACTATTCCAGTAGAAACAAGTCCCTAATCGCGAAGAAGCTTCAGAGCGCAGCCCTAGCCCTAGGACAGTGGTTCCAAAAATGGCGCATAGACATCAACCCAGCGAAAAGTACTGCGGTGCTATTTCAGAGGGGAAGCTCCACACGGATTTCCTCCCGTATTAGGAGGAGGAATCTCACACCCCCGATTACTCTCTTTAGTCAATCCATACCCTGGGCCAGGAAGGTCAAGTACCTGGGCGTTACCCTGGATGCATCGATGACATTCCGCCCGCATATAAAATCAGTCCGTGACCGTGCCGCGTTTATTCTCGGTAGACTCTACCCCATGATCTGTAAGCGGAGTAAAATGTCCCTTCGGAACAAGGTGACACTTTACAAAACTTGCATAAGGCCCGTCATGACTTACGCGAGTGTGGTGTTCGCTCACGCGGCCCGCACACACATAGACACCCTTCAATCTCTACAATCCCGCTTTTGCAGGTTAGCCGTCGGAGCTCCGTGGTTCGTGAGGAACGTTGACCTACACGACGACCTGGGCCTCGAATCTATCCAGAAATACATGAAGTCAGCGTCGGAACGGTACTTCGATAAGGCTATGCGTCATGATAATCGCCTTATCGTAGCCGCCGCTGACTACTCCCCGAATCCTGATCATGCAGGAGCCAGTCACCGTCGACGCCCTAGACACGTCCTTACGGATCCCTCAGATCCAATAACGTTTGCACTAGACGCCTTCAGCTCTAGGAGCAGGCTTAGGGACCTCGGTAACCGTACTCGTCGAACTCGACAAAGAGTTCGCCGTGCAACCTAACCCATGAATCAGCTCGCTGAGTTTCTCGCCGGATCTTCTCAGCGGGTCGCGATTCCGATCCGGTAGTAGATTCATTCGCGAAGCAGCTACTCTTGAGTTGTTAGGTCTCCTTCGGAGGCGCTCGGGTAGCTGTTAGCAAATCCCACCCCTCCTGGCTGAGCCTTTGCTCGCCCACCTGTCCTGGTGAAACTGGAAAGGCCTCCGGGCCACCAGTAATCCTTCAATCATAAAAAATAAAAAAAAAAAAAAAAAAAAGTAGAAACATCGTGTATTTTTATAAATTTGACGTGACCCTAGGACGCATACGTTTCAGATAAGACGTTTGAAGTCGTCGTGGCCTAAAGGATAAGACGTCCGGTGCATTCGTATCGAGCGATGCACCGGTGTTCGAATCTCGCTGGCGGGTACCAATTTTTGTAATGAAATACGTACTCAACAAATGTTCACGATTGACTTCCACGGTGAAGGAATAACATCGTGCAGTAAAAATCAAACCCGCAAAATTATAATTTGCGTAATTACTGGTGGTAGGACCTCTTGTGAGTCCGCACGGGTAGGTACCACCGCCCCGCCTATTTCTGCCGTGAAGCAGTAATGCGTTTCGGTTTGAAGGGTGGGGCAGCCGTTGTGACTATACTGAGACCTTAGAACTATATCTCAAGGTGTGTGGCGCATTTACGTTGTAGATATATATGGGCTCCAGTAACCACTTAACACCAGGTGGGCTGTGAGCTCGTCCACACATCTAAGCAATAAAAAATAAAAAAAATAAAAAGATCTGATATTTCTATCAAAATCGATTTTCTAAATTGTAAATCAAAGTTCAACGACTCTTGACGTTTTTCTTCTTAACTGAAATTTCTATAAAAATCTTCACGAAAGTGTTTCGGGTTCATTAATTTTTAATGAAAACCTTTTGTGACCGGATCGAGTGGCGATTGATGAAACGAGAATGCCGATCCAAACGACTTAACGATATCGATTGTACTTGTATTGATTTTATGAGATGACTTTTTTTCTTCATATTATTCGAATAGATTGTGCGTCGGGATTTTTTTTTAGTTGTTTTTGAAAGTAATGATTTAACTGGGGTATCAAAACTGTGTTACCAAAATAAATATTTGAGTTACACGTAAGCGTGCAATGCTTTACGAACTCTTACGCTTTTTTTTGTTATTGCCTTTATAGGCTGACGAGCCATACGGCCCACCTGATGGTGAATGGTTACCGTCACTCATGGACTTCAGCAATGGCAGAGGCAGAGCCAAGCCACTGCCCACCGTTTAACCGATTAACTGCATTTCACTTGTATTTAAATGAAAGCTTGGACTACAACTCTTTAAACCTATATACGTGCGCTATATACCGATCTGCAAAAATCAACAGCAATGTCCGAAAATTCACTGGCAATGAAAAACAAAATAGATAGTCTGAAAGAATGCCAACACGCTTCCTAATTCCGGTAGTAGGATGGACAAAAACAAGTGAATCCTCAAAATCAGTTATTTTTGCGCCAAGGGCCAAATCTCTTGTTAGGTCCCAAACCAAGGGTACGCGCGGAGTATGTATGGCTGCCAAAGATGTTAAAAGCCATCCACATCCACCCACTCCTATATTCTTGACCAAGGTAAAGGGGAGTCATCCCGGTCAACACTACAACCAGACTGGCAGCTCACCCCAAGGACGCTCGACCAGCGCAGTGATCGAGGCGAATCTACCTCGATCGTCACGGACGCCAAGGTCACCCTAGGCCATGCCTCTAGTGTTCTGAATACCTCGCTGGACTAAAACCAGCCTGCCGGGTCGGAACGCGATACATTGCCAACCCGTAGCCCTTCAAAACTGGTGCAGTGCACTAGACTGCCATCAAGGGCCGCCTCTTTATTTTTAAGCTATCATTTATATTCAATAGAACCCACACAAAACATTATGAAATATTAACAATCAAATTATGAATACAGAAATTAATTAAACTATCTATCAAATATGACTTTTTTTTTAGTCCTACATTTTAAATTGGGACAAAGAGTTCTTTTTAAATTTTATTTAATAACGTTTTTTATGTTTTATAGGCATACTGGGCTGTGCGAGGTCAGACGCGCGTTTTTCAGCGGAAAACATTTTTCCTGTGGCTTTATTTCACGCGAGGGATGGACCGAACACGCTCTCCTGAAATTGCTCGGCGACAATTTTTTACAATGGCTGTTTTATTTTCTTTCCTCTTTTAAGTTAAACATTTTATGGGCATTAAATCCTCGGCACTTTTTTTTGTACAGTGCTATGTGTCTTTCGTAGTGGTACTTCTGAGATGTCAATGAGAAATAATTAGCACAGACCGTCGTCAACCGTAGCTTAAGAAATATTTTTGATGTTTCTTTTGATTATACTGCCGAATAATTAAATAGCTACAAGTGATTGTTATTAACTAGGCGCAGTAATTATTGACAATGAACCTGATCTTAATGTATTTATTCATTGAAATATGTATGTACGAAAATATTACCCACATCGGTAATAAGTACAACAAATTTAATACTGATGATAGTGCGACGTGTGAGCTCTCTTGGATAGGTACCATGATCATAATCATTTCTATTTCTACCGCAAGCCACTCAAGAATTCTGTTTAAAGAAGTTAAGTTCTGTTTAAGAATTCGGTAGGCAGCGGCTTGGCTCTGCCCCTGGCATGGCTACCGCTGGTCTGTCCATGGGCGACGGTAACCACTCACCATCAGGTGGGCCGTATACTCGTCTGCCTACAAGGGCAATAAAAAAAAAAGATGAAACAACTGTAGTTGAGACACCGAGATTAATGTTATCATATCTATAAGCTTCGATGCGAACTTACCACCCAGTGGTTATGACTTGGCCTACTCAGCTAGATCAAATAATAATCATTTGTTATTCCTTCTAACATTAATGGATATAAAATGATTCTACATATTTACACCAAATATATAAATGAAATTCATTTCTTTGCATTTCTTTTTTGCCAGGTACCATCCGACTTTGAAATGAGTTCACCTCCACAGTGCTTCCCGAGCATCAGGTTGGCTGTAAGCTCGTTCACCCATCTAAGCAATAAATATTTAAAAAAGAAGTTATTATAGTATTTATTATTGTAGACTTTATTTGTTTATTTATGTAACTTTGAGAATATTCGTTTCCGGTATGTAGGGCAGTATGTAATCCATGCCGAGGGGACAGCACAGACGTATCAATTACAAAATCCATTAGTATACTTTTTGCGGAAAAATTTCTACGTTGAACAATATTCTTTATGTTGAACGACAAAGGGAATATTTTCCGTCGACTGGGTGTTATGGCTTATATGGATGTTATTTTGAAAATTACATTAGTGCCATTCTGTTTTTGGGCCAGATTTCCTCTACACTACGATTGATACTTCACGTCCATATTAATACTCTAAATAAGAAAGCAGCTCTATATATGTATCCATTTTATTGTTGTCGCATAATTAAAAAAAAAAAAAAAATATAGATTATGTGACGTATTATGATGGAATTCGAATAGTGGATATAATTTGAATTTTGAGAGAGAGAGAATACCCTTTATTGAAAACCAAAACAGAACTGATATTAAAAAACAGTCAACAAGCAGATACATTTGTACAATAGGCGGCTTTATCGCTAAAACAGCTTAATTTACAGAAGTTCTGGAAAATATAAAGATATAGCAGGTATACAGCAGGTTCACATATAATATGAAATAACTATTTGATTTATATACCAATATACATGCTTACATATAAATAATAAATCTAGGTAAGCTAAACGTAGCTATGGGCTAAAAAAACATTTTCTTGAATCTTGAACTTTTTATTTACACATTGCATAGACATAGGGTGAACAAGGTCACGATACACCAAGCGTTAAGTTACTGAAGCTCATATACATCACTATGCCAATGCGACCCACCTCCAGACAACATTCCGGTTTGAAGGGCGGGGCAGCCGTTGTAACTATACTGAGACCTTAGAACTTATGTCTCAAGGTGGGTGGCGCATTTACGTTGTAGATGTCTATGGGCTCCAGTACCACTTAACACCAGGTGGGATGTGAGCTCGTCCAACCATCTAAGCAATAAAAAATAAAAAATTGTATCTTCTTAATGAATAAGTCTTATAATATAACGGCTTTTTTACTCCTGAAACCGGAACGCATTACTGATTCGCAGTAAAAATAGGCCGAACTGTGGCACCTAGCCGGACGTACTCATAACGCGCCATACAAATAAAAACAAAATTAAATGTTAAAAATAAACAAAAATTATTGTTATCAATCGGGTAAGGGATTTCTTTAAAGAGAAAGTCGTCTGAATTACAACTCCACAGAAAATCGTCAAGTATAAAAACACCTTTTTATTTGAAACGAGGCGTAAATACTTCGTTATATCATCGGAGGTTGTAAAGAGCATATTATTACAAACTGGGAATCATTCTCGTCTTCACCTAACCTACCCTTAGGCAATCTCGTAAGCGAATTTCATCTCGTAAAAGAAACAACTTCATGAGGAGAAAACGTAGGTGAATTTTCATGTGTGATTTTAATAATACGTCACTTCGGTATTAGATAATGCTCGAAATATATTTTTTTTAATATTCTGCAACACGTTACAACAGAAGATATATATATATATATGTCGTGGATAACGACTTTTAGTTGTCGTAGATAACGACTTTTAGTAATATTAAGACGGTGGTTTTGATTATTATTTTAAATGATGAAATGTTGTTTTGATAAATATCACAAAATGAAGGGTAGACTCCGTAACGCCACAGTATAAAATGGCGGTACGTGGACAGAGTCGTGGCGCATTCCGATTTGAGCAACCGACGCGCGTGGACGTGCTCATTGTTCGTTCGATTGCCCGACCTCGGTTCGTGGCACATCTGGCGTCCAAGTGTTTTGTCGGAAGTGACTACCGGTGATAATAGATCATTGTTCGTGGCACATCTGTGGCCCAAGTGTTTCTCGGAATTTGTACCTGCGCCTAATTGCAAGGCATTGCCGCTCCGGGAACTGTGCAGAGGTTCTATTGACTCTAATTCTATTCTATTTATTCTATTCACTAAAATTTCTAAAATTCCTAGAATCGCTTCGGCCAATTTAGTGTTACCGACGCAGGGGCCTCGCCGCAAGGCGAGCGCGTGTTTAAGTCCCGGGGCAGCCCCCCCTGGGCAGTCCGAAGAAATGGAGTTCTCTCCAACCAACACACTGCTCGCGGAATTCTTAAGCGAGAAATACCCGGCCCTCGAATCAGAATTTTTAGCTTACAAAGCTAAACGCGCCGTGAACTCTTCTGCCGTGCCCGCCGCGCCCGCCGTTTCCGCCACGCCTACCGTTCCCGCGTCCCCTTCAAGCGCGCGCAAAACTCCCGCGACGTACACCGCAGCCTCCGTCGCGCCCAGCACACCCGTGTCCCCCATACTCCCGCGAAAAACTCCCGCGTCTACCGCGGCAGCTTCCGTTCTACCTCAGCGATCGTCTGCGGCCTCCGTCGCGTCCGCCGCTCTCGCGCCTTCCTCCTCGTCCTCCGACTCTGACTCGGATATGGAGGTTGACCTCGTTCCCGCCTCATTGACAGATGGATTCACCCTCGTGCAAAAGGGTAAGAAGCGTGCCGCGGAGTCCCGAGCTTCCGCGGCCGCTAAAATAAACAAAGCCGCGAACGCGTCGCGCCCCCGCCCTCCGACCCCCGTCGCTCCCTGTCCCCGTGCCACGCCGTCGCCGCGCCCGGTGGCACAAACGAAAAATCAGGCCCCTCCTCCGTTGATTCTTCAAGAGAAGGTTGCTTGGGACCGTGTCTCCCTGGCCCTTAAGGCCAAGAACATAAAATTTGTCAGTGCCCGTAACCTCGCGAACGGGATACAGATAAAAGTAGCAACACCCGACGACCATAGGGCCCTCTCAAGCTACCTCCGAAAGGAGCGTATAAGTTATCATACGTATACGCTCCAGGAGGAGCGTGAGCTCCGTGCAGTCATACGTGGCATCCCCAAGGAGTTAGATGCCGAGCTCGTAAAGGCCGACCTACTCGAACAAGGCCTACCCGTAAACTCCGTGCACCGCATGCACACAGGACGCGGGAGAGAGCCATACAATATGGTTCTCGTCGCCCTCGAGTCTACCCCCGAGGGTAAGCAAATCTTTAACGTCCGAACGGTCTGTAGGCTTTCCGGAATCACCGTGGAAACCCCTCATAAAAAAGGCACTCCGAGCCAGTGCCACAATTGTCAGTTGTACGGGCATTCTTCCCGTAATTGTCACGCGCGCCCTCGATGCGTCAAGTGTTTGGACGATCACGCCACGACTCTTTGCACTCGCGATCAAAAAACCGCGACGGAACCACCTAGCTGCGTCCTGTGTCGAACACAGGGTCACCCCGCGAATTACCGTGGTTGCCCCCGAGCACCTAAAATAAATCGCCGCGTCGCGCGCCAAAACCGCCTCCGAGCTTCCGGCCCTGACATCAAAGCCACGGCACCCTCTGTGCCGAAGGCTAAGCCTGCCTTCGTGCCGGCGCCGGTGCCCAGCGGCTCGGCCTGGGCTAAACCGTTGCCGTACACGAACACGGCTGTAGCTCCCTCCCCGGCGATTCGTCCCGCCCCCGCGATACGTCCCTCCCCCGTGATACGTCCCTCCCCCGTGATTCGTTCCCCCGCGACCAGCACTCCAACCGCGTCCGACAATCTCGCTCTAGCGATCGACTTTTTTCAGTCGATCAACTTTGAGCGTGTTAATGCTTTGGGTGACGCCATTCGCGCCGCCTCCACTGCACAACACTTCATCGCCGTTGTGCAAGAATACGCTGACGTATACGCGTCGTTAAATACGTACGTCCTCCCCTCACTCCGCCGGTAATCAATGGCGTACATAAGTAGAATAAAGCCCCTATCCGTAACGATAGGATTTTTTAACGCTTACGGTCTCGCAAATCAACGTGATCAGGTTTGTGATTTTTTGCGTGACCATCAAATTGACATCTTTTTGGTGCAGGAGACCCTGCTTAAGCCCGCGCGCCGCGACCCTAAAATCGCGAACTATAACATGGTTAGGAACGACAGGCTCGCTGCTCGTGGTGGTGGTACCGTCATTTACTATAGACGAGCCCTGCACTGCGTCCCACTCGACCCCCCCGCGCTTTCTAACATCGAAGCATCAGTATGCCGAATCTCACTAACTGGACACGCGCCGATCGTTATCGCGTCCGTTTATCTTCCACCGGATAAGATCGTTTTAAGCAGTGATATCGAGGCGCTGCTCGGCATGGGAAGCTCTGTCATTCTGGCGGGCGACCTAAATTGTAAACACGTCAGGTGGAACTCACACACCACAACCCCGAATGGCAGGCGGCTTGACGCGTTAGTCGATGATCTCGCCTTCGATATCGTCGCTCCGCTAACCCCGACTCACTACCCGCTAAATATCGCGCATCGCCCGGATATACTCGACATAGCGTTATTAAAAAACGTAACTCTGCGCTTACACTCGATCGAAGTAGTTTCAGAGTTAGATTCAGACCACCGTCCCGTCGTTATGAAGCTCGGTCGCGCTCCCGATTCCGTTCCCGTCACGAGGACTGTGGTGGATTGGCACACGCTGGGCATCAGCCTGGCTGAATCTGATCCACCATCGCTCCCGTTTAGCCCGGACTCTACCCCGTCTCTTCAGGATACCGCTGAAGCCATAGACATCTTAACGTCACACATCACCTCGACATTAGATAGGTCATCGAAGCAAGTTGTAGCGGAGGACTTCCTTCACCGCTTCAAATTGCCCGACGATATTAGGGAACTCCTTAGAGCTAAGAACGCCTCGATCCGCGCCTACGATAGGTATCCTACCGTGGATAATCGTATTCGAATGCGTGCCCTACAACGCGACGTAAAGTCTCGCATCGCCGAAGTCCGAGATGCCAGATGGTCTGATTTCTTAGAAAGACTCGCGCCCTCCCAAAGGTCTTACTACCACTTAGCTCGCACTCTCAAATCGGATACGGTAGTAACTATGCCCCCCCTCGTAGGCCTCTCGGGCCGACTCGCGGCGTTCGATGATGATGAAAAAGCAGAGCTGCTGGCCGATACATTGCAAACCCAGTGCACGCCCAGCACTCAATCCGTGGACCCTGTTCATGTAGAATTAGTAAACAGTGAGGTAGAACGCAGAGCCTCCTTGCCACCCTCGGATGCGCTACCACCCGTCACCCCGATGGAAGTTAAAGACTTGATCAAAGACCTACGTCCTCGCAAGGCTCCCGGTTCCGACGGTATATCTAACCGCGTTATTAAACTTCTACCCGTCCAACTCATCGTGATGTTGGCATCTATTTTCAATGCCGCTATGGCGAACTGTATCTTTCCCGCGGTGTGGAAAGAAGCGGACGTTATCGGCATACATAAACCCGGTAAACCAAAAAATCATCCGACGAGCTACCGCCCGATTAGCCTCCTCATGTCTCTAGGCAAACTGTATGAGCGTCTGCTCTACAAACGCCTCAGAGACTTCGTCTCATCCAAGGGCATTCTCATCGATGAACAATTCGGATTCCGTACAAATCACTCATGCGTTCAACAGGTGCACCGCCTCACGGAGCACATTCTTGTGGGGCTTAATCGACCAAAACCGTTATACACGGGAGCTCTCTTCTTCGACGTCGCAAAAGCGTTCGACAAAGTCTGGCACAATGGTTTGATTTTCAAACTATTCAACATGGGCGTTCCGGATAGTCTCGTGCTCATCATACGGGACTTCTTGTCGAACCGCTCTTTTCGATATCGAGTCGAGGGAACCCGCTCTTCCCCACGACCTCTCGCGGCTGGAGTCCCGCAAGGCTCTGTCCTCTCACCCCTCCTATTTAGCTTTTTCGTCAACGATATTCCCCGGTCGCCGCCGACCCATTTAGCTTTATTCGCCGACGACACGACTGTTTACTATTCTAGTAGAAATAAGTCCCTAATCGCGAAGAAGCTTCAGAGCGCAGCCCTAGCCCTAGGACAGTGGTTCCGAAAATGGCGCATAGACATCAACCCAGCGAAAAGTACTGCGGTGCTATTTCAGAGGGGAAGCTCCACACGGATTTCCTCCCGGATTAGGAGGAGGAATCTCACACCTCCGATTACTCTCTTTAGACAACCCATACCCTGGGCTAGGAAGGTCAAGTACCTGGGCGTTACCCTGGATGCATCGATGACATTCCGCCCGCATATAAAATCAGTCCGTGACCGTGCCGCGTTTATTCTCGGTAGACTCTACCCCATGATCTGTAAGCGGAGTAAAATGTCCCTTCGGAACAAGGTGACACTTTACAAAACTTGCATAAGGCCCGTCATGACTTACGCGAGTGTGGTGTTCGCTCACGCGGCCCGCACACATATAGACACCCTCCAATCCCTACAATCCCGCTTTTGCAGGTTAGCTGTCGGGGCTCCGTGGTTCGTGAGGAACGTTGACCTACACGACGACCTGGGCCTCGAATCAATTCGGAAATACATGAAGTCAGCGTCGGAACGATACTTCGATAAGGCTATGCGTCATAATAATCGCCTTATCGTTGCCGCCGCTGACTACTCCCCGAATCCTGATCATGCAGGAGCCAGTCACCGTCGACGCCCTAGACACGTCCTTACGGATCCATCAGATCCAATAACCTCTGCATTAGATGCCTTCAGCTCTAATACTAGGAGCAGGCTTAGGGACCCCGGTAACCGTACTCGTCGAACTCGACAAAGAGGTCGACGTGCAGCCTAACCCATGCATCAGCCCGCTGAGTTTCTCGCCGGATCTTCTCAGCGGGTCGCGATTCCGATCCGGTAGTAGATTCATTCGCGAAACAATTGCTCTTGAGTTGTTAGGTCTCCTTCTGAGGCGCTCGGGCAGTTGTTAGCAAATCCCGCCCCTCTTGGCTGAGCCTTTGCTCGCCCACCTGTCCTGGTGAAACTGGAAAGGCCTTCGGGCCACCAGTAAACTTTCAATCATAAAAAAAAAAAAAAAAAAAAAAAAGAGTCGTGGCATTCCGTGTCAGACAGTCATTCCGTCCGTCTCAGTCAGTGAGTCTCTGACAGTCAGTCATTCAGTCAGTCAGTCAGTCAGTCGGTCTGTCGGTATGTGCAACGAAACTGTCGGTTTATCCTGTCATTCTGAAGGTTGTGTGTGTTGAGTTTCAATAATTATTATTCAAAAGGTTTTATTGACTTTTTATAAACTGAGTTCAACCAAATACGAGTGATGACGGAAACTACCGCTTAGCCATCCCTGGCGCGTGCCGACATCAGAAGTGAGATCAGGACTCTACTCTCACTGGCGTGACGTGTTTGAACATGTTCGAAGTACAGCGAAAAAACATGATGCAGATCAGAATACCAGTAACGGTATCTGAGATCACGGGTCGGAAATTCATCGGGAACAGACAGATGCCGATCCATGTGCTTGGTGCGCTACGGTTGATATGTACCTCGATGAACGTCTACTGGATGGTGCATAGTTCATTGTGGTCTTCAGTGGGGCCCTGAAAGGCGGTGCCTTATCATGTTGTCGCGGGTTTCACAAGTAAGTGTCACATGGAGGCATTTGCGACTTATTTCTCGCTCGTTATGCAAAATTCTTGCTGCGACGCTTATCAATTTAAGCAATGGTAAGCCACAAAAGCGTGAATGCAGCATACGCAAGTCGTGTAATAACGTCTGCTACCTCGATGGAAGGTCTGAGCCACGAAGAAATCGCCACATCTTAATATTACTAAAAGTCGTTATCCACGACAACTAAAAGTCGTTATCCACGACATATATATATATTCTATTCGGGTGGGCGGGAAATCTGTCGAAGGCATTTAAATAGCTATTAAGACTGAAATAGACCCATAAACAATAAGTATCCTTATGACACCGTATGTATGCCTTTTTAGAGTAAGCCGCGCGGTATGATAGCCCTCTGATCGTGAGCGCCTCAAATTACACACCCGACCCAGACGACGAGCCGATGAGCGTCGGTCGTCGGTCTTTCATTCTTCATCATGCTCGTTCAACTAGTCAAAACCGACGAAGATTTCGACGTGGAACTTAACCCATAGACACAATCAACTGAATTTCTCGTCGAATCTTCGTAGTGGTTCGCGATTTTGATCAGCGGTGTCAAAGCACTGCTTTTACTAGGGTGCATATTAATAAGTTATCTCAGTCTGAGCCCCGTGAGCTCACCCACCAGCCATGGTTAAGCCAGAAGGCTCCCTAGATACTAGTGATACTACTTAAAAAAAACTAGAACTAATACACGTTGCAACTTCAATTCTCGTAAGTACTATTTTTGTGGTGATTCTTTTTGGTTGACATAACACAGCTATAAGGCCGCACCCGCCTATTACTGAATTACACTGAACAGCTTTTACTGGCTTTCGTGAATTGTTACCTCGTTCGTGACTTTGAATACAAACGGCTTGGCGGTGTGAAAAGATGATTGCTCCACCATTTCGTATCTCGCAGTCGCTTCGTTTGATATTTTTCATTCATTTATTTTTATTCTTTAGTTCTTTAGAACTGCCTACGTAATGTGAACGTGATATAAGTATTAACACGCTGTGAACTTGTGGTACTCGTGTTGTTAATGAGTTGTTGTTACTTTTGTATCGCAAAAGAAAACAAATTGAATCCGCATATGGGGTGGGAGGTTAAACATCCTACCCGCAGTCTACTCATAGTTATGGCCGTTGCAATAACACCAAAATAGCGGGAACCCAGTAAAGTAAAAGTATCGCGAGTATATTTAATTTAAATAATGTTTATAGTTGAGCTGTTTTTTTTTTTTATACTGGCAGGCGATGCTCGACTTCTGCGAGTCCACCATCTCGCAGAAGGAGGCGGCGGAACGGGAGAGGGAGAGCTCTTCTTCCCTCTCGGCGCCGTGCCACCGCCGTCGGGACGACGCGTCGGCGGCTGCGGACTGCGATGCGGTCCGCATTTTCGTCGTCGCTGTCGTCGCCGAACATACTGTTGAAGAGCAACCCGGTCGGCGGTGTATCGCGTTCCAACCCGGCAGGCTGGTTCTGGCCCAGTGGGGTATCCCGGAACACCAGCGGCACCGCCCGGGCGGCCTGGCAGGGCCGCCGTACCGCGGAGACCGACGTCGTTGGTCGTCGACTATCGCCTCGACGACCCGTCGGTCGGGCGTCCTCGGGGTGGCGCCGCGTATCTGGTTGTAGTGTTGACCGCGGGAACCCCACTACTCTGAACGGGTTCTGACCCCGGACGGAGATCGGACGTCGGGTGTAAGAGTGCAGGGGAGTCGTTTAGTGGGTGGGCCCTAAAATCCTTGGGCCCGCGATCTGCTCTCAACACCTGCAGATCGTTGAGTCTCACATACCCCGCGCGCCCCCTAGGCGCGGGGACCTCGTAGGAGGTTCGGCCCACGGCCCGAGAAAAAAAAAAAAAAAAAAAAAGGTTGCACGTCGAACTCTTTGTCGAGTTCGACGAGTACGGTTACCGGAGTCCCTAAGCCTGCTCCTAGTGTTACGGCTAAAAGCGTCTAATGCAAGGGTTTTGTTGTGTGTGCAGCCTTGTGATTGTTCACATACGTAAATCGAATAAGGTGTAATCATCGTTTCCATATATATAGTGTGGAGTGTAGTGGGGAGTGCTCTGAGGAATTATTTGAGATAATTCCATCATCTCATTTTTAGTAACGCACCGCCGGCCACCGGAACAGAGTTCATCCATACTACCTGGAGCCACTGCGTTCATCCACAGTGCGTTTCCACGTACCATCCGGCTTTGGAATGAGCTCCCCTCCACGGTGTTTCCCGAGCGCCATGACTTGTCCTTCTTCAAACGAGGCTTGGCAAAGGGCAATAAAAAAAAATTATAACAACATAGACTAGTACAACATAGAAAAAAGATATAAATGTAAAATATTATTATAACACAGTGACAATAAACGTTTTAAAGACAATTATCTTGAAGCCATTATCAACACAAACATTGTTGAGACAGTATACAAGTTATACGACCGCACAAAAGGTCCCCTTATCTACGAAATGTCGATACTCGAAGTTGGACTAGCGTTCGCATTCGTGAGGACTGTACAATATTTGTCTTGTGAATAGCGTTTGGATACAGGTTAAAGAGGTTTGTTATCCTGTTACTCCACTGTCAGGTTACGAAAGTGTTTTTGTTAACTTTCACGGGCTGGCACACTTGAAGGAAACCTTAGCGCTATTGCAAGAACTATGTAAAGTTCTTCCAATTACAACGAACGATATAGTATAGGGGTGTTAATAAAGATCATGAACAAAAGGTAACTCGAAATTCCTTTTTAAATTTTTGAACTTTGACGTGATAACGTCTTATAAATCGATGAACACCGGTTGCACGCACGAAAAATGATCACTATGACTAAGCCTAACCTAAGCGAGAGCGTGGAACAAGTAATCTATTACTTGTTCCGCGCTCAGCGCGACAGCCCACTGAGTTTCTCGCCGGATCTTCTCAGTGGGTCGCGGTTCCGATCCAATGGTAGATTCTGCGACTAATTCACGGTGGTATATTCACGGTTCTTGCTAGGATTCGTGTTAGCAACAACGTCGTCAAGTTTGAGTCCCGTGAGCTCACCTACTCGCTCAGTGACGCTGATATGGTCTCTCAAGACCATCAGCTTAGGTAGGATAACAAAAAAAAAGAGAGGCACGTTCGGCCCAGACGTTGACTGGCGTTGACGTGACACATTTATCTCTCTTCTCGCGTGACGAGAGCCAGCAGTTCGAATATTTCTGCTACTGACGTTATCACGTAAAACTATCGTCCGTACACCGCCTTTACAGACAACCAATTTTTTTTGTCAGATGTCTATCAATGCTCATTGTAACTTAAACAATTCACTGTACATCAAAATTTCAAATATTCAAACGAGCCGTCACTCGCAAACAAAGTCGTTCGTTAAAATTATTTAAATTAAGGAGACGATAAATTCCTCATTTAACTTCAAGTTTAACGTATTAAGCTGGTGAAATCATGTTCGCTCGTACGTCACCTTACAAGTGACGGAGATGTGTATCATAGAAATACATAGCTGTAAACCTTTTAAGCGCAGTTTACAATCAACTGCTTCATTATTGAAGACTGAGCACGTATGTTATGCTGCCACAACAACTCGAATGTCGCCAATGGCTTTAGTGGCACGACATTGAATTACAGCGATAGTTGTCGTAGAATATAATATTAACATTTTTGATAAAAACTCGAGTCGCTCTAATAACATTCAATACAATCTAAACCGACGTCGCGCTGTTACGAGCTCGTTACAGAGCTGTTAATTAAAACACACGTCAATGACTCTCCACACACTCCTCTGTAATGATGACAGAAAAGAGTACTCTTTAAGAATTCCCCTCCTTTTAATTTCCGCCTTTAGAAAGGGAGGCGTTCTGGCATTCAATCAGGTAAATCTACCAATTCCGAACAACATTCATGTCGATATAACAATGCCTGTACCCCGCTTGCTGGAAGATCTTCCCTTTATTTATTCATTCGACTATATACACAAAGGGTTCAGTGGCGGACTATGACATTCTGTGACATCTACAAGTCAATCAGGTGTGGTATAAAGAGGCTTATGGTAGTTACTTCACTCTATTGTTAATTATTTCAAAAAATAATATGTTAAATGTAGTCAAAAAAAATACAGTAAACGTACAAACACATATCCAAATTGACCGGCAGATCTTGTTCTAGAAGGTCGGTCTGGACGAGGTCGGCATCTAATTTCTTCAGGATGCCGCACGGAGCTCACGCTCCTCCTGAAGCGTATAAGTGTGGAAACTTATACGCTCCTTTCGAAGGTGGCTTGAGAGGGCCCTATGGTCGTCTGGTGTCGTCACTATTATCTAGATCCCGTTGGCGAGGTTACGGGCACTGATGAAATTGATATTTTGGCCTTAAAGGCCAGGGAGACACGGTCCCAAGCTGCCTTCTCTTGAAGGATCAGCGGGGGAGGAGCCTGATTTTTCGTTTGTGCCACCGAACGTGGCGACGGTGTGGCACGGGGACAAGGAGCGATGAGGGTCGGAGGGCGAAGGCGTGACGCGTTCGCGGTTTTGCTAATTTTAGCGGCCGCGGGAGCTCGAGACTCCGCGGCACGCTTCTTTTCCTTTTGTACCAGGGTGAATCCATCCGTCGATGAGACGGGGGCGAGGTCGACCTCCATGTCCGAGTCAGAGTCGGAGGACGAGGAGGCGGGCGCAGGCGACCTACGAGCAGGTGCAGGTGTTTTAGAGGGCGCGACGGAGGCCGCAGATGATCGCGCAGCTGGAACGGTGGCCACGGCGGACGAAGCAGGAGTTTTACTCGCCAGTATAGGCGACGCGGGAGTGGCAGGCACGACGGAGGCTGCGGTGTACGACGCGGGAGTGACGAGCATGACGGAGTCCGCGAGAGAACTCGCGGCGTGATCGGCCTTGAAGGCCAAAAACTCGGAAGTGAGCTTGGTTGTCGGAGGAATTCCGCAAATACTGCGTCGTTATGACGAGGTGGCCGAGTGGTTAAGGCTTTGGACTGCTACCGAAGCTATTGACCGAACACAATACAATAAAAATTACAAAGGTATCGGAAGGTGTGAAAGATCCTAAACAAAAATTGTTCGCAAGTACGTGCCCAAACAAAATTTCTTAATCAAACTTACGTCGCTAACGAGATTCTGTTAAGTCGTTTGAGAAGAAACATTTAAATCAGCGAGACATTTGAGCGTAGTTCAATATCTTTTTTGAGTTTTTGGAAGTTTTTAATACAGAATAGAGTGAAATGGTCATTAGTTCTTAATGCCGACGCATTCTCCGACGTGAAACGCTCTACGATTATGTTAATTCAGCAACCACCTGACAAAATGCGAGCCGTAAATTCTGTTAATCTAAAATAATAAAATCTAAACACTATACCTTACTAATACAATTTAGCCTCTTATTACAACTTCAACAGTCCCAAAAAACATTCTAGGTTTTCATGTATCATGAATACCCAGTGTGCTTAATGCGAGTTTTTTAACATGCTCGATAGCGTAAAAGTTAACTAAAATCTGTATGGAGTTGGAATGTTTGCCAACGTTTGCTACCAGGGGTGCTGTTCCAAACTGCATACTCATTTGAGTTAACTTTAACGCTATCGAGAAGGTTAAAAAATTCGCACTAAGTACCCAGAAAACCCAATATCTTTAACAAAAATCCTGGCACTTGCAATCTAATACTTTACCCCATTAGCAGAATAACTAACTATTAGGTACATAAATAAAAATAAAGTGATTTAAGCAAAAATTAAATTAATACAGCGCCCGCAGCTTATACAACAACAATACAAGCACATAGTTCAGATAATTGCGTGTGCAAATCGTAAAGTTGGTATTTAGTTAGTGCTGCCCACGATTCTACACATAGATATAATATATTTAATAAACACTATATTTACTTCGGATATGCTTTACGTAAAACTTATACAGGTATCAACCTTTTCTAAATTTCCTTAGTAAATATATATTCTTTACGTTCTCCTAGCATGATGAATGGTTCTTATCTATACTAATATTATAAAGAGGAAAGATTTGTTTGTTTGTTTGTTTCGAATAGGCTCCGAAACTACTGGACCGATTTGAAAAATTCTTTTTCCATTAGAAGCCGACATTGTCCCTGATGAACATAGGCTACTTTTTTTTATTTTTTTTTATTTTATTTTTTTTGTTTCATGTGTGTTTTAATGTTTCCGAAGCGAAGCGAGGGCGGGTCGCTAGTCATTAATAATTTGAACAACCAATAATCTATAGGGTTTATTGAAAGCCCGTATTGGTTGGTACCTATAACATTTTTTTTATATTTTCACAGAATTGTCCATTTGTGGCATACTATTGGAGGGAGCTAGCTATCCACTTCTAAAAAGGCACAAGATGATGTGGACGTAATAAATAAATCGAAATTGCAATTCCTCTTTTACTGATGGTAGAATATCTTGTGAGTCCGCGCGGGTAGTTACCACCACCTTACCTATTTCTGCTGTGAAGCAGTAATGCGTTTCGGTTTGAGCGGCGATGCAGCGATTGTACTGTAAGAACTGAGACCTAAGAACTCATGTCTCCATGTGGGTGGTGGCACTTACGTCATAGGGGTCTGTGGGCTTCGATAACCACTTAACATCAGATGGGCCGTGAGCTCGTCCACCCATCAAAGCTATAAAAAAATAAAAACGATCTTTTAGCGGTACTTCTTAGTTTTTTTTTCTTCCGTTCTTCTACTTATCTTTGTTTATTCGGTTTCCATTGCTAATCACATCGCTATCTTTCCTAAGAAAGACTTACGAATCAAGCGATGATGTGAAAAATGGGAATAACAATTTTACCCTTAAAAAAGAGCTCGTGAATGCTTTAAAAATGCGGTCAATTTAGACCGGATTTTAATACCAACAGGCGAATGGGCTAAGTAGTTAAGTATTCCTAACTAAGTACATCTAAGTATATTATATACAAATATAATCTTGTTCTTCAGACTTATCTTTGTTGCTGAAAGAGAGCTGTCGATAAAGCTAACTTGTATTTTTTTACCTGTTTCCAAGCGAAAATGCTGCTCTTGCTGGAGATTACCGTCTTCCCGCTAATATCCCTAAGCCAAAACTTTTTTCCATTTTAAACGCCTCTCCCGCATTTCTCATCATGTTCGGTTAGAGTACCTAGTTAATAATCCTACCTGTGAGAAAATAAAAAGAAATTATATAAAACCCAAACAAACATTGTTGAATAATACTACACGTTGTAGAAGTAAGGATTTTGAAGTATCTCTGTAAATAGATATAGATTATCGTTCTGAACACTATAAAACGCAATATACGCTGCGGGTCACACACAATGGTTAGGTAATTAAACTTGCCAATAAAATGTATGTAATATTCATTACTGTGGTATCTGCACAATTATGTTTGGCTGGTGTTCATGAAATTAAATCTTATAAAGATTACAAGGTTATTGAAGTTGCCGGTGAGGAAGATAATTTGAATCGGTTTTTCAAATTTATGTACGAAAATCATGTGAGTTTTTCTTGTATCTATTTGACCCAATTAAACTATTACCCGCTTCGTAAAGTACTTTTGACTGTATAGAAGACAGTTAATTAATTCTAATTTTACAAAACGTCTAATTGAATCTATAGTTTTACCTCTAGTTTATTTTCTTTTTTCAAATTTTCGAACGCTTCTATGATTAATTTTTTGCCTGTTCTAACTCTTATGTTGAGGAATGGCAAAGTTTTTTCGGTTGTATGAATGTGTGTATGAATTTTTCACTGCTTTCTAGAATATATTATAGAAATAATTTTTGTGTACAGGTTTGTCATTTCAATTTCGTTACAGGAAATTCCATACGCTGTGAGAAAAGATACGAAATACGAAATAATGGTGGCTCCCGAACTTATTCATGTGTTTGAGGATGCCGTAGCAAGTGAAAAATTAAAAAGCAGAATAGTTATAGAGGATTATTCTAAGTTAGTATTTTCACAAACCAACAGTAATATTTATAGCATTTCGTAAATATAATTATGAAACAACATCAATCAGCATACACTAATTTGGTTTATTTGATACTAGAAGTAGTAAATTACAAAATTTTGCATTCGATGTTTTAGCAATAGATTTAAATCAAAAGATGTTTAAAAAATGATCAAATGATGCAGGATAATTATGCAGGATAGTGCTATCTAACCATGCGGGCTCGCAATCGAAGACCTGTAGACTGTACAGTGCTATATCACGAAACTTACTAGGCTGCACTAAAAGTATCGGGAATGGAATATTTCCATTGTTCCTGTCATATTAAAATCTTTTTGATTGAAAACTCCTTGGTTTTAAAAATCGAATACCATTTATTTATTTTAAAAAAGATTCTCGGTCTTGTCACGAGGTTTTGTCAAACTTGTTTAGTCGTTGAGAAAATGGAATTGACTCGAGAAAATTCAAGAGCGACGATTTATTATGACTTTCGAAGTGGTTTAACACAAAAACAGTGTGTTGACCGGATGATTTCTGCATTTGGTGATGAAGCCCCATCCAAAACCACAATTTATCGCTGGTTTGCTGAGTTTCAACGTGGACGTGTCAAGCTCAGTGATGATCCCCGTCAAGGTCGTCCAAAAACTGCAGTCACCCAAGAAAACGTTGATGCTGTGCGTAAGCTGATTGAGGAAGATCGACATGTGACATACCGCGAAATTCAGGCAACTTTAGACATTGGCATGAGTCAAATACAAATAATCTTGCATGAACAATTAGGTGTAAAAAAGTTGTTTTCCCGATGGATACCGCATTCGCTCTGTGAAGAGCAAAAAGCGGCTCGCGTTACTTGGTGCGTCAGAACTCTCGAAAGATTCCACGCAGGATCCTCAAATGCTGTATACAACATTGTATCAGGTGACGAATCCTGGATATACGCGTACGAACCCGAAACAAAAAACCAGTCACGAGTTTTGGTGTTCGAAAATGAGTTAAAGCCAACAAAAACTGTTCGTTCACGGAGTGTTGCAAAAAAAATGGTGGCCACGTTTGTCTCCAAAACCGGCCATGTTACGACTATTCCTCTTGAGGGACAAAGAACGGTTAATGCAGAATGGTATGCTAGCATTTGTTTGCCACAAGTCGTTTCTGAACTCCGTAAAGAGAACTGCAACCGCCACATCATCCTCCATCACGACAATGCGAGTTCTCACACCGCGCACAGAACAAAAGAGTTTTTAGAGCAAGAAAACATAGAATTATTAGACCATCCGCCGTACAGCCCCGACCTAAGCCCTAATGATTTCTATACTTTCCCTCAAATAAAGAATAAATTGCGTGGACAGAGATTTTCATCACCTGAAGAAGCTGTGGACGCCTACAAAACGGCTGTTTTGGAGACCCCAACTTCCGAATGGAATGGTTGCTTCAATGATTGGTTCCATCGTATGGAAAAATGTGTCAAATTTTGCGGAGAATACTTCGAAAAGCAATAAATACATTTTTAAATAGTAATGTTGTGTCACTTCGTTAATTCCCGTTTCAGTGCCGCCCTCGTATGCAACAGATTCATTCTAAAACAAACTATTTAGAAGGTACAATTCTAGAAATTTCCGTATCTAATTTCGGAAAATATTTTTGCTTGTATTGTCATATAACAAACGAAATTAAATTAACTCCATACAATAAAGAATAATTAGTACAGAAGTGTATGCACACATTTAAAAAATGAAAATGTTAAATTTTTAGGATTATCGAAAACGAAAAGAAATTCCGAAGAGATGGTGAGTTTTCGTGGACCGCTTATTACGATATTGATGACGTAAGTGTCAAATGTTTTGATATTCATTGTATAAACTATGAATGTTCATTTTTTTAACAAACCTTTCGGTCGCCTCGTCGGCTTAGTGGTTAATATCTGACCACTCTACCATGACTTCGAGTTCGTTCCCGGTCGAAGTGATTATTCTATCTTTGTCAAAGATGTCATTTTTGGGACCTGGATTTAAATGCTCTTATGTCTTATGTTTGTCCAGAAATTTTCAGGATTTTGAATGGCAAATCCTTTTTTTCGGCTTATCGGAGGCTCCGAATCTCGATTCTTTTGAATTGTAATTTATAAAGTCGTCGTGGCCTAAACACCCCACGCTCAGTGTAACCACATAAAAGAATGCGACTGTGCTGTTCAAATCCCGTAAATAGATACTGTTTTTACAAATTAAATTAGTTCTTAACACATATTCACGAAATATTTCAACGAAGGAAGGAAGGTATAATAAAAATTAAACTGGCAAAACATAAAAGAGTTAATTATACTAGTGGATGCGGTCATGCGTTCTAGGTAGAAAGGTTAGGAACTCGTTATATTGTAAAATAGAAACTAAGACCTCATACTTCATGCGGGTAATCACATTATGATAAGTCTCCAGTAATCACTTAACACCAGGTGTTATGACATCCACACTCGTCTACGGAGCATGAAAACATGCTTGCTTAACTACATCAAATACATCAAAGCAACTTCTTTTAGATATACAACTATTTGCAAACCACAAATAAAGTTTATGAGCATTGGACCGAGATGATCGTCGGCGGTAAGACATACGAAGGCCGCCTAATTCAAGGTCTAAGAATCAACACCCCAGGGGATGATGAGAATAAGCCAGTCATCTTTATTGAATCAGGTAAGTTCCTAGCTATTATGGATGTGTTTTCCATCGATGATGATACCAAAAGATGTCTAAATATTGTTTGCAATTCATAGATGATTAAGTTATCACTCACAAGGAAAATAGCGGCAGTGTTTTTTGCGCACTAAATCGGTGCATTGCGATAACAAGACCCGCCGGGATTAGAATCGTCTTTTTATACCCCTGCTCAATCTGCGAAGCAATTGCACATTTGCAAAACGGGATACAGCGGTTATACAATTAAACTTTCGAAATCAAACCTCAGGATTGTAAAAATCTAAATAATGAAGTGTCGTTCTTTTTGTGTCTGATCAATTTTTTTTAACTTCTATCTTTGAGATCTGAGGTTTTCTTATTGTAATAATAATTCATAACCTTCAATCTATCTACTTCAACTACTATTACTGTTAATTTCACTATATGATCTTCTGCTATCTTCTACTTCAATAAAATTGCAACTTTTTAGTGGAAATAGGGTGCATGATAAGTCCAAACGGGTAGATATAACCGTCCTGCCTGTTTCTGCTGAATTTGCCAGTCATACGTTTCATTTTGAAGTGTCAAACGGCCTTTTTAAACATTTACATTGAGGCTTCAATCTCATTTTTCAAGACGAATGACGGTATTGGCAATATTATGGGCTTCAATAGCCTCTGATGGTCCGTATACTCCATTATAACAATAATGAAAATAGTACATTGTGCACCAAGGGAGAAAAGTTGGACATTTCCTCCCACGTGTAAAATTGGCAAACACCTAGGAGGAAATGTCTAACTTTTTTCCCGCGGTGCACATACTATTTTTTCTCCTACGAGGCCAAAAGTTCGTGGAGTACCGAGCCGGAGTCCAGGAGCGAAGCCCTGGGGGGGTAGGGAGTGCGGAGCCCCCCCATACTCATAAAAAAAACAATTTAACTGTTTTTTAGTTTTTAAATAAACTACTACTAATTAAATAAGAACTGTCTGATGAACTCATCTTTGTTTAATACTTCACTATTAAATTTTATTGCCTGTTGTTTATTTCACTTTTACACTAAACACAATATTGCAAATTACCCGAGCACAACAATGACGAAGAATTTTAGGTGCGTGAGAGCAAACGTAGACACTAACGCGCATGCGCATTTGTACCAAGGGAGAAAAAGTTACACTTTCTTCCCTGTACAGCGGGAGGAAAAGTTACACTTTCTTCCCTGTACAGCGGGACGAAAACCGAACTTTCGGCGTAGGTAGGAGATTTTTTTTTTACCTAAAATCCGTGACATGTTTCGAAATTCATCGCGTATCCATTTTTTTATACTTCCAGGTATCCACGCACGCGAATGGATCACTCCAGCTACGACCACCTATTTCATAAACCAGTTATTGACGAGTTTAGACCCGAACATCACAGCACTGAGAGATCAATTCGACTGGCGTATTTTCCCCACCGTCAATCCTGATGGCTACCACTACAGTATTAATTACGTAAGTTCTGATTTTATGCGGTACTAGTCAAGACGGGTCTTAAGGAATAATTTGGTATCGAAGGCTTGTCTGTTTCAGCCACGAAGCATACGTTTCACATTAGATGTAATACAGCTATTGGCATTTTGAATTCTTTTACAAATATTTCAACGAAATTAAATTGCTCACCAATTTGTGTATTTACGTAGCGGTATTTGTAAGCTCCAGCAAATTACTCAAATTTTACACGTATGTAATGGATATGTCCAACAAAAATGGCTTGTTTTACGTTTGGACTATCACATGTTAAACGCAATTCCGGTAGCTGAAGTTACTCGACGATACCGATACTGATGCTGTAAAGAAGGCTATTCTGATTAATTTGGTTTTATTTAAAAACAGGACAGAATGTGGAGAAAAACGAGATCGAAATCTTCTTCGACTTGCCGTGGAGCCGACCCGAATCGTAATTGGGACTACAATTGGCTAAGTACATAATATATATTTGTTATTTATAACACACACATTTAGAACAAAATCTTTTAAAATGATAATGAATATCAAGTAGTGACTGCTTCACGCTTGATTGATTAATAGAGAGGCAACAACAACAAATACTACAAAATCAAATCCTCAAAAATATTTCAAAGTTTGCTTTTTATTTCCTACCTCTTTTAGTAACCTCGAGGGGCTATTGTAGATTCATCTAACTGATAGATGAGCTCGCGCGGCTCAAACTTGATGTTGTTGCTAACACGAACCCTAGCAAGAGCCGTGCTTCGCAGATTCTACCACCGGATCGGAAGCGCGACCCACTGGGAAGATCCGACGAGAAACTCAGTGGGCTGTGTCTGAGGGTTAATTTACTCGCCGAGCCTTTCATCGCAAGGTCTCGACGGGTTCGACGAGAACGATGACCGGACCTCGAGATTTGCGTAGACGCTCTGATTATAAAAAAAAATCATTAATTTTTCGTCAGAACATGGAGCAAGCAGCAACCCTTGCGACTACCAGACTTACGGTGGCTCGCGTCCTTTCTCAGAGGTCGAAACCAGAACACTCGCCCAGTACATATCCACTATTGAGAACTTGATGGCCTATGTCGCTTTCCATTCAGACGCGCAGATGCTTCTGCTTCCTTACTCCGATTCAACAGAACACAATGATAATTACGATGATCTGGTAAGATTCTTAAGCCGCATAGCCTACGGTCAGAAGACCTTTGATGTTATATTCAACACCTATAATACTTTTCTCGCTTTATGAATATTTACCTTCTAGCAGTTAAGTTGTGATCCTGATAAAGAATCATAGTCCTTATTATTGTCACGAATCAACCGTCAATTCAAAATTGCTTACACATACCAATTTCACATAAATCTAAAGCCATCTTGTTCAAATCACGATATAAGACAAAGATATTGCGTGATTTTATAAAACACTTAAATCGTAAACAGAACTAAGAATAAACATAGCAAAGTTATAAAATATTTGTATTATCATTGGTCTTCGATGCGTGTGCAAATTATCAAAAGTTAATCAGACCTACGTCTGATACTGATGACTACAGTTAGTAGTAGTGAAAGTAACATTTTTACCAAACTAATAAAAACCGTGTTTTGTTTGACTCAGTTTTTATCGACAGGTGACAATTGGGAAAACTTCTTTGAACTACGGTTACGCTGTCAACGGTGCAAAGTATAGAGGGCCGGCAACAGCAGCTGAAATATTGTGTAAGTAGGAAGGGATATACTCGTAGTAAAGCGTACTGTGAGTCTAGAGGTGGTCAACTATGGTACAGATTGTAGACACTCTTACCACGAAAATGCCCCCACATTGCGACATGAGTTTTAAGGTATCATAGGCAATGGCTGCCTCACTCTTAAATTCAAAACGCATTATTGGTTCACGCCAGAAATAGACAGGGTGGTGATATTTACCCGTGCTAATTCACAAGACGTCCTACCATCAGTAAATATGTACGGGTCTACCACTTTGACTATGATATCACTGTATAATATAGACTTTACTGCGTTACGTTACGATTTGAAATCGACAAAAACAGTTTCTCGAGCTATCTTGTTTAGCTGGAGCGGGAGCCAAATGTGGCGCCCACGCATCAGCGAATACTAAAGAAAACGTCGCGGGCGGCTAAGACAGAATCTTTTCGCGTCTATCTGAAATAAGTCTTCTGCGAATACACATCGGTGTAACTTATAATAGAGACATACTCAATGTACTCAATGCACGTCTAATGAACAGGTGTCAGGTTTTGTACACACTAAAAATCACTTGATACGAACTACTACAATAAAAAAACGGTGCGCGTACAACTTGAAGCACGTGAATGAAGTGAAACTTCTTTTTCGATTTGATTGCTCTTGTAATCGGGAATGCTATGTATAAGAGATGCAACATCTTCAACATTTATAGTATATAAATTTAAAATTATAGATAGGAAAATAATTTTTTTTTTTTAATACCTGCTTCATTAAAATATTGGACCCTACTCGTTGCTAACGCTCGCGTTGGCCTGTAACAGCGTATACTACGCGCATGCGTTCGAGTGCCAAGCATTCACTCTCGCTGTCTCTTTCTAGTATGATAGCGTTAAACGCTTAACGCAACCTTGTTGGAAGTCGCATTAGAAGTTTCACTTCAATTATAATCATAATTTTCATACGAACATTGTGAATCTCATGATTGTGCATACTTTGCAGATAAAGCGTCTGGAGGCAGCATGGATTGGGTACGGCATACTCTAGGAACTCCTATAGTTTACACATACGAACTCAGAGGCACGTACTTCTACTGGCCTCCTGAAAGGATTTCTGAACAAGGAGACGAAGTTACGCAGATGATCCTCGGCTTAGTTCAGGAAGCAAGAAACTTGGGATATGTATAATTAATATCTTTGACAATAGCTTTTCTAAGTTTTCTGTGACCACAGTTAATATTGAAAATTTTGAATATAATCCCGAAAGCATGTTTTTAAGAAAACACAATGTATTATGAAATGCTCATGTATTAGTTTTAAGAAGCACTAAAATAGATACTATCAAATATAAATTTGCTTTTTAATCCTCCCAAAGGCCTCTAGGATTGCGAATAGGGTCTCCATATTAAGTAACATTGGTTAAATGATACAATCATTACATTACACAGTAATGAAATACTGCCATATTTGCTAGTAAATTGAAACTCAGATTTCCCAACAAATTTATTTAAAAATTAATTTATTTGACGGAGTAGGGACGTCCGTATTGTTTGTAAAAAGTGTGACGTCAGCACCGCTGACGTCGCGGTCATCACTTTCTTGACGAATGACTCATGTTTGGGTTTCCGAAACAAAACTTCACGAGAACTTCACGAAAACTTCGTATATTGCATGAGAAGCATAACAACGTTACAGAGATATCCGTACAGTACAACGGCTTGGACACGAATCCATCAGTGCTAGACAGCACGGCCGTATTTATGGGGCTTCGTACCCGTGAGCGTGTTGACACGTTTTAAACACGTGAGCGTGTTTACACGTTTTTCAAACACGTGAGCGGGTTTACACGTTTTTCAAACACGTTTTAAAGTATTGAAATTACAATAAAAGGAACTGTTTAACATCAATTTCTTATCACAGAGTAATTAGTTGATGATCAGTAGGTAAATAGTCATATTTGCGCCGACACGGCCATACTGACAGGCGGTGCGCGCTCTGCACCAGCCGCCCATGTATGGTGTATCACCAGAGAGTTCTTGGAGTCCATCTGAAACAATGGAATGTCTGTTTCTGAGATTGGTATCTGTGTACCTTTTTATGTTACTTTGAAAGTAACTTATTTTGTGTAGTTTTATATTGTGACGTACACTGTGGTACTTATGTAGTGAACGTACACTGTGGTACTATGTAGTGGACGTACACTGTGGTACTATGTAGTGGACGTACACTGTGGTACTTATGTAGTGGACGTACACTGTGGTACTTATGTAGTGGACGTACACTGTGGTACTTATTTAGTGGACGTACACTGTGGTACTTATGTAGTGGACGTACACTGTAGTGCTTATGTAGTGGACGTACACTGTGGTACTTATGTAGTGGACGTACACTGTGGTACTTATGTAGTGGACGTACACTGTGGTACTTATGTAGTGGGCGTACACTGTGGTACTTATGTAGTGGGCGTACACTGTGGTACTTATGTAGTGGACGTACACTGTGGTACTTATGCAGTGGGCGTACACTGTGGTACTTATGTAGTGGGCGTACACTGTGGTACTCATGTGGTGGCATACACTGTGGTACTCATGTGGTGGCGTACACTGTGGTACTCATGTGGTGGCGTACACTGTGGTACTCATGTGGTGGCGTACACTGTGGTACTCATGTGGTGGCGTAATTTTATTAATCAAAAATAAAAACTTATCCTTATGCCGATTGTTGATTTTGTTGTTCGACCATCCTGGTTTGTGAAGTAGATGGTAGAGGTTCATCGGCTGATGCTGGTGGGTAGTCTTCTTCCGCCGATACGGTTATTTGGTCTCCAGGTTGTTGCTCAGCGGAGGCGGCATGTGATCCCACTTGGGCGGTGCGCACTCTGCACCAGCCTCGTTGATTCTCGTAGGTTTTCTTTGATTCCCATTGATCTGCAGGAATAAAAAGTTTCTCTGAGTAGCGCATCTGTTATACTTGCGTTACTTGTAACTATGTAAGTTTGAGACTATTAATGCGATTTTATTGTAGGGTTCTCGGAGGTTTTCGTAGATTTCTCGGAGGTTCTCGTAGATTTCTCGGAGGTTCTCGTAGATTTATTGAAGGTGGGATAAGAATGTGTAAGGTGTTGTTCGTTGTGTAAGGATATCATGGTCTTCAGATGAATTTTGTGGTGAAATTTTAGTAATCAAAAATAAAAACTTATCTTTTGTATTCATTGATCAGTTGATTGTTGATTCCGTCGCTCGACCATGCTGATTTGTGAAGCAGACGGTACAGGCTTATCGGCTGATGCTGGAGGGTAGTCATTATCCGCCGATACGGTTATCTGGTCACCAGGTTGTTGCTGAGCGGAGGCGGCGTGTGATCCCGCTTCTGATGACGGAGTAGGGACGTCCGTATTGTTTGTAAAAAGTGTGACGTCAGCACCGCTGACGTCGCGGTCATCACTTTCTTGACGAATGACTCATGTTTGGGTTTCCGAAACAAAACTTCACGAGAACTTCACGAAAACTTCGTATATTGCATGAGAAGCATAACAACGTTACAGAGATATCCGTACAGTACAACGGCTTGGACACGAATCCATCAGTGCTAGACAGCACAGCCGTATTTATGGGGCTTCGTACCCGTGAGCGTGTTGACACGTTTTAAACACGTGAGCGTGTTTACACGTTTTTCAAACACGTGAGCGGGTTTACACGTTTTTCAAACACGTTTTAAAGTATTGAAATTACAATAAAAGGAACTGTTTAACATCAATTTCTTATCACAGAGTAATTAGTTGATGATCAGTAGGTAAATAGTCATATTTGCGCCGACATATTTAATATATAAATTGTAGTACAGGCATATTTATGTATATTATGTCAATAATATGATCTTGATTTCCAATTCGTAACAGATATCAAAGATATAAAAGACAATTTAATATCAAAATAATTTATTACTGTATTTTCCTAGAACTTAACATAAAAATTTTATTCATTATGTATTTAATAACATAGAACAAACATTGAACAAACCTTTGAATATTATTTAAACTTAATTTATCTTTAAACGAAGATTACATGTGAAGTATTGAATATTGTAAAAAAAAGAAAAAATTACGACGGGAAAATTAATTTAAATGGAAGTTAATATAACATTTTGCGTGAAAGGGTTACCATAAAATACAAAGCTTCTTAGAAGTAATTTGACATAATTACTACAGAACAAATTGTACATAATTACAAGAGAAGTATGTTTACAATTCCGAGTCAGTGTAACTTCCATATTTACGTACGCTAATAACTAAATTATGAAAATCTTGAAGGGATCTGCCGATCGAGTCTTAAATATTTCATATACTTTTAAATCAAGATCAAAAATAAAGTTCATATAAGCCAACTTTTAAATATTTTAATCTTCCAATGATGTTACAACTTCTAGTTGGTCGTTAATATGTAGCTCGGTCTGCGACTGTAAAGAATAGAGAATGCATTAGCAGGCTGATGTGTGACATAAAATTCTCAACTGAACGACAGACGGTCTTACTGGTGGTAGGACCTCTTACGAGTCCGCATGGGTAGGTACTACCTCCCTGCCTATTTCTGCCGGGAAGCAGTAATGCGTTTCGGTTTGAAGGGTGGGGCAGCCGTTGTAACTATACTGAGACCTTAGAATTTATATCACAAGGTGGGTAGCGCATTTACGTTGTAGATGTATATGGGCTCCAGTAACCAGTTAAAATCAGATGGGCTGTGAGATTGTCCAACAATCTAAATAAAAAAAAAACAGAACAAAGCCTTTAACTTCAAAACTCCCACAACGACCGGTCGCAGGCGCTTTGAATCAGCGACTTCCTGAGTTCTTCTCTGATGGAAGTGATTACACGCAGAGTATATGGCGCATATCGTAGCTATGGCTGATGGTACGAAATAAAAAATGCAGAGTTTCAATGTTTCAACTCAGTTGAGAAGACAGACCTATGAACCCGTTGCGACACGTAGTCATATGTGAGATTTTTTATTTATTGCTTAGTAGATGGATGGGCGAGCTCACGGCCCACCTAGTGTTAAGTGGTCATCGGAGCCCATAGACATCTACAACGTAAATGCCGCTATTCAGCTTGAGACATGAGTTGTAAGGTCTCACTTTTAACAGTACAACTGCTACCCCGCCCTTCAAATCGAAATGCATCACCTACCTGTGCGGACCAACCTGGTGGTGAGTGGTTACCGTCGCTCATGGACGTTAGCAATGCCAGGGGCAGAGCCAAGCCGCTGTCTATCTTTTAATACTCTTTACAAGCCTCATTTGAAGAGGGACATGTCATAGCGCTCGGGAAACACCGTGGAAAGAAGCTCATCCCAAAGCCGAATGGTACATGGCAAAAAAGCTCTCTGGAAACGCACTGTGGATGACCGCAGTAGTTCCAGGTAGTATCTCAACTCCGGTAGCGGGCGGTGCGATGGTATCACAGCTTGGACCATTAATTTCAAAGCGAAAAGATACCGACCTGATAACTTAATAAATAATTCGTTTGAAAGAAAAAAAAATTGGGCGACTTACATCACTACCGTTCTGAATCACATCATCAACAGCACTGGCACCTTCATATCCTTTACTGAAATGTTTGCACAGATTAATTAGTCTTTTTTTTTTGGTCAGGAGGAAATTGCCGACTCCCACCCTCCACTGGGGATGGCGGGGGGGTGGGGGGGGGGGTTAGTCGGAGTCGAACCGACTAAAACCTCCTGTCGCTCAACAACCCACGTCCGAGCCTCGCATTAGACAGAACCCATGAAAAGGTAAAGTGGGAAGATTGACGCGTTTAGTGCGGAGCACATCTCTCCCTCATAATAGATTAATTTGTATAACTATAATATTATTTTCTACGGATCTCAATCTCTGGTATTCTTATTGTGTGTCACACGACCCGCAAAACGTTGTTCCGGGAAAGGAAAGACATCATAACGTGAATGCTATCATTCACCTTGAGACACGAAATAGAAGTCGCATTTGTATAGTATAACGGCCCCCCATTCTACAAACCAGAACTACTTCGACTAATGACTATCTCGCGACAGTAATAGACAATCAAATAAGATATTGGTATCTACTCATATTCATTTATATTTTCAGTACACCATGTTATCTCTTCTGAGTAGAAGCCAATCCGAAACATTTCTTAATCGAATCGAATTGGATAATAATAATAATAAATAAATATAAATATTTACTAACAATCATGCCACGTTAACTGGTCCCGTGATAAGTTCGTAAAGAACTTGTGTTACAGGTATCAGATGACGGAAATAAATGTAAGATTTTTATTATACACATACATATATTTAATAGACATCCATAACCCTGGAAAAGACATTTATATTTATCATACAAATATCTTCCCTTAGCGGGATTCGAACCCGCGACCCCCTTGTGTAGTGACCATGTCACTTACCACTACACCAGACGGCCGTTAAACGGATGACTGACGGATGTCTGATTTGTGGAACCTAATTACATTGACAGATTGTACTACATAAGCTTATTAACAGTTGGTACCTGACTACTCGGTTTAACCTATACATAGTTGCTTAGCTCTGTAAAGCATTGCCGGATGCATCAAATCTGTCTAATGTCAAATTTTATGCTCATGTCGGCAAATTAAATGCTGTTGCCCTTTGGGCTTCCAGAACATTACCCTCTTCTTATTGTGCGCAATACATACAGGTTCACTTATAAAGTTTTACAAATTGACTCACAGGGATTTGCGGCGAATAGTTTTTTTTAAATCTTCCGTCTTTTCCTTTTCTACTCTGTTGAAGAAGCCGATCTGAAAACACGTACAATCCATTACACATAATACATTTGACACTATGAGAATCGCGGCTAGATTTCCATGTGAAGATCAATCGAATAACTAATCGAAATACTATGACCAAATCAGTTGTCACTTGAGTTCTAAGTTCTCTGATGGTCTCCACAACAACTCTTAAGACTAGTTAGATATGCAAATAAAAAGTTGACATTCAAAACGAAAACGTTTCAAATCCAATAACCTTGATTTTAAAAAATAATTTAGAAAAAATAATAGCGCGTCAAAAACCTTCCCTGAAGTATTCAGATAGCCACCAATTCGTGCGAGTGTTCAGTCACGTACAATAAAACACACTAAAATTCATTTATTTATGCATAAAATATCCAGTTTAATTACAAAATATCTTTTGGTGCAAGGTTGGATTGGTTGAATCCTTTAGATTCATTTAATCTTTGCTTTTGGTACTTCTGAGATTCATTTAGCTTACTTGTACCCAAAAAGCTTATTCATCAAAAGCAAAGGCCTGATCCAAAGGTACCCTAGATTCTTTTCTGGACCCCTGACAACGTGTACCGAAAATTATGATCGATTGAGTAGTTAAGGCGTGAAAATTGTAATAAACGCACTTTCACATTTATAATCCCCCATCGGATTCTATTCAACTTACCTTAAACAAGACAAAGGATGTTATGACCAAAATAACAACTGCAACGACCAGGGAGATCAGTACAATCATCGGTTTCTTGTCCTTTAATGGATTCTCAGTGTAATATGTTAATTTGTTCGAAACACTGAAACACGAACACTTATTTAATTTATAATAAGAATACACAATAAACTTGGTTCTTTCTAACATTATCTATATTTAATACGTGAAGCAAAAACTTTGTATCCCTTTTTACGAAAATTGCGCGGACGGAGGAGTATGAAAATTTCTACACTTATAGAGAATATAGAGAAGAAGTGCACAATGCTAATATTTTTTTTAAATAATGCATAAAATATACATTAAATCAATAAAGAAAACATTACACACACTACATACCATGTATTTGACGCACACACGCATGCATACTATTTATTGTCAAGCTTTTGTTCTTGACGTCTGTTGTCATATTGAGATTAAATATTGTTTGTCTTTGTTAATATTTTTTATAGTGTAGTCTTGGTGAAATTTGTGATTATAGAAGTATAAAATACAATTCTAATAGTGTACAAACTTACAATTCCAATTAATTATAGTCGAATTTCGACTACTGCGGGACCTCTAGTAATATTAAATTGTCTGTACTCAAACTGGACAGACCTAGTGATTTGCTTCGCTAATAAAATAATTTAATGCAATTGTTATTTCGTCCAATGCTCTTAGTTATATATGAAACAGATAAAACCTTACCTGGCGTTCTTCATTTGTTTGATCGATCCCAAATAAAGGTCTATATGTGATGATGTTATTATTTTATTTTCAATTATGTTTTTTACTGAAAGTAGGTAAATTATAAAATTAATTAAAAAAAACTCATTCAATCGATGCAAATGATTTCATATTTCTACTTGAATCAATGAAACTATAGCAAAAATATTTGCATACGATATACATATCAACCGCTGCCATGTTCCTATATTTGGGAATCATTCCAAAATTAATAAAACAACCAAATTAAAAAGCATAAGAAATCAAAATTGGCCCATTTTGGAAAGAGGAAAACAGAAAAATCTTAATATTGACGATGCAATGTTTATTTTATTTCTGCCTTCGTAGTCAGATCAGCGTACGCCATCCTTTATGGTGAGTACCGTCGCTGCTTACCGCTCAATCCTCTCCCCAAACTTCGTTTAAAGAAGGACATGTCATATTGTTCCTTAATCGTGGAAGTTTACATGAAGACAATAATTTAGTTACTTATTACTGACGTCGCAATCCCATTGCCCCATACACCGAGCAAATAAAGTTAGTCAAAAACGTGCACTTGTTAGTTAAATGTATGCTACTCACTCATACTATCTTTTCCAATGGAAATCGTTATGTTTATCTTCACAGTATCCAAACGCCTTAAATTGATTTTACAACTAAACTGAATTTGTGAATCTCGCTCGGTTTCATTACATTTATCCAAAGCTGTTATTGAAACCTAAATTAAATAAAAACATTAAAAACGTAAAGATTGGTCTGTATTTACTCAACGGTGCAGTAGTTAGCACTCCTAACGAGGGCGGTGAGGTCGATTCTCGTATCGGACATACATTTAACGGCCGTCTGGTGTAGTGGTAAGTGACATGGTCACTACACAAGGGGGTCGCGGGTTCGAATCCCGCCAAGGGAAGGTATTTGTATCATAAATATAAATGTCTCTTCCAGGGTTATGGATGTGTCTTAAATATATGTATGTGTATAATAAAAATCTTACATTTATTTCCGTTATCTGGTACCTGTAACACAAGTTCTTTTCGAACTTATCACGGACCAGTTTTTTTTTTTTTTTATGATTGAAACTTTACTGGTGGCCCGAAGGCCTTTCCAGTTTCACCAGGACAGGTGGGCGAGCAAAGGCTCAGCCAAGAGGGGTGGGATTTGCTAACAACTGCCCGAGCGCCTCCGAAGGAGACCTAACAACTCAAGAGCAATTGTTTCGCCAATGAATCTACTACCGGATCGGAATCGCGACCCGCTGAGAAGATCCGGCGAGAAACTCAGCGGGCTGATGCATGGGTTAGGTTGCACGTCGACCTCTTTGTCGAGTTCGACGAGTACGGTTACCGGGGTCCCTAAGACTGCCCCTAGTATTAGAGCTGAAGGCATCTAATGCAAAGGTTATTGGATCTGATGGATCCGTAAGGACGTGTCTAGGGCGTCGACGGTGACTGGCTCCTGCATGATCGGGATTCGGGGAGTAGTCAGCGGCGGCAACGATAAGGCGATTATCATGACGCATAGCCTTATCGAAGTATCGTTCCGACGCTGACTTCATGTATTTCCGAATTGATTCGAGGCCCAGGTCGTCGTGTAGGTCAACGTTCCTCACGAACCACGGAGCCCCGACAGCTAACCTGCAAAAGCGGGATTGTAGGGATTGGAGGGTGTCTATGTGTGTGCGGGCTGCGTGAGCGAACACCACACTCGCGTAAGTCATGACGGGCCTTATGCAAGTTTTGTAAAGTGTCACCTTGTTCCGAAGGGACATTTTACTCCGCTTACAGATCATGGGGTAGAGTCTACCGAGAATAAACGCGGCACGGTCACGGACTGATTTTATATGCGGGCGGAATGTCATCGATGCATCCAGGGTAACGCCCAGGTACTTGACCTTCCTGGCCCAGGGTATGGGTTGTCTAAAGAGAGTAATCGGGGGTGTGAGATTCCTCCTCCTAATCCGGGAGGAAATCCGTGTAGAGCTTCCCCTCTGAAATAGCACCGCAGTACTTTTCGCTGGGTTGATGTCTATGCGCCATTTTCGGAACCACTGTCCTAGGGCTAGGGCTGCGCTCTGAAGCTTCTTTGCGATTAGGGACTTATTTCTACTAGAATAGTAAACAGTCGTGTCGTCGGCGAATAAAGCTAAATGGGTCGGCGGCGACCGGGGAATATCGTTGACGAATAAGCTAAATAGGAGGGGACGGACCAGTTAACGTGGTGTGATTGTTAGTAAAATATTTATTATTATATTATTATTCCTGTGATGAACAAATTTGTTTGTTCTTTGTACGAGTCTTTTAAATCAATAAATGCAATTAAAGGTATATATGTAGAAGGCTACTGGTGGTAGGGCCTCTTGTGAGTTCGCACGGGTAGGCTATTTCTGCCGTGAAGCAGTAACGCGTTTCAGTTTGAAGGGTGGGTCAGCCGTTGTAACTGTACTGAAACCTTAGAACTCATGTCTCAAGGTGGGTTGCGGCATTTACGTTATAGATGTCTATAGACTCCAATAACCACTTAACACCAGCTGGGCTGTGAGCTCGTCCACCAATATAAGCAATAAAACACATGTATGTACTTATCATGTATTACAGTCTCTAGTTCTCATAATACAAGGAATCCTAGTTTGGGGCCTGATAGTCGTGCGTGACTGTCTCCGATTATGATTTTGGTTATTATTAATCGGCTTTTCCTTCTTTCAAGCAACGGATCAACTGGTCTACATTTTTTTTTTCAATATCGACCTAAGATTGTCTTAAGGATGCATCACGAACTGGTATCCAGCCTATTTTTGTGGCAAACCAGTTGGATTTTCTAGTATGAAGGGCTTAAGACATCATACAATAAATTAAGATTTTGACCTTGTACCAAGATGGACGGAGAATCACGAAAGTCTAAAGCACCAATAATTACCTAGATAGCAAACTGCGAGCTTGTCTCTGGTCTATGGCAAGAAAAAATAGGCGCTAGATACTTACTTTCAAGCACACACGTTAGCTTAAACTATCATGGCATGTCTTGGAAAAACTTATCTTGTAACATTCTCCTATCTAAATGTATATGTGATACGATCCATTATATTCACTTCTACTAAAGCATAGAAATCAAATTTTATTGCTCTACTCACCTCGTAATGCGTCATAAAAGGTTTTTTATCAATGATGAGGTTTACGGTTTCATTCAACCACGTCACGGTACCCTCATTGCTGATCTACAATTAATTCATGTGTATTATAATTATGAAGTATATTAATTTGTTCGTTAATTTCCATATTAAGATTTTCATTATTCTATTAATATTTGCTGGCAAAGTAAAAAATTATAAAGAATCATTTAAGTCTTTGATGAAATTATAAGAACGAACATTTCTGTAACATTCTGGTGCACTAATCACACAAGTCGATTACAAATCGGTAAGAACCAATCTATCTTAAATATATATAATTTAAATATATAATGTATTAAAACTACTGATTTTAGTCAATTCTAAAGAATTAAAAACTATCAAACAATTAAATTAGATTCCGAGGATTTTGTTATTTCTTTTAAATCGGTCCTTCTTGGCAAGACCGCGATTTGACTACGCCAAATCCATACTAAAAATATTAAACAACATACTATATATTCATGAACATCATCAACTGTGGTATTGTTGTTACTGGTGAAATCGTTGTCGCTCAGTACACGTTCTTGAGACAAACTGAAAACAGATCATAGATTAGTTTATATTATTATAATGATGAAAATTTGAGACGTATGGGTACAATGAAGCTTTCTTAATCGATGCATTCCCTCCAGATTAATTTGACTGAAGTATTGCTATGTAAACGTATTTTTAATAAGTTCTGATAAATATTTTTCATTAATTTAGTATACATATTCCTAGAGTTAATAACCATTTTGTTTCTTTTCAATAATAAACCAACATATCTAATAAACGCTATATAACTCACCTTGTGATTACAATACTATCGGCGTTTATAACGTAAGAAACTTCGATTTCATCTTTATCGGCATGTAAGGTTTTGGTATTACAATCTTCGTATACCTTGGCGATTACTCCTAATTGCTTGTCTGTACTATTAATGTGACTCATATCTACTGTAACTGACACATTTCTCTGAAATAAAAAATCTAATTTAGAATCAAATATTTCTCGCTGTTAAATCCCAATATTTGAAAAAAAAAACTGTTCCGAAATGAGCTCGAGTGAGATATGAGGTTGAAATCTCAATTTCATTGTAAAAATGCAGTCCTTTCAAATTGGAACACAGTACTGCTTAGCCCCAAAAATGGGCAGGATAGTTAGTATATGCAGTTAGCGTGGTATGGAAATCTGATGCGTAGACAGAAGATGCATGTGACTAGGAGGTGTATGGAAAACGTAGTGGAGTGCAAGGTAGAGGGGAAAGAGGTCGGCCGAAGAAGACATAGATGGAGTGTGTTAATGACGATATGAGAAAGAGAGGAGTAAGTGTTGAGATAACGGCTGATAGAAGAGAATGGAATAGAAAAATTTTCTGTGCCGACCCCACCTAGTGGGATAAGGTGGACAAAAAGAAGAAGAAAAAGAGTTAGTACATGCGAATGCGTGCGTATTTATAAACAGTAAATCTTTCAGTTGATTGTAACTTTACAAACCTCGGCCTCCCTCCTTAGAGGCTTCAATAGAATCGTATAGGTATTCAGGTGTTTCTCGTAAGCGCTGATCAGCTGTGCCCCGCTAACTTCCAGTAAAACACAGGCACCGTCTACTGCGTGCCCATCGTTTCTTACGTTTACCAATAAATTTTCGGTTTCTTGGAAGCCAACATCAAACTTTTTTTCACTGTAAAAAAAAAACGATCGTGATTTTTATTATCTTCACAAAGACGTTCCGCTGTGAGCACCGTTCAGTTCGGCAGGCTATCGTACGTCTTTGGTTAAATTTTTAGTACGAGGGACTTTGTTCCTCCATGCAATCCATCTACAACATGCAACGTGCCCAAAAAAAATTACTTGTCAGCTGTTTGTTTCAGTGGGACTTGTTAAAAACGAGACACCCATGATGGATTAAAATTCTTATTGTTTTTGAAACTGAAACAGTTATTGGCTTTCGGTAGCCACTTAACATCAGTTGGGACGTGACTTCGTTCACCTGTCTGAGCAATAAAGAAAATATGTTACATAAAAAGCATATTTATGCAATATCTACACGATTTGTACAAAATAGAATTTGACCTATTCCTGAATATTTTCGAGCAATCGACTAGTAGATATAAATGACGATATTTTAGGCTGACTCCATACAACGAATTTAATTACATCAGTATTTCAAACTTACCCGAGCCAATGCAAATTTATCGACAATTTGGGTAAGCAATCATCGCCAGTGCAAGAGCGCTGGATTGTCTTTGATTGCTTTTGCCGACTACGTTGATCTAAAGCGAACCACTCTGGGTCAAAAACTGAAAAATATTCATCATTTATGTATATATAAATGGGCACGGTCAAACTTGTTGCGTACAATTCTCCTATGTGTCCGAACCGATTTACTTTTGAAGTCAAGAAGATTAGTGATAAATATGAGAAAAAAAAATATCAGTTAAAAACACTATTTAAAATAAAAAATCCACCCTAAATTACGCTTGAACAATGAATACTTACCATTTAACTTCATTGCTTGTTTCAATTCAGGGGCTATGTCAATTGATGCCGTGAAATTATAATTTCCGGATTCTTTGTATTTCTGGAATTCGTTACAATATAAGAACGCTTTTTTATAGTTATTTACTTACGTATATTTAGTAAACAAAACATGCTTTACTGCAAATGCTACATATATGAAAAATATTTATTGGTTAAAACTACTTCCGCGCCACCTACCTTCTGTTAATGGTAGTATCCTACAAAACTGCAAGTGTCAGCAGCGTATGACTTTTTTATTTATTGCTAATTATAGCGACGAATACGAATTATAGCGCTATCTAACATCAATTTGAAATAATTTTTGCAACCCTGACTTTAAAGTTCAAAATCTAATGTGAACTGCCATTAATTTTGATGTTTTCAGTTGAGTCGGGTTGCTCGGCGTTTCTTTTTGAACAGCGATAGACATTCTACAATACAATTGTGACTTCGTTCTCGTGTCTCAACTTTTTATTTTTTTTATTGCTTAGATGGGTGGACGAGCTCACAGCCCACCCGGTGTTAAGTGGTTACTGGAGCCCATAGACATCTACAACGTAAATGCGCCACCCACCTTGAGATATAAGTTCTAAGGGTCTCAGTATATAGTTACAACGGCTGCCTCACCCTTCAAACCGAAACGCATTACTGCTTCACGGCAGAAATAGGCAGGGCGGTGGTACCTACCCGTGCGGACTCACAAGAGGTCCTACCACCAGTAAATGAACAAATTAATATAATGGTAACAACGAACATAAAGCCAAAATCATAATCTTATTATGGGCGTTATATTTTGTTTAGTAACCCAGATTCATAAAAAAAAAAAAAAAAAACGATAAAAACTAGAAAACATCTCTTAACAACTCTACAAAATTCAATTGAAATATAATGATTTAATTAAAAAAAATTGTACTTTTTAAATTAAATTCGAGGGTAGATTTGAAAATCTTTTTTCACTCTCATACACATATTATTATGTATTGAATGCATGTTCATCTCAGTCACGTTTTGTTTGATAAAAGAATGTGGGAATATTAAGGGGACAATAATTTCCTCTTTATTAATCAACTATCGCATTTTTAGGTTTTTCAAATTGGGTGCTAAGTAGAAATATCACTCTATATCTAATAACGATGACATCATGAATTAACTATTAGTTTTGTACTTTCCTGCATGAATTTAAATTTTTTTTTACTGTATTATGGATAACTATACTAAATTCATCAATTTAAAACATTACGTATTCCTATTGTATTTAAAATCATTTTTTCTAATCAGCTCTACTCGTCTTAAACTGTTTTGACTATTATACTATGCTATTGACAATTGAAACGCATAAAAGTTCTTTGACAGTTTCGTCGCCTTTGTCATAGATCTTTCAATTCATAACGCGGTCATTTCGATAAGTCAGCAACTATATTTCAGACAATCTTTCTTTAAAATCAAAACGTATTAACGGCAATCACAAAAAACAAATGACAGTGTATCGTCTGATTTAAATAAATAAATAAATATTTACTAACAATCACGCCACGTTAACTGGTCCCGTGATAAGTTCGTAAAGAACTTGTGTTACAGGTACCAGATAACGGATATAAATGTAAGATTTTTATTATACACATACATATATTTAATATACATCCATAACCCTGGAAAAGACATTTATATTTATCATACAAATATCTTCCCTTGGCGGGATTCGAACCCGCGACCCCTTGTGTAGTGACCATGTCACTTACCACTACACCAGACGGCATGTGGTTCACGAAATGTGAACCACATGCGTTTTTTTCGGGTTACGTAAATAATTTACGCGCGTTTAGTCAAGTTTGGATATTAACGGCTCATAACGTTACATACCAATTCTAGAGAAACAACGTCGCATGATTTCTTCCTCTCGTCTGTTAAAATGATCAAGTACTCTGGATTTTTCACGACTGCTTCCCCTGTGATTGCAGTGTTCACAACTAGCTCTGAAATAAAAGAAATCTGTTTTATTCGTTGCGGTACTAATGCTGGCGAAGAAACTACCTAGGTGTTGAATCATTGTTTTTTTTATTGCCGTATAGGCAGACGAGCATAGGGCCTACCTGATGGAGAGTGGTTACCGTCGCTCAGGGACGTCAGCAATGTCAGGGGCAGAGCCAAGCCGCTGTCTACCGTTTAATACTCTCCACAAGCCTCGTTTGAAGAAGGACATGTCATAGCGCTCGGGAAACACCGTGGAGGGGAGCTCATTCCATAGCCAGATGGTACGTGGCAAAAAATCATCATCAAGTTTGAGTTGCAATGCATTGGTAGCTATAACAGGAAATATTTGACACATCCTTGAATAACGCTAACGATGTTTTCAAGTGAACCATGCAAATATCCAAGTTCTCAACGATAACATTCGGAGCGTCGGCCCACTGAGCAATCACACACGCTCGTGGTAAGATATTCTCTATGTCGTTTCCTTCAAAGTATCATGTTGTTCTAACAGTTGGAAATCTTTACTGCTCAGCTGCAAAAATAGGCAGAACAGAGGTATCTAACGAAGCGGGTTCGCGCTTTAGTAACAAAAACTTTCAATTTTACTAAAACATTGTCACTCCCTTAGTGCTTCATGACGTGTGTACCATTTGCACAATTACACAACATATATATTGCCCCATAGACAAAAGTCACAGAGTTTCCCGACCAATTTTCTCAGAGGACCGCGATTCCGATCCGGTGGTAGGTTCAATAAAGCACTGCTCTTGCTAGCTCTAGAGCTTTTGTCAGCAAGTCCTCTCACGTTGAGCCCTATCTATGAGCTTACCTACCACGTACGCACGTAGTTGAAATAGCCCATCGTGCTATCAACGATTTGGTAGCTATGAGGTAAAAATAAGATAGTAGTGTTACGCCGGTAAGAGTAACGCCATCTATCGCCGAATAGTCGAACGAATATCGAAGGATCCAGAATGCTCGAGAATTACAACGCCATCTATTGACATATAGCGGAAATCACGACTAGAGATGGGTACAATATTCTCGATAATTCTAGGGAAGAGGTATCGACTATAAAAGCGTTGTAGAGATGGCACGCAGTCAGTCAGTAATCGGAACTACTCGAAGCGAAACAGCGAACGGATCACCTGAAGCGAAGCGGAACAAGCGAATTGAGAGTTTTAAAGTGTTTGTTGAGTGTTTTAAAGTGTTTGTGAAGTGTCTAAGTGTTTTAAGTGTTGAATACAGTTTTTAGTTGTACTTTGGTGAAATTTTATTTATCCCGAACCCCAGCACGTAACATTAGCTACGAGGTAGATAAAAAAATCATTTATTGAAAAACTAACAATTACGAACTAACAAACGAACGTTTCCACGAATTGTAGTTTAAGGCTCATTAGAACAGACCGAATAGTTAGGGAGGTGGAAATCGTGCGTACTAGGGTACAATGCGTTCTTGGGTAAATAAATTTGTCAAATGTTTTCCGACGATTGACTGCCAATCGCCATCAGTGACGATAATCATTTCTCATCCACGAACTTCTCCATTCTCACCGCGCGTGGTTATTAACAATTTTTTTTTGAAGTTATACTTCTTTAGGCGCGTTATGAAAAATTGATGAGAGTGAAATTTTACGATGCGCGCGCACCGTGACACAAAATTAACAGAATGAAGTTGCCCACTAAATCGCTCATTACAATACGACCGACGTAACTTGGCGAGTCTGAATATAGCCGCAGGTGAACTTTCGTGCGTGTACACTCGTAAAAAAAAGTGCTATTAGCATTCATTTTTTAGTAATATAAATGACAAAATTATTATTTAATATAATTCATACTAAATATTATTAAATTATTAACGTTAAATATTTATAATTAATTATTTAATATAAAAAAAAAGTAATAAAATTTAATAAAAATAAAGTATAACTTCTTACGCGCGTACATAAGTACACGCATCCTTTTTTATGATTGAAGGATTACTAGTGGCCCAGAGGCGTTTCCAGATTCACCAGGACAGATATTAACAAGTGACTAACTGTACTGCGTTCTGTCATAAAATTCAAACAATAACGAAAGTCACGTTCTAGAAATTCGAGTTATAATTTCACTAGTTTTGACTGTTTCATTAACTCAATCTTTAAAAACCACGTCTCATTACGGAGTTCCTTCAAATTTTACAACAATTATTCACGTTTCGTTTATTTGTACATATTAACGTTACATAAAACTGTTTTCCATATTATTATTTTTATTGCTTAGATGGTTGGACGCGCTCACAGCCCACCTGGTGTTAAGTGGTTACTGGAGCCCATAGACATCTACAACGTAAATGCACCATGCACCTTGAGATATAATTTCTAAGGTCTCAGTATAGTTACAACGGCTATCCTTCCCTTCAAACCGAAACGCATTACTGCTTCACGACAGAAATAGACAGGGAGGTGGTACCTACCCGTGCGGACTCACAAGAGGTCCTACCACCAGTAATAACGCAAATTATAATTTTGCGGGTTTCATTTTTATTACACGATGTTATTCCTTCACCGTGGAAGTCAATCGTGAACATTTACATATGTTCACCTTTTTTGTTTGTTTCTTTTCGTGTAGATGAACTGGATGTAGTCGAGGATAAGTTAAATGAATATTCTATTCTAAATGAGTATAATACACTTTTATTGCTTATCTTACAATTGAGTATATGTTTTTTAATTCTCAAGCCCTGACGTAAAACGTCTGTATTCATTTTTTGTGCTTTTTTTCCTACCCAAGCTGGTATAAACCTATAGCGGTTGGTATACATAATATATTTAGAAGCTAGGCCAGCGTAACCGAGCGAGTAGGTGAGCTCACGGGGCTCTAACCTGAGGACGTTGCTAACACTGGCCCTAGCAAGAGCAGTGCTTTTCAGAATCTACCACGCGATCGGAATCGTGACCCACTGAGAAGATCCGGCGAGAAAATCAGTATTTGTGTTTTTTTTGTGCTATCATTTCAGAGTAATTCACGCCGCGACTTCTCCAAACGAAGCATAGATGGCGTCACTACTAGTAAGTAGACAACGCAATAACTATAATAAAATACTCACTTCTTGATGTTGCAAGTTTTCGTTTTTCTATTTGTGCACACACAACCAGAACGACGCTTGTGTCTTGCTCTCTAAAGCTCTGTGAATGTAACGAGTAATTATCATCCAAGGGAGTTGCGTTCCGCGGATTTATTTACAATTTAAAATTGACAAATTATCTTTGTTCGACTATACTAAAAATGCTAAACTTAAATTTTTAGGTCTAATTTAAATTAATTATTAATGAGTGATTTTTATATGCGTTTTTCTTTTTCCTGAGAAAGTAGTCGATCAAACGATTATCCCAACCGATGCTTAGTGTAATATTGATGCACATGAATAACAGCAAATTCGTCTACTATTTGAGGTATCTTTTTGAAACTCGTTTGACGAAGAACTTGTCATAGGATGAAACGGATTCTGGATGTTTATAATTGTTCCAGGTTGATAACTGGTTGATAGCTGGTTGATAACTGTAGATGTCTGTATGCTTAAATTACAAACATGCTTATACAACATCTTACACATGTGTATGACCGCATAGAATACGCATGATTTATAATAACGTCCAATTTCTTTCTAAATTATTCTATCTAAATTTTGTAGTGTTTTATATTTGACAAGATTACATACTGCACTAAACAATATGCCCTAAGATCGGTTAGATAAAAGTTAGAGCGACGAAAGACAGAATATTTTATAGAAAAAGAAAGTGAGAATATTTTCTACTCAAAACGGATGAAGTATTGAAATGATGATATTGTAATATTTGAAATGTTCAAATAACAATGCTCTCACATTTTGTCCTATAATTGTCAATTCGACCGATTCCACTGGAATAGAGCGAAATATCACCACAGCAGCACTGCCCGGTGATCCCACTGCCAGTTCTGTAATAAATAATACAATTTATACCAACGCAAATACGTTTTTTTTGTTTTTTATGGTTTAGATGGGTAGACGAGCTCACAGCCCACCTGGTGTTAAGTGGTTACTGGAGCCCATAGACATCTACAACGTAAATGCGCCACCCCCCTTGAGATATAAGTTCTAAGGTCTCAAGTATAGTTACAACGGCCGCCCCACCCTTCAAACCAAAACGCCTTACTGCTTCACGCCTGAAATAGGTAGGGTGGTGGTACCTACCCGTGCGGCCTCACAAGAGGTCCTACCACCAGTAAATAAGAGGTCCTACCACCAGTAAACAGTAAATAGTTTTAACCAATTTATAGAAATCAAAATCTTTAAGACTACTTCATTTACCGATTGTCGCGTATCGCATCTCGTCATAATCCAATTTATTTTCAGTTTTCTGAAAAAGTACTGCCAGAACCTTCGACGAAGCGGATGCTTTCGCTCAGGAATCATCGGCGATTGACAGCGCCATTGTTATTTTACATTTCTTTTGGATTGTTTTTTTTACAGTTTATTTTACTATGTAATTGTTTGATAATGTGTGTGTTGTGGCGCGTTTTTTTTGTTGACGTATTTATGATTATGAACCGAAAGAGAATCCTAAGCACACGGCGAATGCTGCCACCCACCTTGTGACATGACTTCAGTCTCAAATGTATAACAGCTGATCTACTCTTCAAGACGGAACACATGGCTGTGTCACAGCAGAAATAGACATGGGGATGCTACCTACCCGAGAGAGTTCACTAAACAAGGATCAGCCTGAAGCAAGCTGAAGTCAGTTCCCAATAATATCTGTAAACGCTCTGTGAATGGACACAACGAGGGTAGGTTGCTAGTGTTGGGATGGGAGAAGGGGACGATCTTAAAAAAATCCTCAGAACATTAGACAAAACTTCCTTTTTATTTATGGCTCGAGACTCTTCTTATGGGTCATAATCAAATGTGAGTTTCAAAAGTTGAAAATAAAAAAATTACGCTTTTTGTACAAAAAATCAACATTTATTACGAAAAATAACACAAAGATCACAGTATGATTAAATTCAGAGATCAAAACCTTATTATTTTCTATGAAATTGGTCATATTTTTCCTTTTAAGTGTCCACCGAAAAGATGAAAAGATCAACAGAAAAGATAAAACTACAGTTTAAATCAATAATGATAGTTCCAAATCTTTATAAACTTACACATGATAACAATTGCAGTGTACTTGAAGGTTTAAAACTAGAAACAAAATAGCTTATAAAATATTTCTTGATTAAAAAAATAAAACAACAATGACCAGGGAAGTGACTTCTTTTCTGTTACCATAAAACAAATATTTAAAAATTAAAATCAGTGGCAATAGGCATTCATAATAGTATATGTATTAAAATATAGAATCTTCATCTTCACTGATGGAGAAGGGAATTTTCTTCCTCGTTTGTATAAGAAATATTTCTGATTCATCAGAATCAGAAATTAACCTCAATCTTTTCGTAGGACGAATAGGCGTGCTTTGGAAAATTTCTTCTTCTGGGGTTATGAGATCAGATCTAAAAGATTCTGTTGTAGCTTGAGAAAACGATAAACTCCTTGGAGACAAAGTACCTTCATGAGACATAGAATTTGGAGAACTCAATACAGACCTCTCGTGTTGAACTGTAATCTGTCCGATTTCAAAATGTGGACAAATCATGGATGCTGGGCAAGATAGACAACTCAATCTTCTAGCGTGTAAAATGTTTGGCTCATTTCGACTCCAGGAGAGTTGATGTATCTTCAAAGTCCCTTTGAAAGCTTTTACAGGGCTCTCATCCATAATTTCTTGAATGTCTTGAATGTTGGGGTCACCGATACCATAAATCTCTATACCTCTACAATTTTCCTTTAAGCAAGTCATAAGACTATCATAATTGGACACGTCTTTGCCCAATGCAACTGAATTATCACACAATCTCTTTACGCAAGCACCTACGCCATCAGGGGCTCCTTTACCATGGCCTTTCTCACTGTAATGCCATATAATATTGTTGACATTATTCAATTCTTTGCCCAAAAAATTTGCAATCAAATAAAACATTGACTTATTTCTGTACTGGGTAGTTGGACCGTCGCTCAGTATATGTAAATCTGTTAAATTGGGACTTATTTCTCTGATTCTATAAATAATAGGTCTAAGATGAGCACATATCATTACGGGATCATGGCGTAAGTTTTCTGAGATAGTGCACATAGGTGTTGTATTAAAAGTACTATGTAGAGACCCTAAATTATTGCTGTAGTATACACACGTGTGAAGCGATAATTGAGGCTTAGACCCACCAAAATGAGCTGATTGGACTTCAGAACTATATTTACAATTATAGTTTTCTGAAAAATCTATATGTAACAAAGCTTCTGTTTGAGATAATTGTTGTTTAATAGTTTGAACTGTCTTAATCTGATGAATTAAATTAGCCATATGCTGCATATACACTGGTAAGTTTAAGTTAAACAATTGAACAAGTGATTTTTTTGTAGTTTTTACTGTTTCTTTAACGCATTTTTTTACATCGTTTCTCCTTTCCTTTTATAATTATACCAACATTTTTAATAACCCATCTATCATAAGTGATAAAATCGTCTCCATTAAAATCATTAAATGCAATTTTCTTGTTTTGGCAGTCTTTGCATCTTCGTTCTAAGCAATGTCGATTCAGCTTATTATTACAACACATTGCTTTAGACACATCAGAAGCTGATCCGTAAGATATAATTAATTGTGCTTTATAAAGTGATCGAACTATGTAATCGCTATTTTCGTGTAATGCACAAAGACATGTATTTCTCGTTGATGCTTTCGGAAACAGAATCCAAAATGGACGGTATCTTCGAAATGTTTGGTATGAGATTTTCATGCCTGTTTCATTTTGAAAAACTTTATGCAAATTTAAGAGTGTATCATTCAATAAACGTATCTGGCGTTTGCTCTTCTTTCTGGTAATAGTTTCGTTTTTGCCCGCAGTTAGTCTGCTATACTCATCTTGTACTAAAAAATCATGAACAGCTTGTCTCACATCTCTCTTTAAGGCCTTTTTGCTAGAACCAGGCGTATTTATTAGTTTGTGTTTCTTTGCTTTCAGCCTTTTTATACGCATTCTGTATCTTTTAATGATTTTTCGCATTTCTAAAACTTTTATCTTCAAAGCCTCATTTTCTGTTTTCCTCTCTCTCTTGTTACGAGCAGCAATTACTCTTCCCAGTTCAACACGTGAAAATGATGAAGAAGGACTTATTGGCGGAGTATTATCTTCCAGTAGAACATTTGCAGCTTTTTGCATTTTTAATAATTCACGTCGTTTCTTTGATTTTTCCCGCCACATTTTTCTTATTTGACGCTGTTGTCTTGGAGTATATTGATCAATACTTTTAATTTCACCTTTTTCTTTCTTTTTATAATACCTTTCCCTGTCTTTTCTTCTTATTTCTTCTTTAGCAATTTCATTCAGTTTTTTTCGTGCTCGACGCATGCTCATTTTTTTTTGTTCACGTCGTCGAGCCATTTTATCTTCATCACTTAACTGGAGATTAGATTTATATGTTTGCGGCATCGTTTCCTGAAAATAAAGCAACATTCCACATATACGCACAAAGCTAGAGACTAAAAGACAAAGTATTGTTAGATTCGTCGCTCAAATTAACCAGCAAACAAGAGAAAGCAGTCCGTGTGATAATGGAATAATGGTACATTGTCACAAAATCTTTTTATCCCGAGGGTATTTGTAGAATCTTCTTTGAATGACTATGTCAAAGTAAGCACAACCTCTCTACTTGCATACACCATAAAACCTGAGCAAAACTACTACTTGGGTTTCATTTCCTTAACTTTATCAATTTGGCGGTACATAAATAGTTTATACACCATATACCTATTATAAGTTTAAAAAATAGTGATATAATATTTACATGTTTATTAAAGCACCAAGCAACACCAAAAGTATTAATTTAATTCAAAATGTTCATCTTAAAAGTATCAAATACTAATAGGACTCAATTCCGTGGACGCTTACCCTTCGGTGGGCATAGAGTCCACTGAAAAGATTGTCTACGGAAGAGAAAATATAGAAATTTTACCTTCCAATAAAATTTGTATTATGTTTCCTAAGACGTCCGAAGTCCATTATGAGAGTACATCGTATGATTTCCACTGCAGGTCGCTAAATTTGACTACTTCCGTTTCCTAAGTCCCATCTACAGCGCCCTCTATAACGTCTGGAACCGAACCAACAAGCAAAGACAAGCCGCCATATTTGTCATTGTTCGGCTCATAATGATGGATGTAGCCCCAGGAAGACATTATCTGGACTTCGGACGTCTTAGGAAACATAATACAAATTTTATTGGAAGGTAAAATTTCTATATTATGTGTTCCGTTTGACGTCCGAAGTCCATTATGAGAGACTGTTTGTTATCTCCTGGTGGCTTGTATTTGAAATAAAATAAGATTTATTTAAAAAGCAACAATGTGACTTATTGTGTTTAATTACGCAAAGCTTAAATTAAGCACGTAATTTAAATTAATTGAAGGTAACCGTATAATATTACCCACTGAATTCAAATCGACCTAATAAGATTTAGGACGAAAATACTGAGAAAGATTTCTCAGAATTTATATCAGTGTTTGATGCATTAATAATAAGTTTTTGATAGAACTTTCTAAAAGTATGTCAGTTATCTTTAGCTGAAATATCATTAATTTGGTAATTTCCTACCCAGTTTAAAGTTTTCACCACCGCTCTACAGCTTCCAACTGAGGCCTGAATACCTGAGTCTCCTAAAAGACTTTTTACCCAACTACTAATCCTCGCTGCAGTAGCTGGCTTAGTGGAGCCTTTAGTTGCTAAGAATAGATTAAATATTCCCACTGGTTTGCTGTGTCATATTCACTAGATTGCGTAGCCAGTATACTGCATCGATGATCAATTGGTCAGGAGCAGCCACGAATGTCCAACTGGACTGTTGGTGTGAAGATCAATTAGTTTTCGACCCAAATATCAGTAATTTAGAAGGTGCAGGCTTTGTCAAGGAAATAGATTTCAGTATGTTTCACTGTCGGGCTCGAAGCTATTTTTTATATCCGATAGAGTTTCACAAACGGACGCTATATAACAGACTTATAAACTAGAATGGTCCGGTAGGAGAGACCATGAGATAAATACAGATAACAGAGAAATCTAGCTACATTTTCTAATTCGGGTACACGAGAATTAATACATTTTCTTGACAAAACCTTACCCCTTATTCCAAATAGGGGCGTATGTTCTTATCGTAGACTCTCTCCTGCCAATGTCCATGTCCCTGTCAGCGTGTCCCACCCAAAATGAACCAAGCTTCCAGGTGTAGATTGCTGACAGCCTGGCGGTAGCATTGTCAGTGTCCACCAGACTGATGTTCAGATCTCTGAGCTTCTTGAGTCGCTTGAGGGCAGGTGATTTCAGGTCTGGCCTCCACAGGGGCTTCTTGCACTTGGGTACCACTAGTATGTACCGACCTGAGGTTGAGTTGAGGTGGTCCAGCACTCTGGATATCAGACCGAGCGGCGGAAACGGCCATGCTAGTCAGTAATGCCAAGATCTGCTGAACGCGTTGTAGAGGCAGGCGTTCGAGTTTTGCTTTGATGGGTGGACGAGCTCACAGCTCACCTGGTATTAAGTGGTCACTGGAGCCCATAGACGTCAAGAACGTAAATGCGCCACCCACCTTGAGATATAAGATCTAAGGTCTCAAGTATAGTTACAACGGCTGCCCCACCCTTCAAACCGAGACGCACCACTGCTTCAGGGCAAAATACCTACTCGCGCGGACTCACAAGAGGTAAACAGTTTTTTTTTTTTTTTTTTTATCCATGAGCGGTCCGAGACGCGAACAAGTTCCCCACAGGCTGAATAGCCTAGTAGTTGCTTTTTCTGTGAGATACCACTCCAAGCCGCCGCGATTGCGTAAGAGGTGATCGGCTTCAGTATTGTACAGTCCCGGTAGGTGGTGAGGGAGAAGTACAACTTTGAGGTGGACCAAGTTAAGCAATTTTCCAGTCAGATCTAGCAATTATCGTGACCGGGTTCCTCCCTCGTTCTTTATGTAGGAAAATTCTGTTCTGTTGTTTACAAGGGCTCCCCACTGAATGTCCGACGCGTCGGTGATGACGTGGTTCGTGGCCATTCTCTGTGGATGAATTGGTGTGCTCTGACTGACTTTCTCTAACCACCAATCCAGCTCTGTACGTACCTCGTCCGAATACTGCTTTGGTAAATGAGGATACCTCCTGAGCTTGTTGCTGTGGTACTGCAAGGACTCGGCAAAGCAACTTTCCCCGGTGGGTGATGAAAGTCGCAAAGTTGAGATATCCTAAGAGGCTTTGCGCCTGCTTTAGGTTCCAACCGCCGGCAGTAAGTCGCACGAGCAAATTCTTGGGCAGGGACTTTGTCTTGGATTTGGTGTCCCATACGATTCCCAGAAAGTCTATCAAGCTCGTCAGTGTCATAACCGGTTGCTTAGATGGGTGGACGAGTTTACAGCTTACCTGGTGTTAAGTGGTTACTGGAGGCCATAGACATCTACAGCGTAAATGCCGCCACCCACCTTGAGATATGAGTTCTAAGGTTTCAGTATAGTTACTTGAGATTTCAACAAGCATACGGCCCACCTGAAGGTGAATAGTTACAGTCGCCGATGGACTTCAGCAACGCCAGGGGCAGAGCCAAGCCGCTGCCTACTGCTTAATTCTCTCCACAAGCCTCGTTTGAAGAAGGACATGTCATAGCGCTCGGGAAACACCGCGGAGGGAGCTCATTCCATAGCCAGCTGGTACGTGGCAAAAAAGACCTCTGGAAACGCACTGTCAATGAACGCAGCGGTTCCAGATAATATGGATAAGCTTTGCTCCGATGGCGGGAGATGTTCTGCCCTGGTGTACAAGCACATAACCACTAGTCGCAGACCCTTCTGGCGAAGTATTTCGGCTATTTAGTTTGTCACTGAAGCAAAAATCCGCGGTGGTGCAGCTAAGCCGAATGGCAGACATATCATCTGAAGTAGACGACCCTGATAACTGATCCCGAGAAACGTCATTGATAGATGATAATAGGCCTGGCTCATATCCAATTTGACATTCCAATCTGTTATAAAACTTAGGAACTCGATGGTGGAAAAGGTGAAAAAGACTGTTTCATGTACTTGTTCAATGCCTTGAGGTTGAAAATTGTTCGATTTTTTATTGGTCTTGGGAAGTATGAAAAGAAGAAATCTGAAAGATGGTGTCGGGGGTGCGGGTTCTAAAGCTCTATTGAATTAAATTTTGGATTTTGATTGACATAAAGTTATTATTAATTTCAATATTACGTTTGGTGGATCGAGTCCAGGTGTTTCGATATAGCCTTAGACATCCGCCTGAAAATGCTGTTGAGTAATTTATTTTTATTTCCTGATTTTCGTTCCACTTTGTACTTGTTCCCCCCTCCCCGTTTTTCTTGCTGAGGAATTATTTGGATAGCATCGCTCACAATATCTGTTTTCGGCCTCTTTAGATGTATTGGAATGTGGCCTACCTCGACATGGCTTTGCATTGGCAGTACAAGCCGAGGGTTCCGGCGATGCGGGCCGGATGCGAGTAGCAGACGGTGCCGCTTTTGTAATTTATCAATACCACCAATTTTCTGTATATATGCCAATAATAAGTTGGGGTTAAACATAATCACAAGAAGAAGATATTTTCTCTATATCTTCCCTGATATATCTATCCTTTAATTTCTTTATGAGGTATCTACGACGCTATCGTATAACCTCGGCTCGCTTAACGAAAATTATTTGAAGGATATCGTTAGAAACTTTTATAGGCGAAATCGTTACCGAATAGCGGTTTAAACTTTTCGTAAAAGGCGGAAGTATTAAGCTGAACATTCTCTGAATTTGACCCGTCGGCAAGGTTTTGTATGGCAGCATAACGCATTCGTTCTGTGCCAAAAGAGCATTAGATAACGCAGGAAAACATTTTTTTTTTTGAACCTCCGAATACTGCACCGCGTTCCAAGTCGGCTAGTCAAATCTTTGCATATCTGGTTCTTTTATAGAAATGCTCAAATTTCAAAACCTACCCGCTTCTGGTAACGGACGGTCTGGTGGCAGACGTAAAAACTATTCGTCGTTGTCTAATTTCGATTGGAAGTTGAAACCAGATAAGACATTATTATTATAAGATGTTGGTATTTGTAAGTATAAAGGCGGGACCACTGGTGCACGACCAGCAATAGCATGATTCGAAGTTAAAATAATATTCACATGACTCACCCATTATTGCGACAGTAAGTCAAACCTTTTATTCAGATCTCGCGACCAGTCACTTTTTCGAAGTTTTCTTGCTGGTCCCTAGTCTTTATTTTCCGACGAACCCGAAGAAATATCCGAAGAAATCGAAGAACTATCCTCACTTAAATTTTACTTTGAAAGGCGCGATAACCTCGTCACTCATTGTAGAGCCTTGGAGGTTTCACGAAACGGAAGATAATCATAACACTTGTTTGAAACAAACTTTCTACTTCAAATCTCGAAAGTTGCTTATAACATTTTAAATTACTAACTTCTTAAAATATTAACGACCGCACGTGGGAAAAAACGACGCAACAATGACAAATATGGCGGCTTGTCTTTGCTTGTTGGTTCGGTTCCAGACGTTATAGAGGGCGCTGTAGATGGGACTTAGGAAACGGAAGTAGTCAAATTTAGCGACCTGCAGTGGAAATCATACGATGTACTCTCATAATGGACTTCGGACGTCAAACGGAACACATAATAGGTTATATATAGCGATGCAAAATAAAAAAAATTGAGGTTAGTAAAAAACTCACGTGCATTTTATTAATGGCCGACGATATCTCACTAGGATATATAACGCAACTATTTTTTATGAAAATACTTACCAAAATATCAATGTAACAGAAAAGTCACAACGATCTTTGACGTAAATTATCGACAAACATTTATTTTAATAAAACTTTGTTTTATTTTTACGCAGCGCACATGCACCGCACTGACATAAAAGTTTTAACTGACAGCTAAAAAGTGTTGCCAACACAAATAAATAAAGCGAAGATGCGTTTCGATTATTCAGTATCGAATACGTATTTTAATGAGACCACGGAAGGAGTCGGATCTAATGATAACAATAGGTTTATGTGTGATAGTACTTCTATTTAAATTGATAATTTTTTACAATATCGTTAATTAATGATAATAAGATATAAGTAAGGTAAGTAATAAAAAATAATACAAATTTTTCGGTAAATGTATTTTTAATTCGTTCATAAACATATGAACGTCAACTGGAAACGGTCCACGGAAGGGTACATAACTGATGCATTTCTTATCTTTTCTTCTAAACGATTAACAAAAATAGAGCCATTTTAAAGTAAATCACTAAAATGTTTGTTTAGTTACATTTTCTGGTAAAAATAATAGCCTAATACACAATATTTTTAATATTTTGATGAAAAGCACAATTTTTTTGGATGTTCTGTTTATGACCCTTATACGAATAACTCTGCCAATGTCAGGTAGATAGAATATCAGTGATATAGATAGTTGATAGAAGAATGAGATAAGCAAGTTACTGTTTCTTGGGATCTAATTATATTAATTTACCTGTAGATCTATTGTCGTCTATATCCACTAATGGCTGAAGACTAAATCCGAATTGCTTGAATTCTGATAATTGTATCCTTTGAGTCTCCATGAAAGCCGAAAGCATCATTTCAAAATTCGAACCTTTTTCAGCCAGTAATTTCGTTTTAACCTCGTACCCTGATAAAATGTACAAAGCGCCTAAACCTTGATCTTCGTAAGGCGCTCCAATTATCAATTCTGTAACGAATAATCATAATTGAAAAATACACGGTATGTGTTTTTTTTTTTATTGCTTGGATGGATGGACGAGCTCACAGCCCACCTGATGTTAAGTGGTTACTGGAGCCCATAGACATCTACGACGTAAATGCGCCACCCACCTTGAGATATAAGTTCTAAGGTCTCAGTATAGTTACAACGGCTGCCCCACCCTTCAAACCGAAACGCATTACTGCTTCACGGCGGAAATAGGCGGGGTTGTGGTACCTACCCGTGCGGACTCCCAAGAGGTCCTACCACCAGTAATACTATGTACACCAGTAATAATATTCTAATACTATATCATTAAAATATAAAGAAAATACAAACAGTAGACAAGCTACGTCTGTATTTTTAAGAAGAGTTATAAAAATGGAAAGGCAACATCTAAACTGGAGTAATACAAACAAAAACAATTCCTCAGAACAGCAGTTTTTTGAATTATTTTCTTTCTCTGTGTGTTTATTTGTTCGCGTACATTTCCGAACTTAATTAACGTGTTTTCATGCAAATTTTACATGTAGACTAATTTTGTTAGGACATCGACTCATCATTGTTTTATTAACTTCGGATTTAAAAAAAAAAGTGTATTTAATTTTTCTGAATCTTTCTTTGCCACTGTTAGACCTTAGAATTTACATAGCAAACACAGTCATAACACTGTCTGTGTGTTATGTTTTCATGCCCAAGCCACTGAACCAGTTTATAGAGGCGGCGAGGAAATAGTTTCGGCAAAGAATATAGATACATTTTAAACAACTTCTGAGCACATGTTTTCCCACGCCACATACATAATATATGTATAGGTCTTGCAGACAAAGCGGCGTATTGATATATATGTGGGTAATCGAATACAAGACACATAATATAATGTGTTATTATAGAATAATTCACTGTTTATGCTCCTCTGCATGTCATTAGGTCGAGATCTGAATTTTGGCCACAACTCTGTGAATAGTCCTTCTAATACTTTACGAAAGGATTTACCATATAAAAGGGACATAATGCTGGATGCTGAATGTGACAGAAAGTGATTGAGAAAATTACCAGGAATTCCATCGCCATCGAGATCTTGAGCGATCAATGAACTTCCGAAACGGGCGCCTTCCTTAACGCCCACAATAGTTCTCGCGTTGTGATTTTTATTGGATTTTAATATCTGTAAACAATATACATACTAAATTAAAATATAACTAGAAAGGACTCTCTATTTACTAAAGCCAGGGAAAAAGAGAAGTCGAATTTAATATTAGCCTTACGTACTATCTGAAATCAAAGGATGAATATAAATTGGCACCGGACTATACCAAGGATATACAAATGCTGCATACGCTGAATGTTCTACCAGGGTATCTCATGTTAACAAGAACGGGAATTTAGCAGAACGATATAAACATTCACACATTTTCACAAGAGCATCTCCTGAGAATAATTACTTCCAACCATTCATTATTAGATCCGATAGCTGGAGCTGCAATGGGATTCTAGGTTTTATTCAATATATATATTGAAAGCAAGTTAACTTGTGCCTGGCTCCCTGGTAGTATCTAAAATGTTTACGATGATTCAAACATTCATAAATCATAGAGCGACAGCTGTGCTAAAATGGATTTTGCGCTTAAATGTCCTGCACTCATAAAACAATATTACGCCATCACTTTTAGTCAACGCCACCTTTTATATTTTCTTAACTTACCCGTAGTAACAGTCTCTCCTCAATTGCCTTCTCTTTCCCCGATTCTTACTGCCTGTATTATCCTACTGATATTTTCCGGTTACCCGGATGAGTAGGTATTAGCATTATGGGTATTTCTGACGTGTGTACGAGCTTTCCCATCGTAAAGGCAGCATAGCCAAATGACAATCAATGATATTCCTACCACATCGTGGTTTGTTAACTTTAATTGGCTCTTGTAATTACTAGGTGGATTACAAGCTTGTTATAGAAAAAAAAGGGAAATTCTCACCGAATGACCTCCGATGTATATATAAACAGCGCCTAAGTCATACGCATGTCTGCCGCGAAAATATCCCGGCGCTGATACCAGAAGGTCCGCGATCCCATCGACATTTAGGTCAGCAGTAGACATCACGTATCCAAACATAGTACCGACTGAAGTGTCCTCCACCAAATGTTCCTCAGTTTTTTCGTTTACTATTAGTTTATTCTGTTTCCCTAAATTTGGGTACTGCATAAACATTACCTGCAAATTGTAAACGAATTACAATTTAAAAAGCAACTTAAAGTACTTTGATTTTAAATCTAATTTCTATCACCCAGTTTTTAAGCTATTGCATAGCTTTTATCGCGGGCTTTGAGCGCGGCGACCGAATCAAGAGATTCCGTAACGAACGTAAATGAAACCTAACACCCCCACTCCGCCTACCATGTAGCTCGCGTTCAACACATTCACACGTTGCGCTTGTGTAGTGTTTGTGAATAAACGCGCGGCGTGACGTCGCACTGCATGCGCAACATGAAAAGTCTGCCCATCTCTCTCTCGCGCGGTCTAGTTTATGAGTGTGAAGCGGACAGTTAATGTTTTGCTTTTGTTAATATTTATAAAATTAAATATAGCGTGGTCTTATTTTATTATTATTATTTTAATATTAAATTATTATTGTTTAGTTAGTATTGCCCAAGTTGATAAAAAATGCTATGCAATAGCTTTACCGCGGCAGTCCCCGAGTGCCATACGTGTTTTTTTTATTCACTCGCTTTTTTGTTTCAAGTCATTGACACTTAAATGAAAAGGCGCCCGGTGTAAGCGTATGTAAAAATTCAAAGCTTGGAAAAATGGACTCAGTCCACAAATGAGTAGCAATATAAATAGTGTGTATTTTTTACAAATATTCATAATTACTGGTTACCGCCGTACTTCTTAACTTTGTCGCGAAGAAATCAGACCTATTTCGTGGGACAACCGCTCTAATAAAATTGAGATTTCGGCCTGATTTGTCAAGATAGGCCGTCTTCATGTTATGGTACCCATTTATTCAGAATACTTAGCATCAGGTTGGCCATGATCTAATCTAACAATCTGGAGTAACAAAAAAATATTTTCCTTTATCAAGATTAAAATAACAAAGCCAATCAATAACCTGTCCTTTCAAATCATTGTTCTTCATACTGACTGCTTCAAAAACTGTGCTGTTGTCAAAAAAGTTTCCAGACGCTAGGCCATATCCTGGAAAATATATTAATAGCATTACAACGTCAGATAAAATTAACATATCGAGCATTTAAAAGCTTGCAGCGGCAAAATAAAGCTGGTCGATTAATTTCATCAATTACCTACTACTTATTGAAAAGTTTTTGCCCTAAATAAAATAAAAAATACAGACTATCCGTATTCAATCAGATCAAGTGAATTTCAAATATTATTCACGTCTTATTCTTTAACACGTCCACCCCCTTAAAGCTAACAAAGAACATTTTTGATTATTAACACAAATTCGTTTCTTAAAGTTAGTTTAGTGCTAAATTTATATATTTATATTTATATAAGGTAAGGATCTTGCCTCCTTATGCATATACATACAGATATATGTAAATATTATGTACTTTATCTGACGTAAACAGCTATTTCAATTTCTGCTCAACTTACCTATATTACTATTCTTCTTAAATTTTAAATTGAAATCCTCGGTCATCTTATTTTTAATAAATTCAACATTATCTGTTACATTATCTAACGATGAATATTGTATGTCCCCAATATAAGTAGACTTTGAGATGATTAATAATCTATTAGCTTCGTCGATTAAAATATTCGATCCCAAGCCGCCATAAATCTCGCCTGAAATATGAAAAAAAAAGAATAAGTTGTATATTATCGTTATATTGCAATTTAATTCATAATAAAATTGAATAAAACTCATAAAAAATCAGCACAACAAACTTTAAATTTACCCAAGTATAGAATTTACAGGTTGTCAGCATTTTCTAAATATACAATGGTTTAGAATTTTATCAACCCTGTGTTTGTTATAGAATCACCTATTGCAATGCTCTGATGGATAATGTTCATATTATAAAGAATAATATTACAATGAAATAGATGTTGTTAAGCTGATAGTCTTCATAAATATGCGTAGAGAATTTCCATGATCATTTAGTACAATATTTTTTTTTTTTTTTAATTATAGTTTTGTATAAAAAATAGTGATATTTACAACAATTAAAACTACTTTTAGGGTGTAATTTCGCTCCTTTTTTTTTTTTTGGTTTGTGACGTATCGATTATTTTACAGTTTTCGTGGTAAATAAAGACTAATGTAATATTTATCTCTAAAGTAGTTAATCTAACGTATATTTGTTTGTGCTGCTTTTAAAGCCACAGATTCGCGTATGGAAAAACCGACCAAATTTATTTGTATTTAGATTTAGTAATTTTTTTCCTCTCTAAGTACCGGTTATTTTTGTAAATACTTTGACATTGGCAAAATCAATGCCAAAGGCGTCGGAGCCAAATTCTTTATGAAAAAAAAAAACGCTAACTTACTCTTTTCACCTGGGAGTTCGATCCTACTCCGGGAAGCAAGGAAGTATGTCATCGCAAGAATATTTTATAGCATTTTAAGCATATTTTAAGCTATCATTGGACTCGATCGTTGATTGGCAGACAACTCTAAATACTCTTTAGCTTTACTTCAACTTTTAGTTAGTTAGGCTTACGACTCGGGAGGACAATAGAAAATACATTTTTTCCACGCCCGACCGAAATACTAGGACCTCAGAGTTAAGCTTTTAATGAAGACGTTGCAACATCAGAGACGTACAAAATTTGTACCGCAATACAGATATAGCTAAATGAACATAACCAATGGCTAAAAATCAATTAAGTTCGATTGCTAATTTGCTAAAAAAAAAACTTGCCTTTTTGTTCAGATCCGTCCAGGTATTTTTCAAACGAGCCCCGTATTTGATGTGCTGACCCGTCGTAAACAAAGCAAGATCCATAAGCACTTTTGCTCTCACTTCCGAATTCAAATTTAATTAGTGGTGCACACGTCTTAAACAAGAGAACAACCATGTCTATCTAACTACATTTGCCACTTAATTGTGAAGGAAAAATATGAAATTCTATTGCATGACATTCGTTCTCATTTTCATCTCGTTTTCAATGACTTTTCTTTGTCAATAGCTAAAGAACTCACGGTGACTTTAACACAAGGTGAGCGTTGGATGACTGTCGGAGCTTATAGACACCATAACGCGAATAGCGCCACTCACCTTCAGAGATAAGGTTGAAATTACCCCAACTATCGAGTGGAAATGAATATTTGAACGGACTTAAAATACGCCCTTTAAAGGTGATTGCACAAGTTTATATTTTTTTGAGTTAGATATTTATTGTACGATGATATTCCTTCATCGTTGGAGTGCTTTGTGTGAACATGTGCATGATACGTTTTACCTAAGAGATATGTATGTATGTTTCTTACTGGTGGTAGGACCTCTTGTGAGTCCGCGCGGGTGGGTACCACCACCCTGCCTATTTCTGCCGTGAAGCAGTAATGCGTTTCGGTTTGAAGGGTGGGGCAGCCGTTGTAACTATACTTGAGACCTTAGAACTTCTCAAGGAGGGTGGCGCATTTACGTTGTGGATGTCTATGGGCTCCAGTAACCACATAGCACCAGGTGGACTGTGAGCTCGTTCAACCATATAAGCAAAAAAAACATTGTAAATGTAGGCAGGTACCTTCATATATTTACATATCTCTGCCGTGAAGCAGTGATGCGTTTTGGTTTGAGGGCCGGGGCAGCATTTGTAACTATACTGGGACCTTATCTCAAGGTGGGTGGCGCATTTACATTGTAAATGTCTTTGTCTATGGGCTCCAGTAACCACTAAATACCAGGTGGGCTCGTCCAGCCATCTAAGCAATAAAAAATAAAAATAAACTTATGATTACGACAATTACGACACGACTTTAAGCGTTGATGATGACTTGATTGGCAAGAGCTGGATGAAAGAAGTCCAAGATCGCGCTCAGTAGCATGCTATTGATGTGATGTGACTTGATCGCGGTTAATCAAATCAAAACCAATGGTGTATACCAATTGGCCTCTATTAAAATGGAAATGTGGTCCAAATATGTGTTCAGTTATAGACAACCATTTCCTCGGCAGCATTTTCATATCTATCAGTTTTAGTAACTTTAAATTAGGTGTTCTGAATAGATCACGCATCATTTGATGCATCTGCGTCTACGTAGAAACTGGCTCTCTATGTTTTTCAACTGAAGACATGCTACTTCAGTCGCGTTCCTTTTTTCCCCTTTTTGGAATTAATTTAGTTGCTTGAACGATCGCGTTACGTTTGTTTGCTCTTTGGTTGGGTCTATTTGGAATTTAGCAGTTTCATGCAAATTAAATTTAATTCTCCCCTGTTATTTTAGATAGTTAAAACAATAAAGAACCAACCACAAATAAGTCCGAAGTTGCAGCGATCGTCATGCCTAAATAAAAATTTTCACCGGGTTCTCCAGCTGAAACAAATTATTAAAATAGCTTTTATCACTGTTTTGTAACTTCAATTATATTGATTTCCGCAACACATATGCAGCTATTGGGAAATGTCCACCAAATACCTGTGTTGCTTCCTGTTTCCACAAGTAATCGAGTAATATGTAGATTTGGTTTATTACGACTACAAGATGCTAAGATGTTGTATTTCATAGATCACTGTATGGGAAGCTTATCATGTTGCAGATTGTCTTATTATCAGTACAAATTCTCCAATACCACCAACACCAGTTGTCTTGTTGGCCTATTTCGGTTTATGAATATTTATTACAGCTCATTCACTCGTTTACTCATCTATCGTTCCCTTTAGATCTTTTTTCGGGCCGGAAGACCAACCTCCTCCGAGGCTACCGTGCCTAAGGCGCACGCTGGCTGTTTGTGAATCGGTGGTCGAAGATGTTAAACACTGGAACCGAATAGGTTAGAGGCCCACTCACTAAACTTCGCCCACAGAGTTTCTTGTCGGATCTTCTCAGTGGATCGCGTTTCCGATCCAGTGGTAGATTCTGCGAAGCACTGCTCTTGCTAGGGCCAGTGTTAGCAACACTCCCGGTTTAAGCCCCGTGAGCTCTACTAGTTCATCTAGAATAACCCATCGAAGTTACTAGAATAGGTAGGAAAAAAAACCAAACAACTTCCCTGCACTCCCTCCCGATCCCCGCTCTAGACAAAACCCGAGCTAGTTAGGGGGGTACCCTCTGTGCTTAAAAGCATGAATATCAAAAATATGCATTTGGTTTCTCAATATTATCCCACGTTCGAGACAAAGCACATTTTCTCGCCTTTTTTTTATTGCCCTTGTAGGCAGACGAGCATATGGCCCACCTGATGGTGAGTGGTTACCGTCACCCATAGACTTCAGCAATGCCAGGGGCAGAGCCAAGCCGCTGCCTTTTAGCGTAACATGATGAAATACGTACATACCTAATTTGTAATTACTTAAGCCTTCCACGTCAATGTCAACTGGGTTACAAGTGCTGGTTTTGTTGCTCATTATTTCGGATAGTTCACATAGAAATACTTTTCCTGTACGATCGTGATTTGGTGCGCCGATCACTAAAAATAAACAATGAATTTTCACAAATAAATTTTGCCCTTCGCACGTTTCTGGGTGGTTACATTATCGATACCGTACCGTTTATACCGTTATGATGGGTACCGTTTATACCGTAGCGGTACCCATCATAGAATTACACAAGATATTTGACAGATGCCTAAACCTCGCTAACGATATTTTCAAGATAAGCTTCCATATATACAATTTCTGAACAACAACATTCAGACCATCGTTCTACCGAGCAATATCACCCGCTCAATGAAAAATCTTCCTTTTTTCGTTACTCCCAAAAGTACCATTGCAACTAGCAGCTATAAAAAAAAATTCTCAAGTCGTAATATTTCACTAACACCTTCAACAAAGTGGAAAAAAGACAACGTGCGGGATTAATATGCTCGTTTTTTTTATTGCTCTAGATCCATACCTAAGCTTGCACCGCACTTACTACTAACCCGAGCCTATAGATATCACAAAGGTATGCCGCTTTCATCTGGTCCGCACCCTTGTCTTCTCCATTGCTCTATATAGTGCAGAGACGTGGACACTCAAAGCCGCAGATAGGCAGAGAATCGACGCTTTTGAGATGTGGTGCTGGCGACGTATGCTACGAATACCATGGACGGCCCGCCGCACCAACATATCTATTCTCAGGCAGTTAAAAATAGAAAAGATTCAACGTCTATCCACAATCTGCCTACAAAGAATATTGCAGTATTTTGGTCATGTTGCACGTAGGGATACCAGCAATTTGGAACGCCTTGTGGTGACCGGTAAAATAGAGTGAAAAAGGCCTAGGGGTAGAGGTCCCAAACGATGGTCGGACCAAATAGCGGAGGAACTGGGGATACCTATCAGCGACGCAATCCACCGGGCTGCAGGGCGGGATCGATGGAGACAGTTGGTTGACGAAATCGGACGGAGTCACGATCCTCAGCAGTGAGGAACCGATCGAAGAGAGAGATGCCGCTTTCAGACATAGAATCAAATTCTCAACTTTATTGCGTAAGGGTCATCAAACCCTTCGGACCAGGTTGCGTGACTACTTGACATTAAAAATAAGCACATTAATGCCTGACCTTGTCCGCTCTAAATACCATCAGTAATTACGCAAAAGCATTCTCTTTTTTACTCGATATTATTTTTGAATTTTAGAAATTGATTTTAACACGTGTTAGGTTAACGTTTCTTTAGAAAAATGGTACATGTCTGCAAGATTGGATGACTCGATCCAAACAATGCCATGTCTGATATCTAAATCACGAGGATTCCGTGCCATAGTACTGAAAGGCGGCAAGAAGATCATTCTCAAGCTTCATATTAAGGAGAAAGAATTACTTTAGGAAAGTAATTGCAGTCACGTATGTACCAATAAAAAAAAAATGTTACCTATTTTTCCGTCACGTCCCTTTTGCAATGCAATCGAGAATCCAAAATCTGAGTGATTGGTGGTTACAACCGGTCTTATTACACCCATCGAAGGTTCGTGACAAAACATTCTTGAGCATATGACGGTATGTAGAAGAGAGCATATTAAATACAGTGATGTTCTTAGGCCTGTAAAACAAATTATATTTATAAAGCTGTCATCATAATATATTTCATTATAACATGCTCATGTTTTTAATACATTTGGAGCCTATTGGTAACGGGGCATATAGTAAGTATGCACTAATGGGTACGATCGGCATCATGCAGGCTTCATCATCATCATCAAAGCAAAAACATCTGTAAATCGACTTTAATGTGAGTACGTTACTGTTTTCGTGTTCACGGGGATCTGTTCCGTAAAAGCATTAATTAATTAAATTAATTACCGATATCATGCAATTTGATAATTGAATATTTTTTGCCACGTACCACCCGGCATTCGAGTAACCTCTATTTTTTTTTATTGCTTAGGTGGGTGGACGAGCTCACAGCCCACCTGATGTTAAGTGGTTACTGGAGCCCATGGACATCTACGACGTAAATGCGCCACCCACCTTGAGATATAAGTTCTAAGATCTCAGTATAGTTACAACGGCTCTCCTCTACGGTGCTCTCCGAGCGCTGTGACATATCCTTCTCCAAACAAGGCTTGTGGAGAGTACTTAACGGTAAGCAGCGGCATGGCTCTGTCCTCTGGCATTGCTGAAGTCCATGAGCGACGGTAACCACTCACCATCAGGTGGGCCGTATGCTAATCTGCCTACAAGGGCAGTAAAAAAAAAATTTTTATTTACAAATTATATTTAAAATGGAACTTACCAAACATTTTCGTGTGAATTGTAAATTAATATAAAAACTCATTTATTTTACTGTAGAATAACCACGCGCGCTACCTTTACGAACATGTTGATCAATGTATTAGGATCAAGCAGGAAAAATGAAAATAAACCACAGAAAAATGAACAATACAAAATGCGTTCACAGCATAAGGAAACATAATAATAACAACAAAAGGAAGGTTTTTATAATTGTATGTATTTTAATTTGTTGTAAATTCGATGAATATTTGGAACAAAATTTTCTAATTTTTAAATTTAACAATTCTCTATATAGAATTTCGGAAATCGTTTTAAAAAAAAAGCAAATGTTCATATTCTAATTCTCCAAGTTACAAATGTAATTACACATACAATTACAATTGTGTCCTATCTTAGGTTTTAGCTGTACAATGTTATAACAAATCAAAGTTTTTTTTTTTATTGCTTAGATGGATGGACGAGCTCACAGCCCACCTGATGTTAAGTAGTTACTGGAGCCCATAGACATCTACAACGTAAACGCGCCACCCACCTTGAGATATAAGTTCCGAGATCTCAGTATAGTTATAACGGCTACCCCACCCTTCGAACCGAAACGCATTACTGCTTCACGGCGGAAATAGGCGGAGTGGTGGTACCTACCCGTGCGGATTCCCAAGAGGTCCTACCACCAGTAAATGCAAGTCGCAATAGAATACGACGGTAGTTATTATTGACAACACCCATATTCCTTCAAAAGCATAAATACCGCGTTTTAATTGATGTTATTACCGTTACCGCTAATAGAACAACGATAGAACAACGATTCATCCCATATAACACATCCCATGTCCGATTCTGAACTTTGTTAGGGAAATGAGGGTGGATGTATTAAAAAAAAACTAATCAAGTCCATAAAACTTAGTAACTCTTAATTATCTTTGTATTACTTAGAACCGTGAACGATCCCACAATCCTGGTGTTAAGTGGTTACTAGAGCCCATAGGCTTGAAGTCGTCGTGGCCTAAAGGATAAAACGTCCAGCGCATTCGTATGTAGCGATGCACCGGTGTTCGAATCCCGCAGGCGGGTACCAATTTTTCTAATGAAATACGTACTCAACAAATGTTCACGATTGACTTCCACGGTGAAGGAATAACATCGCGTAATAAAAATCAAACCCGCAAAATCATAATTTGCGTAATCACTGGTGGTAGGACCTCTTGGGAGTCCGCACGGGTAGGTATCACCACTCCGCCTATTTCCGCCGTGAAGCAGTAATGCGTTTCGGTTCGAAGGGTGGGGTAGCCGTTTTAACTATACTGAGATCTCAGAACTTATATCTCAAGGTGGGTGGCGCGTTTACTTTGTAAATGTCTATGGGCTCCAGTAACCACTTAACATCAGATGGGCTGTGAGCTCGTCTATCCATCTAAGCAATAAAAAAAAACTTGAATAAATGTAAAGATGTTTTTTTTTTTTCGGTACTTGGGCCGAACTTCCTACGATGTCCCCGCGCCTAAGGGGGCGCGCGGTGTATGTAAGAATCGATGATCTGCAGATTTTGAGAGCAGACCGCGGGCCCAAGGATATTTTAGGGTCCTACCGGTCACCCAACTTGGGACATGAGTTTTGTGTCTCAGTTCTATTGCACAAAAGCTACCTCGCCCTTCAAGCTGGAAAGCAAATGGAGCCGGGCTGGTGGCACGCAAATGCCCGGAGCTGGCAGATAGTTTTGATGATGATTAATATCAAGCAATGTAACTATACTGAGACCTTAGAACTTATATCACAAGGTGGGTGTCGCATTTACGTTGTAGGTACCACCACCCTGCCTATTTCTGCCGTGAAGCAGTAATGCGTTTCGGTTTGAAGGGTGAGGCAGCCGTTGTAACTATATATGAGACCTTAGAACTTGTATCTCAAGGTGGGTGGCGCATTTACGTTGTGGATGTCTATGGGCTCCAGTAACCACTTAACACCAGGTGGGCTGTGAGCTCGTCCACTCAACTAAGCAATAAAAAAATAATAATAAAATATTACTATGGGCTCCAATAACCACTTAACACCAGGTGAGCTGTGAGCTCGTCCACCCACCTAAGCAATAAAAAACAAAACAAAAAAATCCAAGATAGACTAGTAGTTGTATTTCAATTCATTGTAACAGCTCTTCAAAACGAAGCCAGGTAATCAAGTTGATGACACTAAAAAAATAACACTAAATAATCCCATTTTCTATATAATTATGAACCTGTTAAAACTTAGTCAATACTGACACATTTTGTAGAAGGATAAATTTGTAAATGTTTATATTTAGATATAGATGTATAGCACCTATGATTCTATATATACATCCTGTTGACAACTTATTAATAAGTTATTGTATTATAATAGGTATGTTTGTATTAACCAGTCATACATTTCATACGATATTGCAGTCACAATGAAACTCAGTGAGTAAAGACATAATATGTAATTAAATTAAAAATAATTTAGATGATACAAATATTTCAATTTAAATGTTTTCTCTCGTAATCTTTATTATATATTTTTCAGTAATATTTTTGTTTCTGCTGAAGCAATCATTTATATATACCTTGGCAGTCTACAACACGTTAGCCTGTAAAAAGATTGTGTCGCCTGGGGAGCAATCGAATGTAACTTATTTCGGGTTTGATATCGCTTACGTTGCTACAACAAGAAGGTAAGAATTTTACTTATTATATATGCTTTAAATACTGATTATTATTATTGAAATATATAGTTTATTGCATTTAATTATGCATTTTTTTTGTTTATTGCGTAGATGGGTGGACGAGCTGACAGCCTACCTGATGTTAAGTGGTTACTGGATCCCATAGACATCTACAATGTAAATGCGCCACCCACCTCGAGATATAAGTTCTAAGGTCTCAGTATAGTTGCAACGGCTACCCCACCCTTCAAACCGAAACGCATTACTGTTTCACGGCAGAAATAGGCGAGGTTGTGGTACCTACCCGTGCGGACTCACAAGAGGTCCTACCATCAGCGAATTTAATTGATTGCGCAACTTCTAAACGAGTTAATGAACAAATAACATAACGAATGGAAATAATTAAATGTAATTTGTGACGGAATTATTCTAAACTTTCTTTGTGATTCCGATTGAAGTTAATACTTGATTATTATCAAAAAGTTTAAAACGATTTCTGAATTCAACTTTTTTTTAATTTATTTATGTACACCCAGAAAAGAAGACATAGTACAGAGTAATAGGAAAATTATGTACAAAGGCAATTTTTATATTTTGGAAATGCTTTACATTTAATTTTGCTGCTTTCAGTTTAATAGTTACCGCTCCGATAGCAGATAATATAGGGCAAGTTTACGTTTGCCAAATCGACAACTTACACTGCAAGCCAATTGAAAGGAATATCATAAGAGGTACTTTTTTTGTTGATTTGATACGCCAAGTAACCAACAGTACACTTGATTGCAGATAAACGTCGCTTATGGATACTAGCAATGCGAGAGGCACAGCTAAATTGCTGCCTACTCTAGTTTAGCCCTAAAACCTAGTTTAAAAGAATATATTATTATGCCAACTCTTAAGGAACGCTATGCAGTGCAGTTCATTACATACCGTCTATAATTTTGTTGCAAAACCCATTGTCGATTAACACAATAGTTTCAGGTAGTAGAGATATGGTGGTGGCGAATGGTGCGATTGAAAAATGGGGATGGAGCCTTCAAAACCTAGTTTGAAAGAATATAATGTCAATTTTTAAGGAACGCTATGCAGTGCAGTTCATTACAGACCGTCTAAAATTTTGTTTCAAAACCCATTGTCGATTAACACAATAGTTTCAGGTAGTTGAGATATGGTGGTGGCGAGTGGTGCAATTGCAAAATGGGAATGGCAAGATAATCTCCAACAATTCATAACATAGGGCAAAATGTAACTAATTTTGCAAAGTGACTGATTCCACCTGAATGATTTGTCAAAATTTATGTATTAGTGTAGTGTATTGAGTTTAATTAGAAGTATTTTTTTTTGTTTTCAGACAATAGTAAATACGATCATAACTACTGGCTCGGAGCGACTGTGGAAGCTGGGTCATCATTTTTCGTGGTGAGTGTGTACCCATGTATTACACAATTAATAACCGGAATTAAGTCATACGCGGTTGTTTGGCCCAAACTAGTATTCCCTGCACTATGAGAACCAGAGACTGACATACAAAGGCCAAACAAGAATACACCAATTTACTGGTGGTAGGTCCTCTTGTGAGTCCGCGCGGGTAGGTACCACCACCCTGCCTGTTTCTGCCGTGAAGCAGTAATGCGTTTCGGTTTGAAGGGTAGGACAGCCGTTGTAACTATACTTGAGACCTTAAAACTGATATCTCAAGGTGGGTGGCGCATTTACGTCGTAGATGACTACAGGCTTCAGTAACCACTTAACACCAGGTGGGCTGTGAGCTCGTCCACCCATCTAAGCAATAAAAAAAATACCCAAAAAAAGGGCAAACAAGCTGTTCATCACACGAATGTTTCCCTAATGTGGGAACCGATATCGTATGTACCAGTACATACTAATTTTCTTATGAGGGCTACAACTAAAAACTTATTATTAACCATTACTGTTGTCGGCCAATGTTGGCACAGACCTATGTTTAGCAGTTGACATCTGTGGGCTGAAAAAGAGCGAGAGAGAGAGAGAGAGAGAGAGATAGGTTAGTCACCCCATGTGAGGGAAAGCGATACAGGGTCAAAAGAGATACAGGAATTTCCTGCTAAAAAAAATTATTGTCACTATACTCGTACACCATGCTTTGCTGCTATGTAGTTCACTACAGCATTAAGCACAACGATTACATTGTGCGTCAAAAAAAAACAATTGATATCTATATATATAAAAATAAATTGCTGTTCGTTAGTCTCGCTAAAACTCGAGAACGGCTGGACCGATTTGGCTAATTTTGGTCTTGAATTATTTGTGGAAGTCCAAAGAAGGTTTAAAAGGTAGATAGATATGAAAATAGTCGCAATTAAATAAAAATAAAAATTTTGTTTTTTCTTCGATTTTGTTTGTTTTAAGTTTATTTTATACAAAAGTTTAGGTCTTTTATTTATAGATTGAGGCACTACAAAGTCTGCCGGGTCAGCTAGTAAGATATAAAATTCCCCAGACTTTTCGAATGCGTCAATTGCCTTTGAATGACCGAAGTGTGATAAAATGTAGTTTAGCTTTATTTCTATGAGGTTGCTTCATTTGTGGACAACACTAATGTCACAACTAAATGAGTGACTTGGAACGAGCATTCAATACGACAGATAAAAACACGAATTAAATGTATTGTACATTAAATGTGTTATGTGCTTCTTAGTGTGCAACAAATTTAAATTTAGTTTGGTTAAGATTCTGAATTGTAAAACAAAATATATATATACTGGGTTAATTAGATAAGTTCGTCGCTACTCCTAGCCGCTATCCATGGATTTGTTTTAAAGAATTTAATATTTTTAGACCTGCGCTCCACTGCTGGTCAAACATAGCGAAAATGGTGAGTACATACACATTAAAATATCAATACTTTTGAGAGGATATGTATAAATCTATATCTATCTATATATCGACGCTTGAAAGGCAAAAGTGACTAAGCGACAATGCGTGAACTTTACAGTAGACTAATTTAAACTTGAAATACCCATCGAATATGGTTATTGCTTATCATTTATGTACAAAGCAGTTAGGGTAAAACACCCAGTAGTCAGCCTTTTAGTGGGATTCTTAACTTGATTCACCTGTATTTTTAAAAATAAAAGACTTTAAATGAAAAAAAATTTTTTTACAGGTTTGTTTATTATTTTTACTAAAGAGATACAATTTTTTTTTAAATTTTGTTAGAATTATATAAAAAATCAATATTAAACAAAATATGGCACTTTTTACCGGTAGTCAGCCTCATTTCTCCACAAGTCAGCCATGTCTTACCCTATAGTCAGCCTTTTACTTATTATTGCACGTTGGACATACAAATTCTTTATTATAGACATTTTCATAGTCTTCATCTGCAAATATAGTACATTTTAAATGATACCACGCAGGACAATTGTCACAACCAATATTTTTTAAGTCGTTTATATCTGTGTCATTAGTCAATTCCTCTTCACACGAATCGCATCTTATTCTGTTTACTGTGCATGTCGTACTTTTCTTCTTACTTATACTTTTTTGGACATCAAAAACTTCTGAGCTTTCCTTTTTTGTAATTCTTCTTCCTTCTTTTGTCTTTCTTCTTCAGTCTTTTTTTAGCTTTCATTTTTTTCTGCTTTTTAATCAATATTTCGTTCTTTTTCTGTTCATGAACATGCTTCGACGCAGTTTATATCTTCTTGCGTATTAAATTCAGATGCTCCTGTTTCCTGAACTTCATGACTTTGTTGCAAGACTTCAAAGTCTGTTATGAATTCGAAGTCATTTGAGGGTACTTCACTTTCGGTTAAATTAATGAAATTATTGTCCAATGTGCAATCCCCTATAATTGGCAAAGTAACATGAAGAATTTCAACTGATTCTGACGCTATTTTTAGAATCAATAGAACTTGAGGTATCGATTTGGACAGCCTGGCTAATTGAATTTACTGTAGAATTTAGGCTTTCAGTACCGACCATATTCTTTGCTCTGTCAACATCGATAGCGATTTTGATTCTCTTAACTCCGGATTTCGTTTAAGAAATGAGTTCCTTTTCTTCCCTGGCCTATTATTTACAAATGGGTTAGGTCTGTTTTCTTGGGAAATAATATTGTGGACGGTATAAAGGATCATCACATTTAAAGGGAAGCCACATTCTGCCAAAGTAATGCACCAGTCTTTCAAGGCAGTTTCTTCGTCTTTGGTAAGTACTAAGTCTGGTCCCATTTTACGAGGTGCTTCTGGGACTCTTAAATGCAGGCGATCTTGTAGGGTCCCTCGTGGTACGCTAAAAACTCGACTAGCTTCTCTAATCTTCATCCCGTTTCTGATCGCGGCCATAGCCTATGACAACTGCTCTTCTTTGTACTGGTGGATTGGTCGTTTCGACATTATGAAACTCTAGAATATAAGATTTTAACTTGATCCTTATTAAAATGCATTAAAGTTCAATATTACACAATAGAACTAACGGCCGACTATAGGAGTTAATAGTCCATTAGTCAGCCCTCAGCATATATTTTACTTTTATACACGGCTGACTACTGGTAAAATAATATTTTGGTCATCTAAGAGTTATATTCAATCCAAAGCAAATAACAAGGACTATTCTCTGTGTTAATTTCGACGAATTCTAAGAAAATCGTAAAAAACCAGTAGTCAGCCCCTTGCTGCTGACTTCTGGATCAACCTTAACAAATCGTAACCCAGAAGTCGGCCCCCTAAATTGAAACGAAATAAACATATAAAATGCCTCTAATGCTTAATGTTATCGTAGAAAAAACATTATACAACAACATAACATAAAAATCTACCAGCAATTACAACAAATTCATAGAAAAACTTACCAAAACCTCGAACACGTTTCCTTACGAAAAAAATAGCAAAAGTGACACATCCTGTCCTTTCGTTGGCGGCAGTGGAAATGAACGAGTACAGAGGATCAACCTGTCACGCTATCGGTTCTTAGATGTGCACAGTAACCAACAAGAGAACATAGATTTGATTAAACGTTATTTCAATGGTGTAAGTCCATTTCAACACTATTTATACCAAAATAAAACCTATAAAGGCTGAGTACTGGTGCGGGGCTGACTTCTGGGGGTTTTACCCTATTGTCACTTAGTCACTTTTGCCTTTCAAGCGTCGATATATAAAAATGAATTGCTGTTCGTTAGTCTCGCTAAAACTCGAGAACGGCTGGACCGATTTGGCTAATTTTGGTCTTGAATTATTTGTGGAAGTCAAAAAGCAGATAAATCTGAAAATGCTCCGAATTAAATAAAAATAACAATTTTGTTTTTCCTTTGATGTGTCCCATCGGACGGATACCTTTTGTTTTTTTTAAGTTTATTTTATACAAAAGTTTAGGTCTTTTATTTATCGATTGAGGCACTACGAAGTCTGCCGGGTCAGCTAGTATAGTATAAATATTGCCTAAAACAATGATTTTCATTAACTTTTATTTTTAATTATTAATAACCAATAGATTGTCTATTGAAACGCTTTTATTAGCTTAACCTATATCTATATATTTATTTATGAAACAGATTCATTTAATGTAATTTTCATCTACTTAAGGCCTGTGATTGCCATGAAAATCCACGAAGGACCGATGACTAATCAGATCTTAATCAGGATAACAAGGATACTTTTTCTATTATAGACAGACGAGCATAGGGCCCACCCGATAGCAAGTAGTTGCCATCGCTTAAGGGAATGACCAAGCGACTGCATACTGAAAGCTAAGGTTTTCTTGACTTGATTTTAAAGCTCATAGTTCATTTGGAATATAACCCATTATTTTATGCCTAAAAAAGTTACATACCCTATAACTGATTTGCTGCAATGAAATATCAAATAGTGGTATTTTCTGTGCGTGTTCCAAACTTGAAGTTATGGCTCGTGGCAGATGAAAATAGGATGTTTGTGCATCTACACATCTGTCGTATGATGGTAAACAATTTCCGAAATTTAATTTTACTTACTGAAATTCATTTCCAGGTGTTGGAACGACGGGAGGGTGCTTCATTTCGAAAGATAATCTTTCAATTGAACAATTTGTCCTCGATCAGAATGGCTCCCCAAAAAATACAACATTCGGTAAATTCCGCTAACATTTATTTACAAATTCGCACTGTCTAGAATCTTCGATGCCCAAAATGAATTTGGTAGATGTTTGGATTCGTATTTCTTTAAATGACTTGTTTGTTAGAAGCAAACTCGAAACTTTTAGCTCAAGGTACTCGTCGTATTTAAGCCCACTGTATACCTTAATTCCATTTATTTTTAGAATCTCGATTATCTTCCTTCGGTTGGAGTCTGACTGTCAGCGACCAGGAATCTATTGTTGTTGGAGGACCTGCTATGTATACTGGTAAATATACGTCGGCGTTACGCCAGGGTTTACACACAATAATATCTTTTACAATTAAAATACAATACAATTCTATAAAACTTTAACATTACTTGTTTACAACAAAAAGCCACGCTTGAGTTATTCAGTGGTTCTTAAACAATTAGCCATTTTGTGTTGGTTATAGCAACTACAACTTCTTTTATACAAACAAATGTAATTACTGCGAAACAATTCACAAAACATAGCTTAATATTCAAAATACATATTTTAGTGATTTTACATGACTCACATTTAATTAATTTTACATGAATTACTTTTAAGTAATATTAACTAACATTGTTATTATCCAGCCTAATAATAGATGGCGCCAACCTTAGGCGCCAACAACATCATTGCATAACAATTACAATACTTAATTAAATTATTAGTACTGTTAATTATAATATAAATTATTATTAATATTTATGCTTTATTCATATTTAATCATTTATACAGTCATTTGTGTTTTTAAACAATAATATAAACATTAAACATATTCTGAACTTTTTCACATCAAAACAGTGTCTGCTAATTATTAAATATGGTAGAATAACAGTTTTGTTGCTAATAATAAATAAATATTAACATAGAATAAACTAAACTATATATTATTATGTTAATTATTGCCAACCGTGGCATTTGCGCCCATATATGATTCTACTATTATCAAAGCCGGCAATGTGACTTTTGGACAATTATTGGTAAATCAGAAAAACGAATTATTGACTTTGTATTCCATTGGCAGTCACAAAACTCTTCTGAACGACATCTTAGATAAATAACAGGTTAAGTTAATACTTTATTTAACGCAGGTTTTGAACCGTATTCTTTGAAGGAGACGATTATATTCAAATCAATCTGTATTGACATATCAATAAAAGATTTTTTGTCCAAATGCACTGATTGCCACCTTTGATAATAGACGACTCATATATTACCTACTGATAGTTTATACCTTTACCAGTGTAGTGTACTTTTTATTGTATATTTTTATTGCATAGATGAATGGACGAGCCCACAGCCCACCTGGTGTTAAGTGGTTACTGGAGCTCATAGACATCTACAACGTAAATGCCACCATCCACCTTGAGAAATGAATTCTAAGGTCTCAGTGTAGTTACAACGACTGCCCTACCCTTCAAACCGAAACGTGTTACTGCTTCACGGCAGAAATAGGCAGGGTGGTGGTACCTACGCGTACGGACTCACAAGAGATCCTACCACCAGTGGTAGGATTTTTATTTATTTATATGTGTATTTCGCGGGCTTTTGTACGCACATAGATCACGACAACTATAGAATATATGGCCAATGCGCCAACCAAGTCTAGAATCTTCGTAGCAACCAAACGGTTAATGCGAATGAAACTTGTTTAAAAAAAAAACATGTGTGCAATTCACACGTGGTAGAAGTGAAACCTTCAAAAATTAAAATACAATTGTTTTAAATGTCTAAGTACAGATATGTAAAATTTTGTCATTATTAAATAATTGTAAATCATCTTTTATAGTATGAGGTAGCGCCCTCTGTGAATTGATATTTTAACTTCACGTATAATCCTAAATTAAAATTCACTACAAGAGGTTTCATACACACGTTAGTATTAAAAAATCTCATAGATGACGCTGTATTAAAAAAAAAACACTACACTGAGAACATCTAATGTGTTCTATCTCATTCTCTCGCCGGCTGCATCCCATACATTTATGTGTTTGTCTCTATGGACTTATTTTTTCGTTTCATCGTTCGTTATATTGCTCTTTAAGCGTTTCCGTCCACGTTTTTTTTATTTTTTTTATTGCCTAGATCTGTGGACGAGCTCACAGCCCACCTGGTGTTAAGTGGTTACTGGAACCCATAGACATCTACAACGTAAATACGCCACACACCTTGAGATATAAGTTCTGACGTCTCAGAATAGTTACAACGGCTGCCCCACCCTTCAAACCGAAACGCATTACTGCTTCACGGCGGAAATAGGCGGGGTGGTGGTACCTACCCGTGCGGACTCACAAGAGGTCCTACCACCAGTAATTACCCAAATTATAATTTTGCGGGTTTGATTTTTATTACACGACTGGCGACCCGCCCTCGCTTCGCTTCGGAAACATTAAAACACACATGAAACCAAAAAAATATTTTTTTTTTTTTTAAAAAGTAGCCTATGTTCATCAGGGACAATGTCGGCTTCTAATGGAAAAAGAATTTTTCAAATCGGTCCAGTAGTTTCGGAGCCTATTCGAAACAAACAAACAAACAAATCTTTCCTCTTTATAATATTAGTATAGATGTTATTCCTTCACCGTGGAAGTCAATCGTGAACAATTGTTAAGTACGTATTTCATTAGAAAAATTGGTACCCTCCTGCGGGATTCGAACACCGTTGCATCGCTACGAATGCACCGGACGTCTTATCCTTTAGACGACTTCTTAAAAACTCAGAATCTTCAGAAGATGTTGTATCATAGACATAATCTCGCTGTTGCAAAGGCTCTACTCATGAGTCTGGGCCACAACGTCACACTGTCGAAAATTATTGTTGTAACAACCTCCACATAAACAGTCGAGTTCAATTGAAAGAGTAAAACTTAAAGTTTCGTGCAACAATTTTAACCGCTTTTCTATATCTATACTAATATTATAAAGAGGAAAGATTTGTTTGTTTGTTTGTTTCGAATAGGCTCCGAAACTACTGGACCGATTTGAAAAATTCTTTTTTCATTAGAAGCCGACATTGTCCCTGATGAACATAGGCTACTTTTAAAAAAAAAAAATTATTTTATTTTTTTGGTTTCATGTGTGTTTTAATGTTTCCGAAGCGAAGCGAGGGCGGGTCGCTAGTATTAAATAAAGATGCCTCCAATGAACACTACTTTAACTCAAAATTTTAAAATTTTCGTTTTCCACGCCAATCGCTTCACTATTTTAAAAGTATTACAAATCATTATTGATGGGGTTAGAAGCAAGAGTAAATCAGCTAGTTACACAAAAAAAACATAAATATATCTGCAATAATAAAGATTTTATCAACTTTTTTCGTTTAAACGCTCCTCCTGTAAGCTTACGAATTTTGAGTTTGCGTAGTGTTCATTGGAGGCATCTTGAAAACGCGAAATACGAAAGTTCAATTAGTATTAAAAATCAAAATTCAATTTATAGTCCGTGCGCTTACAAAATTCAAAGTTAATTTAATTTTGTAATTAACTAATGATTTATCCCCAGGTCGCACTTTACTGTACATGAAGCCGGAAGCTTCTAATTCACCATATGTTGCGGCAGGCGTCGACAACGATGTGGACTTCAATTTTGGTACGGTATAAAAACCTTGATGTATTACTGGTAGTAGATCTTCTTGTGACCCCGCACCACCAACCGGTTAAGCAGTAATGCGTTTCGGTTTGAAGGGTGGGGCAGCCGTTGTAACTAAACTTGAGACCTTAGAACTTGTATCTCAGGGTGGGTGGCGCATTTGCGATGTGGATGTCTATGGGCTCCAGTAACTACTTAAAATCAGGTGGGCTGTGAGCTCGTCCACCCATCTAAGAAATAAAAAAAAATAAAAAAAAATTTTTTTTGAGGATGGAGCAGCCGTGCTACCATAAAACTGAGACTAAGAATTCATGTCTAAAGGTGGGTGGTGGTTGTTGATGTCTATAGGCTCCGGTAATTATTTAACATCGAGGGGGCCATGAGCTCCATGGAGTGGAGGACCACCCACTTAAGCAATAAAAAATAAATAAAAAATTCCTTTGTGGGTAGATATAGAATGGTTTTCAACCCATCTGGTGTTATATGCTTTCTAAAGGTCAACTAACAAAATGTCACCACCTACCACTTTTTTCGGCAAAGGCCGAACCTTCTGTGGTGTTTCTAAGACTATGGGGCGAGCAGTGTATCTTGGACGTGGCGGTCTGCAGATGTAGGGTCGAGACTGCGGGCCCAAGGCGTTTTAGGGCCCTACCCACTAAATGACTCTTCTTGCACTTTCTCACCCGAGGTCCGATCTTTAAGTCGATAAATTAGGGGGTTACCGCGGTCAACACTACATCAAACTCGCAGCGCCATGTCTACGATGCCCGATCAATGGGTCAGGTGGGACAGTAGTCGTCGCTGCCGAGAATCATATTCGAAAACACTCGGCGTGGCAGGTCTGATCCTATTTAAGAGACGAGGACACAGTACTACCGGTTCAGAGCGTGTGTTCGGCCGTGTCCTCGTCGCAGTCACAGTGACCACCACCTACCCTGAAACATCTAGTCACTTAAATTAAAAGCGGTCCTTCTCTAATAACTGAAGCCAAAGTATTGTATAAATCCACCCTAGTGAAAATAAACAGCATGACGGTACCAACTTTTCCCAAGAGCTGGCCGATTTCGAAGTATTGGTACATAATTTATGCTTTTAAACACGAGATATTCTCAAAATTCTGTAACTATGTCCTTTAGAATGTAATTAAATAATAATCTTATTTAATGTTAGATCGCTAAACTCATGCTACTAATTTCTAGGGTATAGTGTGACGTCAGGATATTTCGCAACATCTAAATTGCTAATGTACGCAGTGGGTAGCCCATACGGTTTTGGAAAGGTAAGTTTTAAAGAATGTTTAATGTTTTTAATAACTACACGGCGTTTCACAATACAGTACCATTTTCGTTGAGGGCTTGGACTTGAAACTGCTATCTGTTAGATTTGATGTCTACACCTTTCTGTGCAGATTTATTGAATGGAATTAATTGTTCTTAGCCAGTTTTGAGAACGAGTCTCGCTGAAATGTAACATCTTCGAGTTTGTTATCCAATGTGTTTTAAATATTAAAAAAGTTCAGATAAAGATGCCTTAAAACTTTTAGGTTTTATTTTTCGGACGACAGTGGAGGCTGTTTAAGCAACTTAAGTTCAAACAACCGAAGACGACTGTCGGGGAGATGTTTGGCGCTAGTTTGTGCTCGGCTCGTATCTTCGGCCAACGATCAGACTTGTTAGTTGGAGCTCCGGGACGAGCGAGCGACAAGGAATACAACGTAGGCGCTGTCTACGTTTTTATTGCAAACAAGCTAATGGTAAGTAAGTTGATATTACACTTACGTACATTCAGAATGAATACTGTCTGCAAATCTAATTACGTAACAGTTTCAAAAAAAAAACTTTAGCTTACTAATTCGCGCTTAGTTTAGCTTAATAGTCAAAAACGACCGCAATGGTCTTGACAATACAGCTCATGGAAACTTCAAAATTAATCTACCAAGCATGGCAAATCTTGTCATAGTCAATGAACACAGTACTGCACTACGGGTTTGCTTACATAATATGTGTTAAATATATTTTTCAGGCTCTAAACTATAAAAGGATTATTACGGGCCGAAAGGAAGGTTCGATGTTTGGCAGCGCTATTATCAATGTTGGAGATTTAAACGGAGACAAGAAAGATGGTACAGCACTATTTATTTTCTGATACATATGACACGACGTTTACGTGACCGCTGCACATATTAAAACAAGATGATTAAAGTATTGATAAAAAAACCGGACGGGAAAGTGACCATGCTTTTTTTTTCTTTTCCTATTTCTGGAGTATTTGTATTTTTGATAAAGTATTATAAATCAAGACATCTCGATCTACTGTGTTTATTGTAGGATTTATTATATTTTCGTTTCAGATATAGCAATAGCAGCGCCATTTGAAAATGATGGTAGAGGAGTAGTCTACATCTACTGTGGCGCTGAAATTCTGGGTCTCAAAGAACCCAAAAAGCCTTTTAACTTCTTACAAATTATAGAATTGGAAGATTATTACTATGGCTTCGGCTTGGGACTAGGCATTTTGAACGACTATGACCAAAACGGATGCAATGGTAAATAATTTTAAAACTCGACATGACACAAAATGTTTTAGCCAATCTTTATAAATAGTTTCGCCCATAGAGAGATTTTCACCCATTTATGTGTCCGTGGCGGATTTAATCGAAGATTATTGCTACTTTTAATGAAAATAAGGTGGATAAGTTCTTTTATTCACTGTAAAATGATATATTGAAATTGAGTTAATCTAGTGCCCAAGCGCACAGAGTACCTTACTTAGTACTACTTGTATTATGTCAAATCATACAAATTATTCTTGACGTTATAATTGGTATTAGGGCATATAAAAAGAAAATTAAGCCAACGTGCTTAAGTACCGCATTCTGCCTTATTCTATAGTGAATCAATCCAGCTTTCCAGTTTAACGTCCTTTTGAAGATCACAGGTAACTTCTAGATGCGGGTAGCCCCAGTGTCGGTCATTATGGAGAACCTTGGGGGAGACCTATGTGCAGTAGTGTTGTCTATAACATTATGATCATGTATTCTAATTTTTACTACTATACTATTGGGATTTAGATTTCATGTCTCATACTTATGACTGTTAGCATTTACACCAAAATGTCTATGGGCTACTTGTGGTAGCTAATCCATACGATATGGGCTGAAATGTCTTTTACCCTGCATGAAAAGCTTTAAAACCACCAATATTATACTTTTCATGACATATCCAATAATATAGTAGTCTCGTCATACACCTGACTTTTCGCCTAATTATTAGCTTGAAAACTTCTTATTTAACAAAGTGAATCGTGCTCTCAAGACTTTAATCAAGGCGTACAAAGAAACTTACTATTTTTAGTTCCAAACACATTAACATTTTTTTTATTTCATTGTGTTTTTATTTATAGTGTAGTGTAATGTAGGCTATGCTTTTTTATATTTATACAGAATTAGCCATCGGAAGTCCGTTGAATAACACCGTGTTTATACTGCCATGTTTTGCCTATATCACCGTCGAATTGTATACCGAGTATCCAGATCTACAGGTAAAAATTTACTATATTAATAATAATAAAATAATAAATGACTATTTAACTAGACTAAAGTTATAAGCTAAGTTTTTGGGTACCTATAAATGGGCTACAATTATTTTTTTGGTGATAATAAATGAGTGCAATAGAATGAGATATCATGAGACGCGTCAAGTCTGCCCCTTCCAACACTACATGACAATCACGATCACTCTGTCAAGAGTGACACGAAAGAAGAATGAATGATGCCTCGTCGAAGTCGAAAATTTCGACGTCTAACCTAGCTTATAGACGTAACCCACTCCGTTTCTTATCGGATCTTTTGAGTGGGTTGCGATTACGATCCGGTGGTAGATTCTACGAAGCACTGCTCTTGCTAGGGCTAATATTAGTCAGTCCTCCCAGGCTGAACCCCGTGAACTCACGTACCAAGCCGTGCTAAGGTTGGAATGGCCCCTTAAGCTACAAACGATTTTGCAGAGAATAGATTTTAATAAAATAATGATTATAAAAACCGGTCCCACAACAAATCTAATGGCTTCCCAATAAACTCGCGGTCGCCTTTTCGGACATCAAAAAATCATATTGATCGTGCACATTAAAAATATTCTTGCTTTTAATTTATAGAATCGAGAAATTATAAACGCAGTGGCACAAAATGATGTGAACGAAACACACTTTCGTTTTGACACCTGCCTGCGTGTAACGTTTCCGAAAAAGCCTACCAAAGCATATGCCGGTCAGTACTTCTCAATTAACAAATTGTTGTATATTTTTAATACTAATGAAAGCTAAACTTCATGAAATAAACTAAGACTAAACAGTTATATATTAAAAATTCTATAAGTGTCCTATTAATACATTAAGAAGAGAAAATGTAGCTTCGCTTCTGCAATGATTTTGCGCTGTTTTTTTTTATGAATCAGTAAATACAGTGAATCCGAATACATAAACAACGATAATATCTAAAATGAATAGCTTGATCGATGTTCTAAAACTAAACAATATATATTTTAGCATATACCATATAGAACCGTTTTAATTCACAGAACTAGAAGTGGAAATCGAAATATCGGGCGACACTAAAGCATCCCTAAGTGACCCAAATTCAGATAAAAAATACATAGTGAAAATCGAGAAAACGACTAAACAATCTGTTCAACAGTTCTGCAAGAAGATTGGTGTCTATTTGCCAACGGTACTTTATTTATTACCACTCTCTTCTGCTTGATTTTAGCTGGCGCTAAAAAAATTAATTGATCATGTAAAATTATAATTAATCTTAGCCTATTAAAATGTACCAAATAAACATTATTAAAATATTGGCTGAAACACAAAATGTTCATTATAAAACATACACATAATATTACGGTTTTACATAACAATAAAACCGATATTATGTGCCGAGAAGGAAAACATACAGCATTGTATTATGAAGAAGCAGTGTGTACTTAGCTTAGATTCCTTGTCTATGTCCAACCATAGACCGTCAATTTAGTTCCATCTTTAGCCGCTAGGTGCTGCCAGCAAGTATAAAGGGAGCGCAGCCATCTTTGATCTTCATAGTCTTCACCAGGAAGAACTTCCTGCAATGCTGTATGTTTTCCTTCTCGGCACATAATATCGGTTTTATTGTTATGTAAAACCGTAATATTGATGTGCCTTTGGAAAACATACAGCATTGTATTATGAAGACGTGTTTGTTATCTGCTGGTGAAATTATTAAGCACAACGCTATGATGAAATAGGTAAAGCCATAATAAAATTATGAAGCGCAATGCTAATGTTCATAATTTATATAATTATTAAATCGAAAAAACAGTTGTTAACTTCCACGTTAATTCAATGATTAAAAAATATTTATAAGTTTGTAATAAACATTTTATCTTGTATATACAAGAAAATGTATAAATTGTATAAATGATGTATATAGATCATGTAGAAGTAAATGTGTTGAAAAAAAGAATCGTGAGGATCTTTACGAAGCTCTATTATTCGGCAATAATTATTGTAAACGTTTGGATGATTTGCAATTGCCTCTAGAAAGTATTTCGTCCATTGGTTCATTATCAATCCATCTCAGAGGCTACTGCTGATCTACCACTTCTTAGAGATGCGTTGATGCCATTACCTCGTAAGGTTGAACGAAGACCAGTTTCCAATTACAGTACGGGATGCCGCTTTTGTGACAACACACATAGTTAGAAAAAAGTCCTTACGAATCTTACCGGGCATGTCTTTAGTTTCATGTTTAGAAAGCACTTATGCAGATTATTGACGAAAATGGATTTCAATTTTAGACCCAAAGACTGGTATCAGAAAGATGTTTTTCTCTGTTATCAAAGAAACTGTCTTTAGAAATGTTGAGCAAAGTAAGGTCATTAACTCTGCGTCCCGTAGCCAGCAACATGGTTGTTGGTGTCCTTCAAGCTACATTGAGGCGTGATGTGGTGGCTGGGTTTGAAGAAAACCAGTTTAGAACTATTCTCGGATCTCATGTGAATGGGACTACACTTAGTAAAATTGTAATAAGTAGTTGAATTTTGTTTAGCTATTCCGATGGCTTTTTTAAATTAGCAATTTTTATTAGAGAGCTTGAGAATGTTTGCTGTCCTACATGTATTTCGCCCACAGAAAGTCGACAGCGCTGCTTTATGATGCAGAAGGATTGTTTTATAGGCAAAATTTTCTTTTTGGAAAAGAAGAAAGAATTTGGCAACATCTGCAGACTTAGGATCAATTTTAAAACTGTAGCACCATATGCACCATCTTCTAGTTGCTGGTAAGTATGCTGACAAAGTGGATAGACACCAGTTAATTTTCAACAAATCTTCTCCTGCTTAGACCAGTCATTATTTGTACAACCTCCCCCCCCCCCCTTTCTAAGCTTTCAGGGTTAATGTTTAACCTGTGGAGGAGGCAGGTTTTGGATTTCGTGCGAGTTATCTAGCGTTCGGGATCTGAGGGCTTGGAAACCCAAATGCTTTCGCTCAGTCTGGGAACACTACCAGGTAGGTTCCCTAGACACTGTTGAAGTGAGTCAGTACTTTGGGGAGAAGGTTGAGAGGAGGAATTCTCCATGCTAGTTGCATCCTCTACGGTCTGCTGAAGGTATCCAATCTTGGTCGGCGAATGGGTTTATATCCGGATGACCCCACTTTCGAAAAACTTTTGTGGTCACTTGTGGTAAAAAGTGCCATTTCGCAGGTTGATTTCCTCGTGATAGCCTGTCGGCTATGATGTTGTATCTCCCCGAGAGATAAGCTGACAGTTATCTTGAACTTATCGCTTAGGTTTAAAAATCGAAAGGTCAACGTTAGTGAAATACTTTCAGATTCATTTTGATTGTCACTACCATTGCAAATAGCTCTTTTGTGGGTGAGCCGTTTCTGTTGTTGAGCTGACCATAGACAGGACGTTAATATTTTGTCTAATTGTAACCCCTAACCATGTCCGAAGCTTCCGTTGCCAGGAAATGGTTGGTTTTGGGTCTCGGCAATGTTTGACATGTGGCTCCGCGTCAGCACTGCATTTGTAACCCCTACACATGTCCGAAGCTTCCGTTGCCAGGAAATGGTTGGTTTTGTGTATCGGCAATGTCTAACATGTGGCTTCGCGTCAGCACTGCATTTAATTGTTAAGACATGCAGGATGGCCTGTTTTTTACCCCTTTTCTTGAAACTTCGCAAGAAAATTTGCAAGTTAGCATAGATTGATGTAATTCCGTCAGAGTTTGAGCTAGGATGTTGTTGAGTGGCCACTTCGTTTCTCGCAATTTTCCATCGAATCCCTAGACATGTCATCTCTTGAACCAGTGTACTAATTGATTTTTTGTAAGGCTGACTTGGCAGCCCAAATAATCCAAGAGCTTTACAGCTTATGTGGCCTGAAGACTCAACTTGGACTTCTTTTGATGGACCTGGTGGGATTTGCGTAGGTGGGATAACACTCAACATCCCTTTGCACGCAATGTTTCCGCGACCGAGCATGCTATGCAAGCAAAAAAGGTGTATTTGTCTTCATGGACCAAGAAAAAGTCGCGTAGGTAGGTTAACATTTGACTTCCCTATGTACGTAAGGTCTTCGCGACCGAGCATGCTATGGGAGCAAAAACGTTTATTTGTCTTGGTGAAACAAGATCATGTCGTGTAAGTAAGCTAGCACTTCGATTTTGCACGCAATGCCTCCGCGACCGAGCATGCTGTGGAAGCAAAAAGGTGTATTTGTCTTCAAGGACCAAGAGAAAGTCGCGTAGGTACGTTAACATTTGACTTCCCTATGTACGCAAGGTCTCCGCGACCGAGCATGCTATGGGAACAAAAACGTTTATTTGTCTTGGTGAAACAAGATTAAGTCGTGTAGGTAAGCTAGCACTCGACTTTGCACGCAATATCTCCGCGACCGAGCGACCGAGCGACCGAGCACCCTATATAATGGAAATTGACATGCCAGCCCAGATAATCCAAAACCTTCACAGCTTCTGCAGCCTGAAGTTTCAACTTGGATTTGTTTTGGTCGACCAAAAGGAAGTCGTCTAGGTAGACTAGCACTCGAGTTCCTTTTGCACGCAAGGTCTCTGCGACCCAGCATGTTATGGAAGCAAAAAAGGTTAATCCAAAAGCTTCACAGCTTCTGCAGCCTGAAGTTTCAACTTGGATTTGTCTTGGTCGACCAAAAAGGAAGTCGTCTAGTAGACACTAGCACTCGAGTTCCCTTTGCACGCAAGGTCTCTGCGACCCGCATGTTATAGAAGCAAAAAGGTGTGGCTCTGAAGCCAGACCGAAGGGTAGGCATGTCATTTCATACTAACTCATAAGAAGGTACCGATTCCTTCCTGGAGGTACTGATACTGGTACCTTGGTACTGATCCTCAAGAAGTATCGACGAAATTTTGCGACTGATACTAGAAAAATATTCCTGAGAAATGTTCAATTCTATCATCCAGTCCCCTGGGTGGAGAAAGTTTGGTACCTAGGTGTCCGAAAACAGTTAGGTGTTTTATCTTTACGACCTTGTTCAACTCTCGAAGATCCAAAATTTGACGCATTGATCCGTCGCTTTTCTTCCGCAGAAAAAAGGTAGTTTTTTTTTTTTTTTTTTTGTTTTTTTTTTTTTTTTTTACGGTATTTGGTAACCATACGTGGTTTACAAATTATTACAATTTTGGTGGCACTCAGTGCCTCCCGTCGGTGTCTTCAATTGCCCCCCTCTGGATTGTGCCAGATGTTACAGACTATGATTGTTTATAATGTTTGGCTTACCTTTTGTACGAGATCGTGGCAAATAGGATTGTAGCCCTCCGAGGGACTGAATAGATTTCAATTTACTATTATCAAACAAAAATTCCTCAATGAGTGGTGCGTTGGCAACAGGATACTTTGTTAGAGACCACGGAAATTAAACTTTGACGTGTTATTTCTATACATACGGCCCTTTTTTCCGTATACAATTTAAAACGCTTTTTACGGGTAACTTGTACGACGGAGACGATTTGTCAAAGTTTTCAGTAATTATGTTACAAAGATTATTAGTTTAAATCTGTTGTGTTTTTGTCAAAATTTCCGTATTGACGAGATCAATTTGTTTACAACATTTTTCGTTACATTCAATTGTTACACACAGTTGATGCATTATTAGATTTACAACGTCACTGACCTGGTGGGATAACGAGCCGATTCGAAGATCGACCGTTACCTTTGAATCCCGTCGTTTCTTACGCAGAGACTCCTTTTGTTCTTTTTCGCTTGACGAGCTGTTCGAACGCGAGGCGTCTCCATCGCGTCTCGCCTGGACATCTTCCCTCTCGGAAATTATGGAGCTTGACTCAACATCACCTCCAACAGATGACGCGTGATTCATGGCGTCCGATGATAGGATTGGTAAATAATACTCGTAATGATTGCAAAATAACACTCATAGAAACACAAAATAAATATTTTTTGCAATTAATAAGAAGTCGAGTAAATATTTGTGGACTTGCGACTTCACAGTACGAAAGTACACAACGCTATGAAGATCAAAGATGGCTGCGCTCCCTTTATACTTGCTGGCAGCACCTAGCGGCTAAAGATGGAACTAAATTGACGGTCTATGGTTGGACATAGACAAGGAATCTAAGCTAAGTACACACTGCTTCTTCATAATACAATGCTGTATGTTTTCCAAAGGCACATCAATATACCACACAAACATAAAATACTATTGATAATGTACTACATGCTACTTCATTTATTACTGAAACATTGCCAATCAATCAAATGAATGCAAATCTCAAGACTCAATCTTTCAGGACGGACATTACGATTCACCGATAAAATTCAAGATTATTGCGAAGCAAATAAATGATCCACAACTACAATCAAATCCGGAACCATTCCACGTTGTCGTCAATGAAAACAGTATTTTAACTCTACGACATGACATCTGGGCAGCGCAATGTAAAAATAAAACGTCGTGTTTGCCTGATATTCATTTGGATATCACGAACCTATTTCCGTAAGTACATTTTCAGCAGGGAAACGTACTGTATGGTGAAGTATTGCCCGCATTGCAAGAAAGGATAACGGCAGCTTGGAGAAGCTAATGGTGACTGGCAAGGTGGACGGAAGAGGACCACGAGGGATAGGCCCGACACGTTGGACTGACCAGATCCGCACTACCTTCGACACCACAGTTCACGATGCTCTACACTCGGCGGCAGATAGAGGCAAATGGCGTGGAATGGATCCGGAATAAGCTCTTGTTGCGAGAAGGTGGTCACGACCCTTAGTAGTGAGGAAACCGAAGCAAGAAAAAGAATAGCCCACCAAAGAATCACTTAAAATACAATCATATTAAATATAGGCGAAAACAAAAACCTCGCTGATGAGATTTAGCCATTGGTTTTGTTATCCCACAAATGATGGGATGTTTCTTTACGGTGAGTATAAAATCAAAGTTGACTATAAATTTTATAATATCCTTACAGAGAGCCGTATCTGCTTGGCTCGTCGGAGACGGAGGACATACAGATGGAGGTAACAAACCACGGCGAGGTGGCTTACAGCGCTTGCCTTAAAGTGGACGTCGTCAATGCGGCCATTGTGCGAGCCTCTGCCCTCAGCTGCACCATTGGTGATCAAGAGAATACTCTTACATGCATTTCACAGAAACCAATTCATAAAAACGATCCCTGGGTAACTACTCTATTACGATTTTTGTTTCTAAGTCAATGTTATGTGGCTAATAAAATGGTCATCAGTCTCATACCTACATATTATGATGTGGAGGCACATATTTTGATACTAGCATACTAGTGTCACCAGATCTCACGGAAGTGCGCCTTATAGATTTAGCTGTTTATCGAAATTATTAATTCATAATTGGGATAAGTAAATCGATAACCAAGAACCCACAAAATGTACTTAATATGATTTAAGAGTGAGAAATTAAAGTTTGAATTGATTAGGTAAATCAACTTCGTCATTCTTTGTAATTAAAAAACTGTCAAAGCCTATGGAGAACTATTGGAACAACTAGCGAATTTAAACCTAAGTTGTTTAAAAATGATTTTAATATAGTGATTGTTGAAAATATGAAACTAGTTAGTGTAGAGGATTGAACATCTTCTATCATTAATCTGGATTTCTGGTAATTTTAGGACATTGGTCATATATCATTGAAAATGACAGACGCCACGAACAAAGACGAATTCATAACACTTAAAGTAAGAGTCTATAACAACTGCAAGACTCCTAAGATATTTACGCTGATTGAAAAACAATATAAACTGACCAGAGATCTTAATGATATAGAAATTATAGGGTAAGCCTGCTGTATTATTTTAAGTAGTCGAATACATTAGTAAGTAAACCGCCCCCATCATTTCAATGCTACCGCCGAATTCTGATTCCAACCGCCCAATGATTCAACAAACAGTTATACGTTCTTAAATGACTGAGTTGCACCATAAATAAATATGAGGCCTTTCAAGAGACTGATAATACACTAAAGAAAAAAAACAATACATTGAGGCTTTGGTAATGTCCATAGGCTATTTTATCCTATCTAATCGCTGGTGGCCAATTTAGCTTTTTGTAAAATATTCCAGCTTCACCTGGTAGACGCGTTCAGAAGTTTTTACAGGTGGTAGGACCTCTTGTGAGTCCGCACAGGTAAGTACCACCACCCTGCCTATTTCTGCCGTGAAGCAGTAATGCATTTCGGTTTAAACGGTGGGGCAGCCGTTCTAACTATACTGATACCTTAAAACTTATATCTCAAACTGGGTGGCGGATTTACGTTCTAGATGTCTATGGGTTCCAGTAACCACTTAACACCAGGTGAGCTGTGAGCTCGTTCACCCATCTAAGCAATAAAAAATGAGAAAGTTCAGCCTGAAAGAATTTGTTAACCTGAGAAGAGCAGTGCTTCGCTGAATCTATCACCAGATCGGAATTGGAACCCACTTAGAATCTCAATGAATCGTGTCTGTAGGTTAAGTTGCACTTCGAACGCATTCAATGAGTTCAACAAGATCCGAAATGACGTAGCGCGCTAGCCATAAAAGAGGGCCCATTGACTAATATTCATTGTAATTAAAACTGTACCGAAAATTCAACATCAAATTACAAAACATTTTATTACATTAGTTACAATAGTTATACGATATATACATTAGTTATATGATACAAATTTTATTATATCAATAAGAAACAATGAAATAATCTCAATAAAGGTTTCACCCAATTTGCACTGTTGATCCCGGGGTTCGGCTTTTCTTACTGCTTATGCCTATAAGTCGGAAAATACGATTTATGGGAACTTGAATTACGACGCAGGCGTAATCGTCGTTACCTAGTAAATGTTAAAATAAAGATTTTCAAAAAAAAGTGCTGTGCGTTTAATATATATAAGCTTAATTTAATAAATTCAACTTACAGAAGAACTAATCTAGGAAGCGTCATAAACACAACAGTAGAAGAAATAAAGTTTGAGAAGAAAATCTTAGAACATATTTACACAGTGAGTTTTTTTTTAATTCATATTAAAAGATTCCAGAAGTTTCTGTGGTACTAATACAGAGGTTATATTCGTGTACATATTTCGCTCTATTTTATAATCTCTCTGTAGCCTTTTTTCATGCTTTTTTTAAAAACCTTGAAAATGAAACTTCGCATACTCTTATATTATTTTTAATTTTACTATAATAACATAGTTATAAGTATTACTCTACTTACAACATATGGACTTAAGATGGTCTGAATTAAATGATTTTTATTTTATTTATTTATTTTATTCGCAAAGCTAAGGTATTTGTAGGAAATTTAACCAATAGCTTTCCTTTTATCATCAAGTTCCGTAGAAACACTTTACGGCAGCATCTTCGAGAAAAGATAAATAATTGAACAATATATAAAGCCGCTTAGCACTTTTATTATTTTATTCATTAGAAAAATAGCTAATACATTTAACTTTTATAATTTTAATAGGCAGGGTGTAAAGGAAAAAAAAAATAAAAAAAAAATCAGAGATACATGTCACTTATCCTGGCGTTTTCGCAGTTATAACTTTAAAGTATAAAGTGTCATTTTTTTTTAGATTAGCAACAAAGTGGCGAACCCGTGGCTTGGAGGTCCAAAGTTCAAAATCACCTCCATGACACCCCATTTTCTGCACTATACCAAATCACCTGTCACAGTGAGTTATGAAAAATCTAAGTTAATAATCATAAATTATACTAATTTAAAAATGTAAGTGGGCCAATAATTCCCTCAATTTATTTTTGGTCTAGATGGGTTGACAAGCTCAGTGCTGATCTAACATTTCATGGTGTATTTTTTTTCCCTACCTATGCTTGAGCCTTGAGAGGCTATTTCAGATTCGCCCTAACATGTAAGTGAGCTCACGGGGCTCAAGCCGGATTGTTGCTAACACTAGCCCTAACAAGAGCAGTGCTTCGCGGAATCTACCACCGGATCGGAAACACGACCCACTGAGAAGATCCGGCGAGAAACTCAGTGGGCTGTGTCTATGGGTTAATTTGCTCGTCGAGCACTTCATCGCAAGCAACTGGTTCGACGAGGACGGTGACCGGTGCTTGTGGTACCTAAAAGCACCGTTAATGGATCGGGAGGATAAATGGTGTATAGGAATGATATTCCGTCCCGCTTAGCTTACTAGGCAGTTTTAGTAATAGACGTTGGTCAGTGGTTAACGTGCAGTGATCCGCGGCGCGGTCGCTGCCACGAATTTAAATTTTAGCCACAACCTCACAATGGTATATAATGCTCATAGATGTCACGTAAATAGTAACACTCATCTTGAAACAAAAGGTAGAAATTTCTTTAGCATTGCAGACTGTAGAGGCTCAGGATACGCCCCTTACGTAACACTTTAATAATTCTAATTTGATCTTATTCCCATTGTTGAAGTCATTCGTGGATACATGTTAAGTACACATGTATATATTTCTTTTCAAAATTAATAACTTCCTGCGAAATTAGAATCCCAAGCATCATTGCATCGTCCAAGTTGAAAAATTCTAAATCTGACCATAAATGTTTTTATCAAGATATTATATTATTGATATATTAAAACCGAAATTAATCTTAGGCCCAAACTGAAAGCGGACATTATCTCAGCTGTAGTGAAATAGCAACCACGGAGAAAGACATGACGACGATTTGCTCCGCGGAACAGCTCTTGAAGGAAGATCCAATTCATGTAATTCTTCAAATGTATATCGATTCTTCTACGGCAGGTAAGCGTTCTTACCTCTTCACTTTGTTAAATAATATTCCAATCAACTTTACTTGCTTGCAAATATTATTTGTATCAGATAAGCAAATAAAATTGATGATTGATGAAAAAAATTAATGTATAAAATTATAAAAATCTAATTATTCTTCTTCTTGTAATTTAATTCACCTATACCCATGTATCTTTTTTTCAAGATGATCTTGGAGCGCTTCGTAATATATCCATGGAGTCAAAAATTGAAATATTTCCGGATGGTTTATGGAATGGGCCATTTTCGAATACAAGTTTATCGCAGAGGTGAGACATTTCTTTTTGGTTTTCTTTTTTTCTTAAATGTAGTTATTCATTTGTTAGTTTGAAACATTTGTAACATTAAGATTCGATTAATTATTTTAAGAAACGCCGCCCTCTTTACGTTGGCGGACGAGTTCATTGCATTATAGCTTGGCGGACGAGTTCATTGTCCACCTGGTATTGAGTAGTTACTTGAGGCCATGGACATCTCAATATTAATGTAACTAAAATACATCGAGTTATGAGGTCTTAGTTTCAATTTTCGATTAACCAAGCTAGCACGAGCTCAAGGCTGCCATTAAGCGGGTCCCCAGACAACCGCATTGTCAATGGTGCCATTATTAGGACTTTAGATTAACTAGTTGTCCCGCAGTAGTCGAAATTCGAGTATAATCAATGAAATTATAAGTTTCAACATTATTATGGTTCTATTGTCAAAGACTATTATACCTAGGTACTTCTTTATTCAAGACGACACTATAGACAAATAATATTAAAGATAAACAATATTAACTTAATCTTATTTTGACTACAGACTTTAAGCAATAACAAAAGTTTGACAATAAACAAAGTGTAGGTATATATACATATATATATATATATATATATATTTTTTTTTTATTGCTTAGATAGGTGAACGAGCTCACAGTCCACCTGGTGTTAAGTGGTTACGGGAGCCCATAGACATCCACAACGTAAATGCGCCACCCATCTTGAGATATAAGTTCCAAGGTCTCAAGTAAGTTACAACGGCTGCCCCACCCTTCAAACCGAAACGCATTATTGCTTCACGGCAGAAATAGGCAGGGTGGTGGTACCCACCCGCGCGGACTCACAAGAGGTCCTACCACCAGTAATTACGCAAATTATAATTTTGCGGGTTTCATTTTTATTACACGATGTTATTCCTTCACCGTGGAAATCAATCGTGAACATTTGTTGAGTACGTATTTCATTAGAAAATGGTACCCGCCTGATATTCGAACACCGGTGCATCGCTCAACACGAATGCACCGGACGTCTTATCTGTTAGGCCACGACGACTTCAAATACATAATTCACATATATGCATGTGTGTCAGTGTCAAATACATGGTAGTGTGTGTAATGTTTTTTTATTGATTTAATGTATTATTAATGGATAATTTAGAAAAATATTAGCTTTCTGCACCACTCCTTCTCTATAATCTATATAAGTGTGGGTAATTTCATACTCCGCCGTCCGGGCGTCCGCGTAATTTTCGTAAAAAGGGGTACGAAGTTTTTGCTTTACGTATTAATATATCGATATCTCAACGGTATTGGTGCAACTACATCCTGCTCTTTAAGCTGATGCTTAATACATTCTAGCCGAAATGATGGTAATATCCAACTCGTATATACAAGACTTAATGAAAATATAAATGATTAGAGATCGTAAGAGACGTAATAAAACTCGTGGGAATTGTTTGTAGTAATTCAGCATAGTTAATAGTCTACGGGCGCACCTACATAGGACCTTCACATACTTAAATCAAGTCTCACTTGCTCATCCCTAATTTAGTAAAACTGATAGTTGATTGCACGTTCTTCGTTTTAGCAAATCGTAAACATAATTAAAACTACTATCAGTTAGTCCAATATTCATATTTCGATGTTTGTCGTCTGCGATCACGAATACTAAACAGTATGTAAAAAGGTAGAAAATAATAAAATGCCAATGAGTAACCCGAGTTTAAGCCGTAAAAGTAGTATTAATGAATCGTGTATTATATGATATCTATTTTTTCTTTAATTTATCAACCAAGGCACGTTCTATTGGTGATAGGGAGTTTTGTGAGCTCACACAGGTAGGTACCGCCACCCTGCCTATTTCTGCCGTGAAGTAATAATGCGTTTCGGTTTGAAATTTCAGGCAGCCGTTGTACTGTAAAAACTGAGCTTGAACTCACGTCTAAAGGTGGGCGGTGACATTAACGTGGTTAATGCCTATGGGCTCCGATTACCGTTTAATAAAAGGCATGCCGTGAGGTCGTCCACCCACACCCTGTTAGCAATGAAAATGAAAAGCTATGTTCTTTACTGTGTCACTCTTAGTGGATGGTAGAGAATAGAATATAATACGCATTAAGTCCGATAATGTGACCTAATATGCAAGAAGGGTGTAATAAATAAAAACATAAATAAATAAGTAAACTATAAGTAAAAAATCTTATGACTGCTTGTTATTTAAAATACACCCTGTATATTATATACTGTCAAAGATTCTATTGTATTGATAAATTATTGCGACTGATAACTGTGTGTCAGTTGATTTAAGACTTCTTGCTTATCATAACATATGTCTGTGGTTAATACAATGTCTGTTGATAGTGTTGTGACTACTATTATTATCGAGAAAACAACGGTAGCCCTCTGGATTATAATTGTGGCATCCCTGTTCGGTCTACTGCTTCTCAGCATCATATACTGCATTGTCGTCAAACGAGTAAGTACATACTTTCTGTTTTAAGGACATTCGCTTTACAATTTTACTTGGCGTTGTAATAATAATCAATAGTTGTCAAATAATTAATTATTTGATGTTTTAACATCATTATTATATGTTGTTGTTATTGTATCGAGAGGTGAAACGTTATTTGGTTTAAGAGATGTTTTTGCAACAGTACAGGAGGAGAGATATAAAATAAAAAAAATAAAAAAACCCTACTTACCGACTATACTAATCTACCAACCATAAATGGAACCCATTTTTGTATTTGGATATAAGCTCGTACACAAAAAAACATTCTAATATAGTAAATTGTTCAGACACAAGATCATACCATACATTCATTCCGAGGAGGTCAATCAGAAATAGATTTCTTCTTTATATGTATGTATGTAACAAAATCAAAATTAAAGTTTGTATTATAATGTTTGTCCACGATGTATTCCTAAATCAGTCGGATTGTGATGGAACTGTGATGGAAATATTTCTGACATAGCATAATTAATGTATGACAAGTGACGTGCTAGTGATATCAACAAATTTATGTTTTGGGTGCAATTATCATTAGTCGAAGTAGATAGTTGAGATGTCCAGTGCATACGTAGCGACCTGTTATAGACTCCCCATGTTAGTTAAAGTAATGATACATCTCTTTCAATCACCACTGGTGCTGAGTAAGCATTGTGGGAAATCTCTTGGTAATAGTTACCGACCGAGAGTCACTCAGTCGTATTTAGTCACCCATTGGGAGCGGTCTTAGACATTATCTCCTTTCTGCCAATTTCTATAATTTAATTGTTTGTGTAATTGAACTAATAAAAGTGAAATCTCTTTTTCAAATTTCTTTTTTAAAATCCTAATCGGGAGACCCCGCGTAACAGACCGATGCGGCATATATAAATATTTCTATTCATATAGTGCACACCTACATACCTACATTACCTGCGGGATTAATAGGAAAATTGTAACATAAATTGAAAAAGATATATAAATAGTCAGGAGTTACATAAATACATACGCTCTCAGAACCGCTGCCCTATGCGTGAGAGAGAGGGAAGCCAGAGAGACGGCGCCGTAACGTGTTACGTATATAAGCGGCTTACCCTCCCATAAGAAGTTATCACTTCAAAAAAAACAAGTCCATATAAATTTTTTTTTAATGAAAATGCGGAAACACTGAACATTCGAGACATAAACCTCGTATCTTAAGACGGCATCGACATTCACGTTCTGATGTCTATGGGCTACGAGCACAACTCAACATCAAGTCGCCCACGAGCTCTTTCATCTGTCTACGCGATAAAAACAGTTGGGGCTTTACTAGTATAATTTAAAATACTAATTTAGGACGTGTTCATTCAATGCCATTGTGTTAAAGACAAAATCGATTTTGTTGAAAAAATCTTATACACCTATCTCTTCAATGAACTGACCTCCTCAGTGTTTCCAGGGCGCTATGATATGTCTTTCTTCAAACGAGGCTTGAATAGAAGCCTATACGGTATTAATATTGAGCATGTCGGTCACATTAAAAGCAAAAAAAAAGTAAATCCTAAATCCTGCTAATAATGCCAACCTAAAAGTGTTTGTAACAACCATGAAATTATTATTAGCATTTTTATTACAGACACATTTTATGCGCAGAAAGAATAAACAAAAGACTAATGAACTAAGAAAAAGTATCAGGAGGCAAACTATAGTAAGTATCTTAAACACGACTAGAGTTTAGTTTTTTTCATGAACTAATAATATTGGTATGCAGTTTCGTGAGTGCAACATTACTATCTAATGAAGATAATTTATTGATTTCCATTCCATTTATTGTCCTTCTTGGTCAAATTAAAACAGGAACCGCTGTGGGCGCTCCTAGATGAGTGATTTCTTTTCACATGAACTCAAATAATCACTCTAACCTATTTAATGAAACTAGTAGGGGACCACTAGGAACTAGTGGGTAGTCGAATTTCGACTAAAATTAATTGAAATTTTAAGTTTGTACACTATTATGATTCTATTGTCAAAGACTATTATACTTCTTTGATCACAGATTTCGCCGAGACTACACTTTAGACAAATATTAATAAAGACAAAACAATATTTAATCTATTCTCTTTTTTTTTTTTTTTTTTTTTTTTTTTTTTTTTTTTTTTTTTATGATTGAAAGTTTACTGGTGGCCCGAAGGCCTTTCCAGTTTCACCAGGACAGGTGGGCGAGCAAAGGCTCAGCCAAGAGGGGTGGGATTTGCTAACAACTGCCCGAGCGCCTCCGAAGGAGACCTAACAACTCAAGAGCAATTGTTTCGCGAATGAATCTACTACCGGATCGGAATCGCGACCCGCTGAGAAGATCCGGCGAGAAACTCAGCGGGCTGATGCATGGGTTAGGTTGCACGTCGACCTCTTTGTCGAGTTCGACGAGTACGGTTACCGGGGTCCCTAAGCCTGCCCCTAGTATTAGAGCTGAAGGCATCTAATGCAAAGGTTATTGGATCTGATGGATCCGTAAGGACGTGTCTAGGGCGTCGACGGTGACTGGCTCCTGCATGATCAGGATTCGGAGAGTAGTCAGCAGCGGCAACGATAAGGCGATTATCATGACGCATAGCCTTATCGAAGTATCGTTCCGACGCTGACTTCATGTATTTCCGAATTGATTCGAGGCCCAGGTCGTCGTGTAGGTCAACGTTCCTCACGAACCACGGAGCGCCGACAGCTAACCTGCAAAAGCGGGATTGTAGGGATTGGAGGGTGTCTATGTGTGTGCGGGCCGCGTGAGCGAACACCACACTCGCGTAAGTCATGACGGGCCTTATGCAAGTTTTGTAAAGTGTCACCTTGTTCCGAAGGGACATTTTACTCCGCTTACAGATCATGGTGTAGAGTCTACCGAGAATAAACGCGGCACGGTCACGGACTGATTTTATATGCGGGCGGAATGTCATCGATGCATCCAGGGTAACGCCCAGGTACTTGACCTTCCTGGCCCAGGGTATGGGTTGTCTAAAGAGAGTAATCGGGGGTGTGAGATTCCTCCTCCTAATCCGGGAGGAAATCCGTGTGGAGCTTCCCCTCTGAAATAGCACCGCAGTACTTTTCGCTGGGTTGATGTCTATGCGCCATTTTCGGAACCACTGTCCTAGGGCTAGGGCTGCGCTCTGAAGCTTCTTCGCGATTAGGGACTTATTTCTACTAGAATAGTAAACAGTCGTGTCGTCGGCGAATAAAGCTAAATGGGTCGGCGGCGACCGGGGAATATCGTTGACGAATAAGCTAAATAGGAGGGGTGAGAGGACAGAGCCTTGCGGGACTCCAGCTGTGAGAGGTCGTGGGGAGGAGCGGGTTCCCTCGACTCGATATCGAAAAGAGCGGTTCGACAAGAAGTCCCGTATGATGAGCACGAGACTATCCGGCACGCCCATGTTGAATAGTTTGAAAATCAAACCATTGTGCCAGACTTTGTCGAACGCTTTTGCGACGTCGAAGAAGAGAGCTCCCGTGTATAACGGTTTTGGTCGATTAAGCCCCACAAGAATGTGCTCCGTGAGGCGGTGCACCTGTTGAACGCATGAGTGATTTGTACGGAATCCGAATTGTTCATCGATGAGAATGCCCTTGGATGAGACGAAATCTCTGAGGCGCTTGTAGAGCAGACGCTCATACAGCTTGCCTAGAGACATGAGGAGGCTAATCGGGCGGTAGCTCGTCGGATGATTTTTTGGTTTACCGGGTTTATGTATGCCGATAACGTCCGCTTCTTTCCACACCGCGGGAAAGATACAGTTCGCCATAGCGGCATTGAAAATAGATGCCAACATCACGATGAGTTGGACGGGTAGAAGTTTAATAACGCGGTTAGATATACCGTCGGAACCGGGAGCCTTGCGAGGACGTAGGTCTTTGATCAAGTCTTTAACTTCCATCGGGGTGACGGGTGGTAACGCATCCGAGGGTGGCAAGGAGGCTCTACGTTCTACCTCACTGTCTACTAATTCTACATGAACAGGGTCCACGGATTGAGTGCTGGGCGTGCACTGGGTTTGCAATGTATCGGCCAGCAGCTCTGCTTTTTCGTCATCATCAAAGGCCGCGAGTCGGCCTGAGGGGCCTACGAGGGGGGCATAGTTACTACCGTATCCGATTTGAGAGTACGAGCTAAGCGGTAGTAAGACCTTTGGGAGGGCGCGAGTCCTTCTAAGAAATCAGACCATCTGGCATCTCGGACTTCGGCGATGCGAGACTTTACGTCGCGTTGTAGGGCACGCATTCGAATACGATTTTCCGCGGTAGGATACCTGTCGTAGGCGCGTATCGAGGCGTTCTTAGCTCTAAGGAGTTCCCTAATATCGTCGGACAATTTGAAGCGGTGAAGGAAGTCCTCCGCTACAACTTGTTTCGATGACCTATCTAATGTCGAGGTGATGTGTGATGTTAAGATGTCTATGGCTTCAGCGGTATCCTGAGGAGACGGGGTAGAGTCCGGGTTAAACGGGAGCGATGGTGGATCAGATTCAGCCAGGCTGATGCCCAGCGTGTGCCAATCCACCACAGTCCTCGTGACGGGAACGGAATCGGGAGCGCGACCGAGCTTCATGACGACGGGACGGTGGTCTGAATCTAACTCTGAAACTACTTCGATCGAGTGTAAGCGCAGAGTTACGTTTTTTAATAACGCTATGTCGAGTATATCCGGGCGATGCGCGATATTTAGCGGGTAGTGAGTCGGGGTTAACGGAGCGACGATATCGAAGGCGAGATCATCGACTAACGCGTCAAGCCGCCTGCCATTCGGGGTTGTGGTGTGTGAGTTCCACCTGATGTGTTTACAATTTAGGTCGCCCGCCAGAATGACAGAGCTCCCCATACCGAGCAGCGCCTCAATATCACTGCTTAGAACGATCTTATCCGGTGGAAGATAAACGGACGCGATAACGATCGGCGCGTGTCCCGTCAGTGAGATTCGGCACACTGATGCTTCGATATTAGCGAGCGCGGGAGGATCGAGCGGGACGCAATGCAGGGCTCTTCTATAGTAAATAACGGTACCACCACCACGGGCAGAGAGCCTGTCGTTCCTGACCATGTTATAGTTCGCGATTTTAGGGTCACGGCGCGCGGGCTTAACTAGGGTCTCCTGCACTAAGAAAATGTCAATTTGATGGTCACGCAAAAAATCACAAACCTGATCACGTTGATTTGCGAGACCGTAAGCGTTAAAAAATCCTATTGTTACGGATAAGGGTTTTATTCTATTAATGTACGCCATTGATTACCGGCGGAGTGAGGGGAGGACGTACGTATTTAACGACGCGTATACGTCAGCGTATTCTTGCACAACGGCGATGAAATGTTGTGCAGTGGAGGCGGCGCGAATGGCGTCACCCAAAGCGTTAACACGCTCAAAGTTGATCGACTGAAAAAAGTCGATCGCTAGAGCGAGATTTTCGGACGCGGTCGGAGGGCAGGTCGCGGGGGAGGGACGTATCGCGGGGGTGGGACGAGTCGCGGGGGAGAGAGTTGTAGCCGTGTTCGTGTACGGCAACGGTTTAGCCCAAGCCGAGACGCTGGGCACCGACGCCGGCACGAAAGCAGGCTTAGCCTTCGGCACAGAGGGTACCGTGGCTTTGATGTCTGGGCCGGAAGCTCGGAGGCGGTTTTGACGGGCGACGCGGCGATTTATTTTTGGAGCTCGGGGGCATCCACGGTAGTTCGCGGGGTGACCTTGTGTTCGGCACAGGACACAGCTAGGCGGTTCCGTCGCGGTTTTTTGGTCGCGAGCGCAGAGGGCCGTGGCGTGATCGCCCAAACACTTAACACATCGGGGGCGCGCGTGACAGTTACGGGAAGAGTGCCCGTACAGTTGGCAGTTATGGCACTGACTAGGAGTGCCTTTTTTATGGGGGACTTCGACGGCAATACCGGAGAGCCTACAGACGGTCCGAATGTTAAAAATTTGCTTACCCTCGGGGGTAGGCTGGAGGGCGACTAAAACCATATTGTATGGCTCCCTACCGCGGCCGGTGTGCATGCGGTGCACGGAATTTACTGGTAGGCCTTGTTCTATCAGATCTGCCTTGACGAGATCGGCATCTAGCTCCTTCGGGATTCCACGTATGACAACGCGGAGTTCGCGCTCCTCCTGGAGCGTATAAGTGTGGAAACTTATACGCTCCTTTCGGAGGTAACTTGAGAGGGCCCTATGGTCGTCGGGTGTCGTTACTTTTATTTGAATCCCGTTGGCGAGATTACGGGCGCCGGCAAAATTAATATTTTTGGCCTTAAGGGCCAGGGAAACTCGGTCCCAAGCTGCCTTCTCTTGAAGGATAACCGGGGGAGGGGTCTGAGTTTTAGATAGCGCCACCGGTCGCGGCGACGGAGTGGCACGGGCTGGAGGCGCAACGGGAGTCTGAGGGCGGGGGCGCGACGCGTTCGCGGCTTTGCTAATTTTAGCGGCCGCGAGAGCTCGAGACTCCGCGGCACGCTTCTTACCCTTTTGTACCAGGGTGAATCCATCCGTCGATGAGGCGGGGGCGAGGTCGACCTCCATCTCCGAGTCAGAGTCGGAGGACGAGGAGGCGGGCGCAGGTGACCTACAAGCAGGAGTTTTGGAGGGCGCGACGGAGGCCGCGGATGATCGCGCTGCTGGAACGGTGGCCACAGCGGACGACGCAGTAGTTTTACTCGCCAGTATAGGCGACGCGGGAACGGCAGGCACGACGGAGGCTGTGGTGCTCGATGTGGACGCTTTGCACGCAGGTACAGGCGACGCAGGAGCAGCGAGCACGGCGGAGTCTTCGAGAGAGCTCGCAGTGTGATTGGCCTTGAAAGCCAGAAACTCTGAGGCGAGCTGTGGGTGACGAAGTCGGAGGAATTCCACGAATACAGCGTCCATGATCGCTGAGTACCCAGGTGGGGCGGCCCCGGGTCTTGAAAACACTCGCCTTGCGGCGAGGCCCCAACTTCTCGGACCTGAGCGGTTCTATTGAACACAGGTGGCAATGCGGCGCGATTACTACAGGACAAAGAAAAAGCACAACAAAACAGAAATTACAAAAAGAAGCAAAACAAATAAATACTTGCAGGAAAACACTTTGTCGGCAAATGTTCCACGAACACAAAAATAACTAAAACAAAACAAATAAAAGCTTCCAGGAAACACACTTGGTCGGCAGATGTATCACGAACACAGATGTATCACGAACACAGGCCGCGCGAACAATGGCCGGGCTAACAAAAGCCGGGCGAACAAAGACCGGGCGATGAGCACGTCCGCACGTGACGGGTGCCTCTATCGGAATGAAATCTTCTCAATTTGACCACAGACTATAAGCAATAAGAAAAGTTTGAAAATAAACAAGTAGTACACATGCGTGTGTGTGTCAAATACACGGCAGTGTGTGTGATGTTTATTTTTTATTAATTTAATGTATTTTTATACATAACATAAAAAAATATTAACATTCTGCACTCCTTCTCTATATCCTCTATAAGTGTGGGAAATTTCATACTCCTCCGTCCGCGCAATTTTCGTAAAAAGGGATACAAAGTTTTTGCTTCACGTATTAATATATAGATTTATAGATAATATATAGATTGAAGTCGTCGTGGCCTAAAGGATAAGACGTCCGGTGTATTCGTATATAGCGATGCAACGGTGTTCGAATCCCGCAGGCGGGTACCAATTTTTCTAATGAAATACGTACTTAACAATTGTTCACGATTGACTTCCACGGTGAAGGAATAACATCGTGTAATAAAAAATCAAACCCGCAAAATTATAATTTGCGTAATTACTAGTGGTAGGACCTCTTGTGAGTCCACACGGGTAGGTACCACCGCTTCGCCTATTTCTGCCGTGAAGCAGTAATGCGTTTCGGTTTGAAGGGTGGGGCAGCTGTTGTAGCTATACTGAGACCTTAGAACTTATATCTCAAGGTGTGTGCCGCATTTACGTTGTAGATGTCTATGAGGTCCAGTAACCACTTAACACCAGGTGGGCTGTGAGCTCGTCCACACATCTAGGCAATAAAAAAAAAAAGATGAAATAGATGGCTTAGAAGTAAAATTTAGAAATTTGAAATTGACGAAACGAGATTTCGAACCTGTACTTTGGACGTGAATAATAAATACACTTTTTTGTCAAGACCGAAAAAGAAGTAACATCAGTTTGGCCGCGTTTTTTATAAATACTCTTTTGAGTTATGACTAATAGTCACGAATAAGAGGAAGTAGAGCGTTATTCAAACTGACAAGGTGACATTGATGGAGCAATAGCCAAGTTCCAATAGAGAAGCATCGACGTCAGCAAACTCGATGCGTAAACGAAACTCTTTGGAGCCTAGGTCACTACTGAATAAGATTTGTGGTCCTAATCCTGATTTTAAACCAAAATGGGAGCCGTAGTCCGATCGAGATCTCCATTCAGTTGTGGTCGTTTAATGACTGAAAAAGGCGATAATAATATGTTTTTATTGCTTTTGTAAGCTGATCAGCATACAGCACATCTAATTGTGAATGTATCATGGACGTCAGCAATGCCAGGGGCACAGCCAAGCCTATGCTCCATTGTAGAGTACTCACCTAATGTTATCTCTCCAAATCTAGAGTAAAGAAGGACATTTCATATCCAAGCTTATGTTTTACTAACCATAATGACTTAACTTAAATTACAGAGACGCTCAATGATGGCCCAGTCTGTATACGACAGAGTTCCCGAAGAAGAACAACCTTCCAGCGACCTTCAAGAAAATGCCCAGCGTTTTGAAACGTAGTTTCTTACGAATAAAACAAGCAATAAAATAAAAATAAACAAAATCTTATTATTATTTTTATTAATTGATTAACTAATTTATAATGCTATTTAGTACCTGTCAAAACTCATAGCTATGTAATCCATTGAAGTTTAGCATCAGTTAGGCTGTGGAGTTTGTGAAGTCATTTAAATTTATTAAAAAATTTACTCACAGACACAAATTTCACAAGTGATTACGAGAATGAAGCCGTATTTTTCTCAAAATTATATTAAGGTAAGATTAGATACCGAGGGAACCGGTGGTAGCGTTGCTGGCGGCCCTCGGCCCGGCGTCTGTGGGACGGCGGGATGGATGTAATATGCTCTGCGTCAACCCTGTCCCACCGTCTCAGTAGCCCCGACTGGGCTCCGGCCCGGTCTGGGGTAGGGCGCCGGCTGTGAGCGGTAGGAGTTTTTAGTGAGGTTCAACTCCCACATACGCACGGCAGGTGGGGACCCGGCCATTTTTTCCTGTGGAAAAAAAGGTAACATTAGATACCAATTACTAATATTGCCTTTTTTGTTTTTTTTTTTCATAACTAAAAAATTAGCTAGGATCGAAAAAACCACAAATTCGATGTGTGAATATGTGAGTTGAAATTTATATACCTACACTGTGATGTTAGAAAGATATCTTTACTAAATTAAACAAAAAGTAGCTATTTAATGAATCAAATGTTGATAAAGAAATTTAAATCGAGCTCGATGTGTGAAAATAGGATCGATTGAATTAATAATAATAATAATAATAATGTTTTTATTTCAAGCATCCATGACTCATATAAATTGTTAATAAAACTTAGACCTATGTTAGTAGTTATATTTACATCACAATGAATTACTGTGGTAACATCCCATGGGAGATGGCACCACAGCGACCCATGTATATACAGTCCAGCCTGCTTGCGATCATGCTCAGGATACTGTTGGAGCTGGCCCTCACTCTGTTTACCAGAGATTCACACCTCTTACGCATGGTAGCGTAAAAACAATCTATGTGCGCGTCTGCAAACATCCCTGATGCGCTACAAAAGCGGGGCAGCACCACCAGCACCCTAAACCTAAATTAAAACTTCGCACATATAATTTAACTGATTTCTCACACGAATTTTCCACAAAACACAATCATGTTTACGACATTGACATTACTAAAACTCATAGATAACTCATGTATATTTTTTCAAAAGACACCAATAAATTGTTAAATAATATGTTATTATTTATTTAATAAAACAAATCTTGCACGCAATACGTATTTTTATTTCCTACTCGGATGATCCTATATTGAAAATTCTCTGGAAACATAATACATAAAATAATCAAGCTAAAAGTTTTAGGTGTACATATAAGTGTTAAGTGCTTTTCACACAGTCAACTCGGTCACACGGTTATGTAGCTCTGTCACATGTTAGCAATCCTAGCAACCTGTATGCTTAGATCCCCGATGGCTATACGTATATGTCGTGTATAGAGAAGCATTACTTTAAATTAGATTTGTCTAAATACCTAAATGACGGTGCTTATAAACCAAAAGATATGTCCTAAAACTGCTGCCCAAAGTCGATATTCCACGCGGACGGAGTCGAGGGCACAGCTAGTATTTTATATATTTGTTATTGATAATCATAATTTCCATTTCAAAGTTAAATATACTTCCGGACACATCTATCGGCCCACCTAGTGTTTTAAGTTTTGACGGTCCCTAGCTATAAGTATAAGTCGAGTATGCGCCTTAGTGAAGGGCAAAAGTACTGCAATAGTCTGGATTTTTAAATAAATCAAACGTGTTATCACAATGAAATGTTTAATTAATAAGAAGTATTGCATCCAAAGGCACCTACGATAGCCCTCATGCGATCAGGCATAGAATTAATCAGTCTCACTTTGAAATTCTGAGGTATCATCTCCAATTCCTCTTCTATGGCAGTTTTCAGCTCATGCATCGCTTGTGGAACTGGCTGGCGAGCCCGAACACGACTCTTTAACTCTTCCCATAGGTGTTCGATGGGGTTCATGTCTGAGCTTCTTGCTGGCCGCCAGTCTATTACTGCAATATCCATGTTTCGAAGATATTCCTGGACGATTGCAGCAGTATGCGGTTTCACATTATCGTGCATGAAAGTGAAATTTGGGCCGACACATACAGCGAATAGCATCACATGAGGTCCTAAGCACTAGCATGTATCTGTTACCATCTAATGATAGAAGTAGTGGTCCACTTCGGTTTTCACATTTGCCGAAATTCCTCCCCAGACTGTTCATGACCCACCACCAAAAGCAACCCTCTCCTCTATGCAGCATTCAGCAAAACGTTCTGTTTGTCTTCAGTACATCTTATTCCTTCAATAATTCACATATAAAGTCATTTTCGAATCATCGGTAAACAATACTTGGCTCCAGTGTTGCTGAGTCCACTGCAAATGAGTTCGCGCAAACTGAAGGTGCGACGCTCGGTGAGTTCACGTTAATTTGGGGCCATTAGCTGGCTTTTGTGGTACCATATTACGTTCTTTAAGTCTTCTTCGAAAAGTTCGAGGGCAAACTGATACTCCATGAAAGTCGCTTAGTTGATTTTGTATCTAAACTGAAGTCAAGTGACGGTTTCTCAATCTGGTCGTTAAGATAAACCAATCTTGTCTTTTAGTTTTCACACGAGATCGCGGTGTTCTTTGACGACAAACAAAGCCGCCCGTCTTCAAGTACCTTTGATCAACTCTTCGGACAGTAGTACGACTTAAATTCAGTTGTGTACTCACTTTTCTTTGGCTATGCCCGGCCTGACGAATTGATACAGCTTGGGCGGCAAATTCAGGCCGAGTATCCATATTTTTTGTTCAATACCGGCTCAAAGTTTAGAGTAGCCTTTTTCATCATCATCATCATCATCATCTCAGCCTGTCCACTGCTGAACATATACCTCTCCAAGTGATCTACAGTGCAGCCGGTCCGTTGCCACCTGCAGCCAACGTGACCCAGCGGTTCTTACCAGGTCGTCGGTCCATCTCGTAGGTGGCCGTCCCACACTGCGCTTGCCAGTACGTGGTCTCCACTCGAGGATCTTTCTGCCCCATCGGGCGTCCGATCTTCGCGCTATGGGGCCGCAAGCAGAACGTGGTTTCGATCTCGTGGTTCCGATCACGGACCTCTGGGTCTAGCCTTTTTATGGGATCAATAATCATAATCATCAATAAAAAAATCCAACTTTCGCAAATTAAATAAAGTTTTCTCCTCCCTTGGATCGTTGAAAACAATGAACAGACTCGAATTTTCTTTTTTTTCTTCCTAATTCTGAATTTGAAATTTAAAAAAAACGTACTGAAGAGCTGAGCAATAAATCAGCTTCAAAACTGCATAAATAGTACATTGTGCACCAAAGGAGAACTTTTCTCCCGCGGCGCACATACTATTTTTTCTCCTACCAGGCCGAAAGTTCGTGGAGTACCGAGCCGGGGTCCAGGAGCGAAGCCCTAGCTGAGGGTAGGGGGGCGGAGCCCGCCCGTACTCATAAAAAAAACAATTTAACTGTGTTTTAATTTTTAAATAAACTACTACTGCTTGAATAAGAGCTGATGAACTCATCTTTGTTTAATACTTCACTATTAAATTTTATTGCCTGTTGTTTATTTCACTTTTACACTAAACACAATATTGCAAATTATCCGAGCACAACAATGGCGGAGAATTTTACTTATTTATATTTTAATTATTAAACTTATTGCTCCACCTAACATTTTTTTGCCAAATTTTACACGCGGGAGGAAAGGTCCAGCTTTTCTCCCTTGGTGCACAATGTACTATAGCTAGGGACCGTCAAAAGTTAAAACATTAGGTGGGCCGATAGATGTGTCCGAGAGTGTATTATAATATTAAAGTACACTAAGCAAGTACAACATTCTTCTTATTTTTTAAAAAATATAACTTCATTATAGTTTATTTTTCCTGTTCAATGCAAGTACATAAAGAAATGACCTCATCAAAACGATGATAAGTTACGCTATGGTTTCAAGTCATAATAGAAACAACATTATAGTTCACCCAGTACTGAAGTCATCGCGATGAGGCTCGGTATGTTGTTATTCTTAATGAGAATTTTTGCATAGCGACCTAATGAATTATTATTTTTAGTTCAGCAAGTGTTTTAAATTATATCTTATATTATTTTCGGTCGTTTCAGTGTTATTTTTGTGTTTGCTGCACCAGTACATTCTTCGTTCGCTAGCAATTTACAGCATGTTGGCTAGTAAAAAAATATTACCTCCCGTGAGAAACTCGAATCTAAGTTATTTTGGTTTCGGTATCGCCTACGTTACCGATAAGAAAAGGTAGGTACTGTATTAATTAAATGAATACATTTTAATGTTTTTCCATCGCCACCACTACTGACTAATATTTATAAAACTGAACGAAGGAGAAAAATAAATGTTTTACGGTAAAAATATATTAGACGGCCCGATTTGTGAGTTTTAAGCCCACATGAAGTGTTAATTTCTGCATTTATCGCAAAAGAACAATTCATGTACTCCACTTTGACAGGCCAATAACTTTAAGGACAATCATAGCACTATGTCTTTTATTCTCACTCAAAACGATTGAATCTTTCATATCGCGTTGTTCTTTGGTGTAATTGCGGTCGGCTTAAATAACAAACGACTTGTGTCAATATAATAAAATAAATTAATTTAAAAACATCATTATGTAATAGCTTCTTACCTCGACTAATAACATTTAATAACTTTATTCGGATTTAAAAATCAAAATTAAGTATTATTTGCGCTTTTAGAATCATAATTACACCACACGATTTACTGGTGGTAGGACCTCTGGTGAGTTCGCACGGGTAGGTACCACCGCTCCGCCTATTTCTGCCGTGAAGCAGTAATGCGTTTCGGTTTGAAGGGTGGGGTAGCCGTTGTAACTATACTGAGACCATAGAACTTATATCTCAAGGTGGGTGGCGCATTTACGTTGTCGATGTCTATGGGCTCCAGTAACCACTTAATATCAGGTGGGCTGTGAGCTCGTCCAGCTATATAAGCAATAAAAAAAAAAAAAAAACACGAACAAATCTAGAAGAATAATTACTTTTAAGTAATAATAGAATAGAAAAATCTATACACGTAAACATTAAATTAGGTCGATGATTGTAGCTTTTAAAATGGAGCATTTGATAAAAATAATTTTGGAGCAAAAATATATGTGTGGTTTCGTGGGACACCGGATAGGAACGAAGTTCCTTATTATAAAAATATTAATTTTAAGTTATATTCGAGCTATAAAGAAAATAGTTATTCGGGTATATATTTTTTATTATGGTTTTTTCATTGATAAAAATAAAAAAAACTACTTTAAAAAGCTATCAACTTTATTTTATTCACAATTATTTATAAAAAATATATAATAATAATGTATAAAGAAACAGCTATTTATACGAATAATAATAATAACCGTCATCACGTAGACTATACATTAGACACTGTATAGCCATCATACTAAGACTATACATAAATAATAAAAATCTTACGTTACGGACGTTTTTTCTCGGTTAACCCCTCCGCATCGTCGCATAAGGAACATCGTTCCAAAAAAAAGTTCTAAAATCATGATTTCTTAAAAAAAATTTTTAAATCGATTTCAGCTTGATTGTTAGCGCTCCGATAGAAGACAATATCGGGCAGGTTTATGTTTGTCAAACAAACAACTTCACCTGCGAACCGGTCAAAAGGCATATCTTGAGAGGTAACGAAATGCAGTTTTTGTTTCCTACCTAGCTGTTAGCCTTGAGAGGCTATTTCAGCGTAAACTTAACTAGTAGGTGAGCTCACGGGGCTCAAACCTAACGACGTTGCTAACACGAACCCTAGCAAGAGCCGTGCTTCACAGAATCTACCACCGTATCGGAAACGCGACCCACTGAGAAGATCCGGCGAGAAACTCAGTGGGCTGTGTCTGAGGGTAAAATGCTCGCAATACTACCAACACAAGAGTAGTTTTTATACGCATAAGCCTGGAGACATGTTCGCTCTCTTGTTGTAACTACAGAACACGGAATAAATGTGTAACTCTAAAAAGTTCGACTTTTATTAGATAAAAAGCAAGCACAAAATCTTAGGACGACAATTAAAGTTACAAACGTTACAACAAATTCATTATTAATTAAAAAAATACTGGTGGTAGGACCTCTTGTTAGATCGCACGGGTAGGTACCACCACCCTGCCTATTTCTGCCGTGAAGCAGCAATGCCTTTCGGTTTGAAGGGTGGGGCAGCCGTTGCAACTATACTGAGAACTTAGAACTTATATCTCAAGACGGGTGGCGCATTTACGTTGTAGGTATCTATGGACTCCAGTAACACCACTTAACACCAGGTGGGCTGTGAGCTCGTTCACCCATCTAAGCAATAAAAAATAAAATGGTATCCGCTCAGGGAAGTAACTGAAAATAGTTTTGCCAACAGACTTAGACTTTAGTCTAGAGCTTCAGGGTAATATTGATTGCATGTTGGTAAAAAACATAGTTGTTTGTTTTCAGAAAATGATATGTACGACCACAATTACTGGCTCGGCGCAACTGTGGAGGCTGGATCGACTTTTTTTATTGTGAGTACAATCATTCATACCCAACAAGATCTCGAATGCTCTACCGAAACATAATATACGCGTTATATACCTATATCGAGGAGTGAAAGGCGATTTGGTTTAAACGACATCACGCTTAATACGTGACATTTCTCTTTGTATTATTAAAGGTGAGTTTTATTTGATATTAGCATCAACAGTTTGATGTTTTTAAGTGAATTTCAATTTTATTTACTCCATTCAAATCGCTGAAGAAGTTTGTTTTTATTTGGATATTTTTTTCCAAATTTAAAACTTTTTTTTTTTATTGCTTAGGTGGGTGGACGAGCTCACAGCCCACCTGGTGTTAAGTGGTTACTGGAGCCCATAGACATCTACAACGTAAATGCGCCACCCACCTTGAGATATAAGTTCTAAGGTCTCAGTATAGTTACAACGGCTGCCCCACCCTTCAAACCGAAACGCATTAACTGCTTCACGGCAGAAATAGGCAGGGTGGTGGTACCTACCCGTGCGGACTCACAAGAGGTCCTACCACCAGTAAATGGCTCTCCTGTAAAGTTACAAAAATGTAATGTATAATTATTGTGTTATCCTAGAAACAATAGTGAAGAAATAAAGAACGAACATATCGACGCTTGAAAGGCAAACGTGACTAAGTGACAATGCGTGAACTTTACAGTAGACTAATTTAAAGTTGAAATACCTGAAAACAAAATATATTTTAACGAATCCAGCTGTAGTAGAATCTAGCTAGTAGCTGTAGGATTGAAATGATTTTAATAAACCTAGAAATATATTTTTATTGCGCCTCGAATATGGTTATTGCCTATCGTTTATGTACAAAGCAGTTATTGTCACTTAGTCACGTTTGCCTTTCAAGCGTCGATATGTAGAATTGGAATGTAATTGAATTGGATAATGCCGCAGTTGTTCATTGGTGGTGGAACCCCCCACAAATCAGTAGAAGCATCTTGTCTATCTGTACCACTGTGCCGATATATGTTCCCGCTTGACAAGTCTGAGCGCCATTCCACAATACAATGGAGACTTCGACCACAAGCCTCCTACGATTTTTTTTTCTTTTTTTTTTATTGCCCTTGTAGGCAGACGAGCATACGGCCCACCTGATGGTGAGTGGTTACCGTCGCCCATGGACTTCAGCAATGCCAGGCGCAGAGCCAAGCCGCTGCCTACCGCTTAATACTCTCCACAAGCCTCTTGTAAAGAAGGACATGTCATAGCGCTCGGGAAACACCGTGCAGGGGAGCTCATTCCGTAGCCGGATGGTACGCGGCAAAAAAGACCTCTGGAAACGCACTGTCGATGACCGCAGTGGCATCGACTGCATGGCAGTGGCATGGCAGTGGTAGTATGGATGAACTCTACTCCGGTGGCGGGCGGTGCGATGGTAAAAACGAGACGTTGGTATCATCTCGAACAATTCCTCAGAGCACTCCCCATGGAACGTTCGGTACAAAATACAGAGGGAACCGAAGTCCCTTCGCAGATCCAAAGGTTCCTACGATATCCGGTTATCAGTTAAAATCGAGTTGGCAAAGCTTTGTTAGTTGTTTGCGACCAACAACTAACAAAACGTTAAAGAATACTAATCACCGAAAAAAATATCGACCGTGTACCACATTACCGTATGGTTTTAATCTTGAACAATTTGCGGTTGTGATAATTTAATGAAGGCATAAATTATATTTATTAAACTTATTTCTCGTGATTAGATAAGTCTGTTTGCAAACGAATATAATTGAGTGTAACGGTATTTTATATAATATATTCAGACTATAAGCTTATAAATAAGATAGGCTATGTCATGTTTAATTATATTAAAATAGAGCATTTAAATTTGGAACAACAATAATGATTCTACATTCAAAAACAGGAAAATATTATAAATATTACATCAGCTTCATTAATTGACTATAAAATATTTATGACGCTCCTGTTTAGTTAGGCGTTAACAATCATATAATTTAATAATAATCCTAATTTCATGTTATTATTTTCCTTTATCGTTAACAATAGTGCAATGTTAACAATATCTTAGTAAAACTGTGTCGAAATCAAATTGCATTTACATTGTCATTATCTGTATTGGCTCCGGTAACCGCTTAACATCAAGTGGGCTGTGATCTCGGACACCTATTTGAATCAACAGTGACAGAATTTATATCGTCAGTATAGCCATATGCATGGAATCATTTCGTACATTATATACATATTATTATGTACTTCAACCTAAATAGTTAATCTTTCTGGTATTGATTTAATATTTTTCATTGCCTATGACGATAGACATGAAAATCATTGCATTGACAAGTGGTTTCCTGCCGCCTCAATTTCCAAAACTTTAGCTGAAGAAAGCCACGGACTAGCGCTTAGTGAATACTGTGAAAGAAAACAAATTCCAGAGCCAGGTGGTACAGAAACTGGTGGTGGGTAGATACTACTATTGCTATTTCTGCTATGAAGCAGCAACGCGTTTTGGTTTGAAGAGCGGGGCAGCCGTTGTACCGTAAAACTGAAACTTACAATTTATGTCTCAGTGGTTGTCTTAAGGCGAAATTTATGTTTTACCACTTAACAGCCGGTGGGCCGTGAGCCCGTCCACTCACTCATATAAACAAAAAAAAGGAAAAGAAACTCCGAAATCGCATTGTGAAAGAACACAGCAGTTACAAGTAGCAGGACTAGTGTCTGCTCCAGTTATGATTGGTGAAACTCTATCCCATGATCTGTAAGCGGAGTAAAATGTCCCTTCGGAACAAGGTGACACTTTACAAAACTTGCATAAGGCCCGTCATGACTTACGCGAGTGTGGTGTTCGCTCACGCGGCCTGCACACATATAGACACCCTTCAATCCCTACAATCCCGCTTTTGCAGGTAGCCGTCGGGGCTCCGTGATTCGTGAGGAACGTCGACCTACACGACGACCTGGGCCTCGAATCGATCCGCAAACACATGATGTCAGTGTCGGAACGGTACTTCGATAAGGCTATGCGTCATGATAGTCGCCTTATCGTTGCCGCCGCTGACTACCCCCGAATCCTGATCACGCAGGAGCAAGTCACCGTCGTCGCCCTAGACACGTCCTTACGGATCCCTCAGATCCAATAACTCTTGCATTAGATACCTTCAGCTCTTACACTAGGAGCAGGTTAAAGAACCCCGGTAACCGTACTCGTCGAACTCGACACAGAGGTCGACGTGCTACCTGACCCATGCATCAGCCCGCTGAGTTTCTCCCCGGATCTTCTCAGCAGGTCGAGATTCCGATCCGGTAGTAGATTCATTCGCGAAGCAGCTGCTCTTGAGCTATTAGGTCTCTTTGGGAGGCGCTCGGGCAGCTGTTAGCAAATCCCACCCCTCCTGGCTGAGCCTTTGCTCACCCACCTGACCTGGTGAACTGGAAAGGCCTCCGGGCACCAGTAATCTTTCAATCATAAAAAAATATATATTGGTGAAATGGTAACAGATGAAGAATCGTGCGAAATATTGTAATTATTTCCGAGCCATTGCCTTCTTTAAAACAAGATATTTATAGTAATGGAGTCCATACTTTGATACCATACTCATGCTAATAACTTGTTAAGGCAGTCAGTTTGACAATAAAACTGCATTTTTTTCATAATAATTTCAACCTATGTTTGTCACAAATCTCCCAATTTTAGATGCCGGTCCGTATTAAGATTAGAATCTTCTTATTTTTGAATAAATCTTTAAGCTTTGTTAAATTTTCAGACTTGCGCTCCACTACTGGTCCACAACATGAGAATAGGTGAATATTGCATTGTTTTTTACACGTCACTAAACTGTTAGATTCTATAAAAGCTATTAACGAAGGATTTAACATTAATACAAATGACTTTCGTGTAGATAAATAAATTATCATCATCACTAGGCCTTAAAGCCCATGATGGGCCTGAGCCTAGTCTTTATCCCTCTAGTTTTTAACACTAAATCATTTGAGCTTGGGTCTGCCGCGACTTCTGCGGATATCGGGCTTCCAAATAGTAGCTGTTTAGGAATTCCGATCTCTGCTATTCTAACTACACATTCTATACATCTTAGGCGCCCAATCTTAATCGTTTTCTGAAAATATCATATATAACTCATGGTTCTAGCTCGTCTTCCATAGGTCTTTTTGTTGCACAGGATCGAATATTTGTCTAAGGATCTTCCTATTCATGTTAAAATAAATATATGCATCAAATTAATAATTATTTTTTAAGTAATTGTTAACTTTTGTACATGATTTGACGAATAAGGCTGTCATACCTATTGTTGTATGACGTAATTTTTCTTCAAACCTAGTTTCCAGGTTAAAATTTAATAGTTAGGTTTTTTCGTTTAGTTTTGATACCATTTCATTTTTCAACAGGCACTGGATCGACCGGAGGATGCTTCATTTCGAAGAACGATTTCTCAATTGAAAAACTATTTCTAAGAAGGGGGAATTCTCCTATCAGAACATTAAGTAAATATTTAAATTCAGTAATTTTTCCTGAGTGTCAATGCCTTATAACAGTACATTTTGTTTAATATTGGTATTAGTAAATCCCAAAAGGTAGTACCAATCTTGAAGAAGGAAGGGAAATTTTTACAAGACATTTACTATATTTCTACTACTCCTACTACTAATACCTACTATTATCTTGTGCCTGCTTTAATAGCCAAACGACATCAGGTACGCCGCGCACCTAAATTACAAACAAATGTTTGCCTATATCGAAAAATATTCTGCTAATGTATACTGTTTATTCTTTCCCTTTGTAAGACTCTTTTACTGGTGGTAGGACCTCTTCTGAGTCCGCACGGGTAAGTACCACCATCCTGCCTATTTCTGCCGTGAAGCAGTTATGCGTTTTATTTGAAGATTAGGGCAGCCGTTGTAACTATACTGAGATCTTAGAACTTATATCTCAAGGCGGGTGGCGCATTTACGTTGTACATGTCTATGGGCTCTAGTTCTTCAAACGAGGCTTATGGAGAGTATTAAGCGGTAGGCAGCGGCTTGGCTCTGCCCCTGGCATTGCTGAAGTCCATGGGCGACGGTAACCACTCACCATCAGGTGGGCCGTATGCCCGTCTGCCTACAAAGGCAATAAAAAATAAATAAAAAAAACCACTTAACACCAGGTGGGCTGCGAGCTCCTCCACCCATCTAAGCAATAAATAAAAAAGATTCGTTTTTTTATAATAGAAGTGCTTTCACAGAAGGCCTGATGTCGTCCTACGGTTGGAGTTTAGCGGTTAGTGATAAAAATTCTGTTGTAGTCGGAGGACCTGGAATTTCTAATGGTAAGCATATTCCTTGTTTCTTGCTTTAACTTACCTTCCTCTTCTCCCCTTTTATTTCGCTAACAGTAGCAACGAATACTAGCGGTAAATCGACGATGTACTTCTGTTTACAATTAATTTAATGTCACTTATTGACCGAATGACCTCAGTGGATATAGCGGATTCTCGGTCTTGGTTCTTCGAGTCCTCAGCGGTAGTCCGCGGTTCAGTTACACCTTTGTCATTGTCGACTTCGGTGAGTGATGGTAACCACTGACCGGTATTCTACTCTGCCTTAGAAGTCGTCGTGGCCTAAAGGATAAGATGTCCGGTGCATTCATATGTAGCGATGCACCGGTGTTCGAATCCCGCAGGCGGGTACCCATTTTTCAAATGAAATACGTACTTAATAAATGTTCACGATTAACTTCCTCGGTGAAAGAATAACATCGTGTAATAAAATCAAACCCGCAAAATTATAATTTGCGTAATTACTGGTGGTAGGACCTCTTGTGAGTCCGCGCGGGTAAGTACCACCGCCCTGTCTATTTCTGCCGTGAAGCAGTAATGCGTTTCGGTTAGAAGGGTGGGGCAGCCGTTGTAACTATTCAGAGATCTTATAACTCATCTCTCATGGTGCCGGCATTTACATTGTAGATGTCTATGGGCTCCAGTAACCATTTAAAACCGGGTGGGCTGTGAGCTCATCCGGCCATCAAAGCCATTAAAAAAAAAGCATACACAAAAACTTAGCTGCAGTGTACTGCTACCGATAATGGTTCTGAGGTCAGGCTTTGAGATTATATTACAAATTTTGCAATGAGATTAACTTAGCATGCTCATAAGATTTTTAATGATGACTATGCAGGAGATCTGTCACCATTACGCCATCATATATTCTATTATTAAATTTATCTACTATCTACTAACTAAACCTGTCTTGAGCACTGCAAAGCAGGGCCATCATGGACTCTTCAATCTTGGGTTCATCTGATAGCCTTAAACGAGGGAGTCTCTACAGTAGTTACTGGTCTTAACAGACAAAATAGACCAGAAACTGTTCATTGCTGCCAAGATTGATAGCCGTGGGAGTCTTTATGATAGTTTCTAGTCCTAGCAGACCAAAAAACTATTCATTGCTACCACGATTGATGGCCGTGGGAGTCTTTATGGTGGTTTCTAGTCCTAGCATACCAAAAACTGTTCATTGTTGCCACGATTGATAGCCGTGGGAGCCTTTATGGTAGTTTCTAGTCCTAGCAGACCAAAAACTGTTCATTGCTGCCACGATGGATAGCCGTGGGTGTCTTTATGGTAGATTCTAGTTCTAGCAGACCAAAAACTGTTCATTGCTGCCACGATTGATAGCCGTGGGAGCCTTTATGGTAGTTTCTAGTCCTAGCAGACCAAAAACTGTTCATTGCTGCCACGATTGATAGCCGCGGGAGCCTTTATGGTAGTTTCTAGTCCTAGCAGACCAAAAACTATTCATTGCTGCCACGATTGATAGCCGTGAGAGTCTTTATGGTAGTTTCTAGTCTTAGCAGATCAAAAACTGTTCATTGCTGCCACTATTGATAGCCGTGGGAGTCTTTATAGTAGTTTCTAGTCCTAGCAGACCAGAAACTGTTCATTGCTGCCACGATAAATAATTTTAAGACGTGTAATTTTTCATTAAAATATCTCTGTTGTAATTTTTCATGCAGTGGGTTCTGTTATTTTTGCTGGGTCTATATCATGGTTAGCCTAACGCAGCTATTTGCAGCAGCAAAATCCTCGTTTTGAGTACTGGAATCTGGAACCAAAATTTTAAGTTCACTAACCGAGCTTTTCGATAAAAACGATGCCGACTCCCAAATTGATTTGAGTAAGAAAAGCTTGAAAAACATATTGCAATCAAATAGTGATAATTTCATTTTACGAATGTTCTTTTTTTTATTGCTTAGACGGGTGAACGAGCTCACAGCTCACTTGGTGTTAAGTGGTTACTGAAGCCCACAGACATCTACAACGTAAATGCGCCACCCACCTTGAGATATAAGTTCTAAGGTCTCAAGTATAGTTACAGCGGCTGCCGCGCCCTTCAAACCGAAACGCATGACTGCTTCACGGCAGAGTAGACAGGGTGGTGGTACCTACCCGCGCGGACTCACAAGAGGTCCTACCACCAGTAAACTATATGTAATACGATTCCATTTGTCATTTTCTGATGTAAGTACTTACTGCTTATTTGTTCAAAGGGAAAACTTTACTGTACATGACGCCAGAGCCTTCTACTCAACCTGACATCTTGGACGGTATGGATATGAATGTCAATTTCAATTTCGGTAAGTCGAGATATATTTTTAAAATCTATTCGAGATATAAAGAAAATAATTATTCGGGTATACATTTTTCATTATGATTTTTTATTGATAAAAAACTACTATACAAAGTTATCAATTTTATTCACAATGATTTATAAAAAAATATATAATAATAATATACAAAGAAAGAGCAATTTATATGAATAATAATAACCGTCATCACGTAGACTATATAAACTACTCAAAACAAAGTAGGGCCCACTCTAAGTTAATCTCGAATTTCGTCTAAAAAAAATTGTTTGGTAGTAAATAGTGAAGTTAAACATTTCGAAGTATTGTTGACATGTTTATCTAACGTTATCAATGTTTCAAGTCAGGAATTCAATCGTGTGTAGACAAAAAAAGTGAAGTACTCCAAAAAACGTTTATTACTCAAATTCTCAGTCATTTGTACCCTCAATCACGTTCTGAATGTTATAGTCGCACGTCTACTTTTTTCATTTTGACTTGATTTCGGTGTTACTCGCGATCATTATGCCTGGCTCTCGGCGTCATATGGATGTGGAAACAGCAACAAGAGCAGTGTTTATGCTTCAGGAGGGAGAATCTCAGAGATCAGAGGCAAGACGTCGTGGTGTGTCGCGACGAGCTATTCAAAACGCGTGGGAACGCTTTCTAGAGACAGGTAGTGTCACGAGGAGATCTGGATCAGGAAGAGCGCGAGCTACAACCGTTCAGGAAGACCGGTATATCAGATTGACTGCACGTCGAGAGCGTACGATTTTCGCCCGCGTCTTACAAAATCGACTGCGGCAATCGACTGGTACACGAATTGGTGATCAAACCATTCGAAATCAGCTCCATGAAGACGGACAACGTTCCAGATCTCATGTTATTCGTCTAATATTGACAAGAGCGCATCGTGCAGCGCGTTTGAGGTTTGCTCGCGAGCACGCGGAGTGGACAACGGACAACTGGAGAAATGTACTCTTTACGGACGAAAGTAAAGTGAAGTTTTTCGATGATCGTCGAGTGTGTGTGTGGAGAAGAGAAGGAGAACGTTTTTCAGAACCTTGCATACGTGAAAGGGATCGTTTTGGAGGTCTAAATGTTATGGTGTGGGCTGGAATAAGCTTGCTCGGTAAAGCTGAGCTGGTAATTCTGGAAGAAGGCCCCATAACTGCCTCCCGGTATGTCGATCGAATAATTCGGCTCCATGTCATCCCATTTTCACCAAGAGTATGTGAAAACTTCGTCTTTATGCAAGACAATGCTCGCTCACATAAAGCGCGAACAACCCAGAGAGCTTTGTCTGAGGCCAATATTACGGTCTTACCGTGGCCGGCCATGAGTCCCGATCTTAACTCCATTGAACATTTATGGGACCAACTGAAAATAAGCCTCAAATCGAACTTCAGTAATGTGACTAATCGACAAGAGCTCATAAACGCCCTAAAATTGTGTTGGGGGCGAATACCCGAGGAAAACATCACCCACTTGATTGAAAGTGTCCCAGATAGGGTCAGAGAGTGCATACGGAACAGAGGAGGACCTACTCGCTATTAAGCACCATCAAACTCATTGATTTAGTCAATAATAAAAATCAAAATCAAACTTTACTTAAATCAATAATTTCTGTCAACTTTCCTAAAAACTGTAAATTTTGACTAAATTCCATAAAATTGGCTAAACTTACTCTTGTTAATGTTTACACACTTTCAAAAACCTTAATTTATTCATTCCTAATCATAAAAACTGAAAAAAGAAAAATAATCTGTAAAATTCATTAAAAAAACATGGTGGGCCCTATTTTGTTTTGATTTATTAGACACTGTATAGCCATCATACTAAGACTATACATAAATAATAAAAATCTTACGTTACGGACGTTTTTTCCCGGTTAACCCCTCCGCATCGTCCCATAAGAAACTTTGTTCCAACAAAGAGCAAATAAACCTATTCACGAATGTTTTGCCCGATGTGGGAATTGAACCCACGACCCTTGGCGCAACAGTTAGGGCCGCTAACCACATACTACATCACCGAGTCAATCAACAAATGAAGCACCATTAATTAACGTAGCTCGTAGCTCGTTAAAGCTTATGATAATTTAAGCTACGCCTTTCAGGGTACAGCGTGACGACAGGATACTTTGCAACACCTAAGCTTTTAATGTACGCAGTCAGTAGTACGTACCGCTTAGGGCAGGTAAGAATTCTTAAATTACCACATTTTGTTATACTAGAGGTCCCACAGTAGTCGAAATTCGACTTTAATCAATTGAAATTTTATGTTTAAACATTATTATGGTTCTATTGTCAAATACTATTATATTATACTTATATATAGGTATTATATAATCACAGATTTCGCCAAAACTACACTATACATAAATAATAATAAAGACAAACAATGTTCATCTATTCTCGATTTGACTACAGACTTAAAAACTAACAAAAGTTTGACAATTGACAATAAACGAAGAGTATATTTATATATAAATATGTGTTGTGTCAAATACATGGTAGTGTGTGTAATGTTTTCTTTATTGATTTAATGTATCCTTTATGCATTATTTTTAAAAAATATTAGCATTGTGCATTTCTTCTCTTTATTCTCTACTAGCTGACCCGGCAGACTTCGTAATGCCTCAATCGATAAATAAAATACCTAAACTTTTGTATAAAATAAACTTAAAACAAACAAAAGAATCCGTTCGACGGGGGACACATCAAAGGAAAAACAAAATTGTCATTTTTTTTTAATTCCGATCATTTTCATATTTATTTACCTTTTAAACCTTCTCTAGACTTCCACAAATAATTCAAGACCAAAATTAGCCAAAACGGTTCAGCCGTTCTCGAGTTTTAGCGAGACTAACGAACTGCAATTTTCATAAAAAGGGATACAAAGTTTTTGCTTCACGTATTAATATATAGATCACTATCTTCTGTCTATCCCCGGACTTGTAATAGATATGTGTAAGTTTACTTCCTTCTAAGCTTGAGACTTAAACCTCAATAATATGGCCCTAAATTTGTCTACCGATTGTATGAAAATGCAATAAGTAGATTTATGTATATTTAACTAGCAGACTCGGCCACACGTTGCTGTGGCTAAGGTTTTTGTTTGTAAGTAACACGTGGCCGGCTATGCTAATACCAAAAATTAAAAAAGTAAGAACAATTGGATTTCACTGTATTGCGTTTACTACGAAATAAATTTCACCTATACTTTAGCCTCAGCAACATGTGGTGCTTATGCCATTAAATTGTAGCTTATGTGAAACGGTAGTATTTTTAGCACAGCACCATCTATGACATATTAATGTCAGACAGTATTACAATTTTTTCTGTAAAAACTGATTTAAATCGCCATCTGTTTTAGACTTATGAAACTTACAATTAATAACAATAATCAACATAAGAAATCATTTTATTGTTAATTAATAAATATTGCGACCATTAATTGAAATAAAAATCATCCTATCGCCTAAGCTGGAACAAAACATATAATATTTAAAAAAAAAGTTAAAATCGGTTCAGTTTAGGTGTCCATCGCGGACAAACAACGTGACACGTAATTTATATATATTAAGATAAGATTTATTGTATTGTAGGTTTTATTTTACGGAGAGCAATGGAGGTTTTTTAGGCAACTTAAGTTCGAACAACCGAAGACGACTGTCGGGGAGATGTTTGGCGCTAGTTTGTGCTCGGCTCGTATCTTTGGCCAACGATCAGACTTGTTAGTCGGAGCTCCGGGACGAGCGAGCGACAAGCAATACAACGTAGGCGCTGTCTACGTATTTGTTGCCGAAAAACCAATGGTAAGAAAAAACCTTTCCTTTTCCTCTATATGAGAAGTCAAGCATCGAACCAAGTAGTGTTAAGTGGTAATCTAAGCCCAGCAAGTCTCAATGTCAAGGAAAGATGGGTACTTGGAAACAGGAGGTCAATGATGTCCCAGGTTTCGAAGCGGAACGAGTGGCTGCTTCACAGCAGCAGTTGTAGCTGCAAATAGCTGAATATTAACACCTTCACTGCGGAACAAACCCTATCGGTCCGCCTAGGTACTTTCAGCTGGCATGGATGAAGAAAACTATGTCCTTCTCGCTGGGGCGGATCGATGAGTTTCTCACCGAATTTTCGCAGGGCGTCACGTTTCCGATCCAGTGGTAGATTCTGCGAAGCATTGCTCTTGCTAGGGCCAGTGTTAGCTACACTCCGGCTTGAACACACTTACACGTCAAGGAGAAGCTGAAATAGCCTCTCAAGACTATCAGCGTGGGTATTAAAAAAAAGGACCGATTGTTTCAGGTGTTTGTAATAGTTCGTTACCGACAACTATATACTATAAATCTTATACAGTATGCTTTCAGTAAAATGCTATATCTTTAGTACTTTAATGTACCCTAGTGCTAGTGGGTCGAGAAAGACCCACCATGCACTGGTAGAAATATGGTTGGGGCGAATTTTGACTCTACACCGCAACAGATGAAGTTTTACTTGTCACAGCCAAGGTGTTAACGTGAAGAAGGATATGACTTCTTGATGAATTAATTCAGATATAGCTCAAAACATTTTTCAGGCTCTAAGCTTCAAAAGGATCATCACGGGCCGAAAGGAAGGCTCGATGTTTGGCAGCGCCATCATCAATATTGGAGACTTGAACGGCGACAGAAAAGACGGTACCACTGATTATTACATATATAAGTATATATATATTTATTGTATAGATGGGTGGACAACCTCAAGGTCCACCTGACGTTAAGAGGATACCGGAGCCCATAGGTATCTCCAACCTAAATGCTGCCACTCACCTTGAGATATAATTGCTAAGGTCTCAGTTTTTACAGTACAACGGCTGCCCCACCCTTCAAACCGAAACGCATTAGTACTTCACAGCAGAAATACGCAGTGTGGTGGTACCCACCCGTACGGAATAATAGTAAGGACGTCCTACCACCAGTAAAACATTTAAGATTAAACCATAAACGCGTTTTCATTCAAATGTAGAACTTATGGGAGGGATATACCTATACATAAATGTTAGGCATTAAATTTCAGACATCGCAGTAGCGGCACCTTTTGAAAACGACGGTCGAGGGGCAGTATATATTTATTGCGGCGCTGAAATCCTGGGTAGCAAGGAGAAGAAAAAGCCTTTTAGTTTCTTACAAGTGATCGAATCGGAAGACCATGGATTCGGCCTAGCGCTTAGTGTTTTGAAAGACTACGATCAAAATGGATGTAACGGTAAATTTTTGCGATAAGTAATAAAACAACTTTTGTTCAAAATATCAATTGTATTCAATTATTACTTACTGCAGAGAAGCTGAGGAGTGCGCGTTTGGGATGGTATGGACATGTGATGAGACGAAATGAAAATGAGGTTGTTAAGAGAGTGTTAACTATGAATGTGAAAGGATTTAGAGGAAGAGGTAGACCTAAGAAGAAATGGATGGATTGTGTGAAAGACGATATGGGTAGGAGGGGAGTGAGCGAAGAAATGGTATATGATAGAAGAGTATGGAAGGAGAAAACATGTTGCGCCGAACCCAGGTGACTGGGAGAAGGGCATGATAATGATGATGATGATTCAATTATTACTTGCATTTAACCAAAATACTTGCAGTTTCTCTATAAAATAATTAGTCCGGATCCTCAGTTCTTAGTAATAAGAATAAAGACTTCCTTTCCAGAATTGGCTATTGGTAGTCCATTCAATGACACTGTATACGTTCTACCATGCTTCGCCTACGTCACTGTGCAGTTGTATACTGAATTCCCAGATTTACAGGTAACTTTCTTAAATTAATAGAATAACAATTTGAACGGTCGAAAGACAACTTCAACGGTCGGTTGTGGTTGCGCTGGTTTATTGGTTTCGGAAGATAGCAACATTAATTTGGTTTTTGCAAATCCTGTCCCATCCCTCTCTCGCACTTTACCTACCGAGGCGTGCGAGCGAGATCGTGCGTCGACATCGACTCGAGAAGAAAATGTAATGGCTGAGCTTTGAATATTGTGAGTTGCATGGATATACAACCATGCAACCTGAGTCTGCCGGGAAGCGGTCATGCGTTTCGTCTTAAAAACATCGTACAATGAAACTGAAACTTTGCTTTTGCGTGTTTTTAAAGAAAAACTTCTGTAATTTTTACAGAATCAAGTGATTAAAAACAAAGATGGAGGTAAAGAGTTCCTTTTCAAGTCTTGCCTGCATGTTACAAACGCAAAGAAGCCTGCAAAAGCATATGCCGGTCAGTATCGAATAATCTTATCGTTGTACCTAAAACATCCATATCATAAGAAATGTTTAACAGAATGTGGGTGAATTTATCAAAGGAACGGCTGTAATTGTGCTTTGTGATATCTCCGATGCGTTTCGGGTAGCCATTTCACACTAGATATAACGTAAGCGGTAACATTAAATTTAAATACTATGTTTCACATTTTTTGTAAGTTACTGGTTTTTATTGGTGGTAGGACCTCTTGAGAGTCCGCGCGGGTAAGTACCACCACCCTGCTTATTTCTGCCGTGAAGCAGTAATGCGTTTCGGTTTGAAAGGCGGGGCAGCCGTTGTAACTATACTTGAGATCTTAGAACTTATATCTCAAGGTGTGTGGCGCGTTTACGTTGTAGATGTATATGGGCTCCAGTAACCACTTAACACCAGGTGGGCTGTGAGCTTGTCCACACACCTAAGCAATAAAAAAAAATTACTTCCATCAATACGCACATGAAGTAGGAACATTACGCTTTTAATCCACAGAAATAGAAGTGCAAGTCGAAATATCAGGCAATACGAGCGCATCATTAAGTAACCCAGGTTCCGATGGAAAATACAAAGTGAAAATCGAGAAAACAAATGAACAAACCGAACAGAACCTCTGCAAGCAGATCGGTGTCTTTATGCCGAAGGTAATAGATATAAAAATTAATGAATTTTTCTCCCGATAATTGATCTGTGTACTTACTGACAGTTTTTTAACGTTCTCGATAGCGTAAAAGTTAACTCAAATTTGGATGCAATTGGAACAGCGCCCCTAGCAGTAAACGTATGCAAACGTTCCAAAAACATACAAATTTGAGTTAGCTTTTACGCTATCAAGAACTTTAGAAAACTCGCACTGAGCACACGGTGCATTCTTAAGGCAGGCTTCAGCCCACTGAGTTTCTCACCGGATCTTCTCATTGGGTCACGTTTCCGATCCCATGGTAGATTCTGCGAAGCACTGCTCTTGCTAGGGCCAGTGTTAGCAACACATCCGGTATGAGCCCCGTGAGTTCACCTACACGTCAAGGAGAAGCTGATATAGCCTCTCAAAGCTATCAGCAAAGGTAGGAAAAAAGAAAAAGCTTAGGGCACAGCGGAAAGGGTAAAGTTTTCGCTTCTTCATTCATGTAATGCATTTATCGACGCACAATGTTTCAGGACGGGCAATACGACTCGCCAATAAACGTTAAGATTACTGCGAAACAAATCAATGATCCTCAGCATCAAACGCACTTCGATCCATCCCACGTTCGTATACATGAAAGCAGTCTTTTGACTCTAGGCCACGATGTTTGGGCCGCACAATGCCAAAATAAAATGTCTTGTCTACCTGATATTAGATTGAACATCGTCAATATGTTTCCGTGAGTACAGTCGTTTATACAAACATGCTTCCAAACGAAGATTAATTTAGAATAGGAAACAAATATAACAGTAACAATAAAATAGGTAACAAATATAACAGTAACAGTAACAATAAAATATACCTATTTTATTGTTACTGTTATATTTTTTACGACACAAAATCTAATTGTGCAAAACATCAGTTGTTTCGTTGAAACGCCATTTTCAATATTCGATCAGTGTTGCTAGCTTTCAACAGAAAAATAATACTTTATTAATTATTAGTGCATAAACTGAAGTCGTCGTGCCCTAAAGGATAAGACGTCCGGTGCAATCGTATTTAGCGATGCAACGGTGATCGAATCCCGCAGGCGGGTACCAATTTTTCTAATGGAATATGTACTTGACAAATGTTCACGATTAACTTCCACGGTAAAGGAATAACATCGTGTAATAAAAATTAAACCCGCAGAATTACAAATTTGCGTAATTACTGGTGGTAGGACCTCTTGTGAGTCCGCACGTGTAGGTATCATCACCCCGCCTATTTCTGCCGTGAAGCAGTAATGCGTTTTGGTTTGAGGGTGTGGCAGCCGTTGTAACTATAATGAGACCTTACAATTGATATCTCAAGGTGGGTGGCGCATTTACGTTGTAGATGTCTATGGGCTCCAGTAACCAATGAACACCAGGTGGGCTGTGAGCTCGTCCAACCATTTAAGCAAAAAAATATCAAATGATTCATGGTTTCCTTGGTTTTTCGAAGTAAATCCTAAATTACCAATAATTGGAGAAGTTCCAATGATTCTATGATTTATCTGTATGCAGATATCGATAACCAAAGTTTTCGAAAAGCAATAATTTAATGCCTATTTAAAATTAGGAGATATTGTGTCAAATTGTTATGATTTTTATTTATCTTATACAAGCTGACCAGGCAGACTTCGTAGTACCTCAATCGATAATTTTGTATAAAATAAACTTAAAACAAACAAAAGGAATCCGTCCAACGGGGGACTCATCAAACAAAAAAATATTTTTATTTTTATTTAATTCCGAGCATTTTCATATTTATCTACCTTTTAAACCTTCTTTGGACTTTCACAAATAATGCAAGACCAAAATTAGCCAAATCGGTCCAGCCGTTCTCGAGTTTTAGCGAGAATAACCAACAGCAATTCATTTTTATATATCTCATATTGGATTACAAGCTTGCTGTCCATTCGAACAGAGAGCCGTATCTGCTTGGCTCGTCGGAGACAGAGGACATCAAAATGGAGATAAAAAACCACGGCGAGGTGGCTTACAGCGCTTGCCTTAAAGTGGACGTCGTCAACGCGGCCATTGTGAGAGCCCCTGCTCTCAGCTGCACTATTAGTCACCACGACTACTCGCTGACATGTATCTCACAGAAACCAATTCATACAAACGACACATGGGTAACTATTCTATGATTAGTGTATTGTTTTTTTTATTGCCCTTGTAGGCAGACGAGCTTACGACCCACCTGATGGTGAGTGGTTACCGTCGCCCATGGACTCCAGCAATGCTAGGGGCAGAACCAAGCCGCTGCCTATCGCTCAAGCCGCTGCCTACCGCAAATTATTCGACTAATTAATAAATTAACAAATCAAATCGTGAAGTGATGTGAAAATTGTCATGATCGAGTACTTTAGTGTCGTAGCTTACTTTAGTGGCAGTTTAGTGTCAACCTAGAATAGTACAACACTAATACTACTAATAAGTGGCTGTCATAAAAGGCTATACATGTTATATGGGTTATAGGGCGGCTTGTGAACGAGCAAACGTATGCATCACCACCCTGCCTACTTCTGCCATGAAGCCATAATGCGTTTTCGTTTGAATAGTGGGATAGCGGATTTACTGTAAAACTGAGTCGTTAGTTAATTTGTAGTTACTTTGAAGTCGTCGTGGCCTAAAGGATAAGACGTTCGATGCA